>NC_064921.1:526751613-527066196 GCF_023897955.1 Schistocerca gregaria
ATGCCGCTTTCTGGTGCTCATTTCTTCACGTGAACCCAAAATCAATTGAAAGGTACTCGTTGATTTAATCTGACTACCGGTAGTATATATCTCTCGAACTATCTGAATCTTATAATTGTTAAAAAATTGCGAATTTTAACTAGTCATTGTTCCTGTACTACTGGAGTACATTAGCAACTTCTCTCACCAGATTATCACACTTTTTTCAGTTTTCATTGGTCGTCAACCATAAGTGCAGTTGCCATACCTGGTTCTATCCAAAATAAAGCACTGAATTTGAGAGAGAGAATATGCAATCTCATCCTGCGCACGCTAAGCGAGTACAATGTTATGGAGACGAATACTTGATCACTGAACATGCTTTGAACCTTTCTGATTTGTACTACCAACTCTGAAGACGTTGGTGTGGGGAACTGTTAATTTACAAAGCAGGAGTGGAAACTGAGACATTTACTGATTTTCTCTAGAGCAATTGACACCCAATTGGACCACAGAACGATGGCAAATTTCTACACATTATTGTCCTGTATAAATCCATATCAGAGTGAAATCTGAGGGGAAGACAGATTAGTATCGGGAGGACTCTGTGCCAAAAGGAAATGGATACTGTGCTTGAGTGGAATGTTAATCGTGCAAGCACGAGGCATGCTCAGTTAAGTGAATTACGGAAACTGACAGACAACGCAGATATTTCGGCAAAAAATACTACGGAGCATGTAAGGTATAATCTTGGACTGGCTAATTAGAGAACCGCTAATTAAAGCTGTGGTAGATAATTGCAGGGTGGACCATTCCGGGTCCCTTCTTTTCTGAAAGAGCGAACTTGACACTTACACCAGCTTAAACAATTTAGTCATTATTCATGTACTCTCCAAGAGAGCAAAGATGATATACCGATGAAGATATTAATTACACTGTGGCCTATAACATCTCGCTTTCAAAGCTTACAATCACATGTTTCTTACTATTTCAGCTTGCAGACTGAAGCAGCCCTACACAGAAGGAACCTCAGTTGTCTCCCATCAGCTCTCTGCTGCAACCAACAAAGATCTGATTTACGCAGCGCCCAATATCTGTCAAATACTCTCAGCGTCGGAATTACTCCTTATAAATTTCCATTGTTGCCTGATTGCACTCTGCAGAAGAGTTATTCTTCATAATCTTTATTTCCCCCCAGAACAATCTGACCGAACTTTATACAATAACACGTCTATCTGACTGCACACTCCGAGACCTCATGGCTATCAGGACTGCTCCAAGACCCCAGAGCTATCTGGCTTCTCGTCAGCGAAAAAGACGGCTCCATGTCAGCGTTTTTCGCAGTCCTAGCAGACCAATCACTGTCACGTTTTTCTGTTGACTGTAGAGTCCAATAAGGACAGAGTGCGCAGGAAGACACTCTTCTTGGCGACGACCGCAGAGAGAAACCTGCTAGATGCTTCGAGAACCTTCTTCCAGGAAATCTGAGAAGCCAACGAAATGCCTCACCCAAAATTTTGGTGGGACGGACAGTTTATCCATCTGCGTAAGGACTACAAGTCTTTTGGCCACGAATATGCCCACGTTTTTTAGCACGCCCATCCTACCATTGTGTAACGAAAGCTAATGGACACTCCCTCACCTTCTACACCAAGGTAGAGCGGAAATACGCCCCAACATACAGCTAAACCTGTATTCCCGTGCAATGCAGGGAACAGATACAGAGCAGAAATTCCTGATCGAAAAGGGCACTTAAAAACCAAATAAAACACAGGTTACACAAGACACTTCCTCTGTGCATCGGTATCACTCCACAGAATTAAAACAGACAAAAATTAATGTGATTCCCAGATAAATTAATGGGCTCCAAACTAAATGAAAAAGTACATCTTCCAGAGTTATATGTTCGTAAGTACACTACCCTGCAGGTCCAACACTCCCCCCGTGCCGTTTAAAATTACAAGATTTTAAGTTGAAAATTGAACTTTAAATTTACAATCGATACGTTATTTGCTGTGTGTGATTTCGAGCATCATTGAAAGGTGTGTTGAAAACTTCTCTAACATATTTTATTTCTTACTTTTAGACAAATCATTCCACGTAAGATTTAACTGTTTCGTTTAAAAAAGTTTCTTCTGTTTCAAGTATTGTTGAGAAATTATGAAATATGTTTTAATATCGATCGGCATTCTACTATTATTAAGAGTATATACACCAAGAGAAGACAGAGAAGTTTCGATTTATGCTGTAATCTTATATTTTCTGACACTTCAGTTACATAGCTGGCAGCAGTTGTTCAGGAAATATTTTAATTTTCTCTCTGATCACTAACTAACTTTTTCTTAATTACTCCGACTACTTTCAAGCAATTAAATCTCTTTTCTGCAAAACGAGACTTTATGCTGATCAGTTTGGTACCCTATTTTTCCATTTCCCACATTTTGTGTGACTATGAAAATGAGGACAAAAATGTTCCCCCAATCACTAATTAAGATTTTTCTCTATTAGCTTAATTATTTTCAATGAATTAAATCATTCTATGGGAAACTAGACCTCATGTTGGTCAATTTCTTATCCTATTCGTCCATTTACCAGTCTTCGTTTAACTTGAAAATTCTGACAAAAATCCATTGTGTAATTTGTGGGAAGTACAATGTTTTTATAAATGATTGAAGCGATTTCACAAGTCTGTTGTAGATGTATTATTGAACGTATTGTACAAAATCCTCCCTCCACCCCCACAATTTTTTTTCACACATTACAAATGCTCCATATGCGCTCCCCTACTAATTCTACAGATATCAAGTCGATAATCAAGTTCTTTCCACATTAGGCGCAACACGTCCCTGTCAATCCGTTCAAAAGTAGTGTTGATGCGAGCTCGCAGTTCTGGTAGGTCTTTTGATAGAGGGGCTTAAACACTGAATGTTTGACAATAACCCCACCCACACCCACACACACATACGTACACAAAATCCTAGCAGTAGGTCGGTCGAGCATGGAGGACATCATATGAATTGCTGATCATCAACCCCACCACTACCGATCCAAGGGTTTCCCGATTTCCTATTTGAGAATTTACAACATCATGATGGAAGTGGGGTGTAGCACGATCATATTGGTAGATGAAATCCGTTTTGTTGGTCTCCAGTTGTGACAAAAGCCAGATTTCCAATATGTCCAGATACACGTGTCTCTTTAACACTCTTTTCGCAGAAGAAAAAGACCGTAAACTTTAAACCATTAAGACTGCACAGAACATATTAAAATTTGGTGACTCTCGAATGTGCTGCACGATAGCATGGAAGATTCTCCGTTCCCAAGAATCGCACATTGTGCCTGTTCTTTGTGCCACCCACAAAAAATGTTGCTCACAAAACCGTCCACATTTTAGGCTGTTGCAACTGTGCCAACAATTCAAACTTTGTTATTGGTAATCAGGGCTCGTAGCAACTGCAAACGGTGAGAATACAGCTTTAGTCTTTTCCTTAAGATCTTTCAAATGTTCGGTTGTGGTATGTTCATCTTTCTGCTTGGTCTATTCGTGCAGCTTCTTTACTCACTGCAGGCCGGTTCATTTGATTTCCCCTTGCAAAGTCTTGCTGAAGCTTCAAAATGCACCTCCCATCGCCGAATCGACGCCCTCGAGAAAGACGGGCATTGGTGCGTACGTCACACAGCACATGACACTGCAGGTCTTAACGACTGCCAGCTAGTAACTATTTCAGACGAGTTTAATAATTGTTGGCAGCGCGTTTAAATGCATGCAAACTCTCGATAGCACTTTTAGTGGATACCTTTTCAATTACATATTGATACCCCATGGGCCCTGCAAGAAGCCGAGAGTTCGCTAAGTGTCGCAGACAAGCCGACTAGTGTGACGTTGTAGCATTACATGGGTAACCGTCTGAGTAGCTCACGAAATCTTTAAGCAATAATGTTGTCGGGATGTCCAAGTCAGATAGACTTTGTGTCACGTGAGGGTAGCAGAATCAGAACAGGTAGTAACGCTTGACGTCATCTCAAGACGAGACATTTTGTAGTGCAATCTTTGCTGAGCGATTGACACTGTGTATGAATCAATAGGTAATGAGTATTTTTTGACATAGCAGATCACAATGCTGCGTTATGGCTGATTTTTTTTCTTTGAAAAAGGTAATAACTTCTGAATTGCTCAAGTGTGCGGGCAAGTTGTAATCGAGTGCGGGTCCTCTTTAATTTTAAAGTATTGACCTAAAACTGATAATCCATAATTCGGAGTTGGTTTGGAAAACATTCTAGAGAGCCATGGCCAAACTTTGTTACAAACAGATCGCGCGGGGACTCTGAAATAACGGCGTGAAGTTTGAGATGCGCGGTAGGCTATGGCGCGTTACAGTTGCGTGAAGGATTAATTGATACTCACCGTAATTTGTGGACATTAACTTGGTAATAATTATTAGAGAATTATTGGAGGTTATAGTAATCGTTCTTGGTGCTTACAGTAAATGGGGTTTGATTTACTGTTTCAATACGACATATATTTACTGTTGGAATACGACAGCTGCGCCTGATTAGCCGTGCGGTCTAAGGCGCTGCAGTCCTGGACTGTGCGGCCGGTCCTGGCGGAGGTTCGAGTCCTCCCTCGTGCATGGGTGTGTGTGTTTGTCCTTAGGATAATTTAGGTTCAGTAGTGTGTACGCTTCGGGACGATGGCCTTAGCAGTTAAGTCCCATAAGATTTCACACACATTTGAACATTTTTGGAATACGACATATATTAATCACGCAATAGCCGATTGATCGATACGTTGGTTAGCAACCAATAAACACACTGTAATAGAATTATCGGAACGATCTCTCCAATCATTGGCGGCCACTACACACACACACACACACACACAGACACCAGAAAACTAACTACGCTCGTTGTGAATGACATTTGGAACAGATAAGTTTTGTTTCAGCTCCTTGGGATCAATAAACTTCATCCGAAGTTGGAACTTCATAAACTATGTCGTGTTCCTTCAATTTAGTAGACCGATAAACATTATTGTCTACACTACAATTTTCACCTTTTGGAAAAGGGAGCACTTACCTTTTCAGATAAATGAATCAGCTTTAGTCATCAATCTTCCCAAAACGGAGATAAGGGTGACACACATAGCACTACGTCATCATGATCAACCACATATGTGCCCCAGTCTCCCTCCCTTTTGTTGAAAACCCTGAGATATAGCCGCGGTACGTCGTAGGAAGAGGGTTTGGACAGCCGAGGAGAAAATAAGAAAACGACGACGATGGAGCAAGAGAGAGAAAGAAGGAGAGAGGAGGTCACGTCACAAGTTCTTTGCGAGGCACATATTGCTCGTAGGCCCCGCACCGAATGATGTTTGCAGTTGGTCGAGCTTTGTCGAACTTCGTCCTGAAGTGTCGTCGTCATGTAATGGCAGGCTGATGTAATTGCATTTCAACCAGTACATAAGATTTCTTGGCGGCTGTCGCCATCTTGCCTAACTGCTCACTGCTGCGCTCTCGTGGCAGAAATCTGAAGTGCTCCTCCAACAATACAAAACGTTGTGAGCTTTTCTGTATGAGTGTTGAGTTTGGTGACAATACGTCAAAAATTGTAACTACAGTGAATATATGTAATCGCTTCAATCATTTGTAATAATCAGGTTGCCCTCCATGGGGTGGGTGCACGCAACGACTGTGGTTATATTGGGTTAGATAGAGCAGCAATCAGTCGTAGAATTAAGTTATTGTAATATGACATTTATAGTCACAACGCAGATCAGATTTCGACCTGTGTCAGGTCATTATCAACGCTAAAACAAATACAAGAGTATATATTACAATGTGATTTACAAAAGTTATAAGTCCATCACATCGTCGTATTTTAATGTTAACATTATATACCAGTGTGGAATTGTAAGAGTTGTTCATGCTCAAGTGACAGTAATTGTTGTACTGTGTAAGCATTCACTTGAGCATGAACAACTGCTACAATTCCGCACTGGTATGTAATGTTAACATTAAAAGACAACGATGTGATGGACTTATAACTTTGTTAAGCACATTATAATATATACTCTTGTATTTGTTTTAGCATTGATAATGACCTGACACAGGTCGAAATCTGATCTGCGTCGTGACTATAAATTTCATATTAAAACAACTTAATTCTACGACTGATTGCTGCTCTATCTAAGCCAATTTATAATAATGCTGTATACAAAACGTTGTGTGTTTTTCTGTATGAGCGTTGAGTTTCGTGAGGTGTGAATATCATCTGGAATGCCCCACGGAAGTGTGGTAGGTCCGCTGTTATTTTATATCTACATAAATGATCTTTTGGATAGGGTGGTTAGCAATGTGCGGCTGTTTGCAGATGATGCTGTGGTGTACGCGAATGTGTCGTTGTTGAGTGACTGTTGGAGGATACAAGATGACTTGGAGAGGATTTGTGATTGGTGTGACGAATGACAGGTAACTCTAAATATAGATCAATGTAAATTAATGCAGATGAATAGGAAAAAGAATCCCATAATGTTTGAATACTCCATTAGTAGTGTAGCGCTTGACACAGTCACGTCGATTAAATATATGGGCGTAACACTGCACAGTGATATGAAGTGGGACAAGCAGGTAATGGCAGTTGTGGGGAAGGCGGAGAGTCGTCTTAGGTTCATTGATAGAATTTTGGGAAGATGTGGTTCATCTGTAAAGGAGACAGCTTATAAAACATTAATACGACCTATACTTGGGTACTGCTCGAGCGTTTGGGATCCCTATCAGGTCGCATTGAGGGAAGACATGGAAGCAATTCAGAGGCGGGCTGCTAGATTTGTTACTGGTAGGTTTGATCATCACTCGAGTGTTACGGAAATGCTTGAGGAACTCGGGTGGGAATCTCTGGAGGAAAGGAGGCGTTCTTTGCGTGAATCGCTACTGAGGAAATTTAGAGAACCAGCATTTGAGGCTGACTGCAGTACAATTTTACTGCCGCCAACTGATATTTCGCGGAATGACCACAAAGATAAGACAAGAGAGATTAGGGCTCGTACAGAGGCATATAGGCAGTCATGAGTATGTCTGTAGATATAGATGTAGACAATACGTCAAAAATTGTAACTACAGTGAATATATGTAATCGCTTCAATCATTTATAATAATGCTGTATTGTTTTCGCTACGCTCAAACATTGGTAATTTATGTAGCTGTTTGGTGTGCTCACGAGGTAGAAGCCGCCGGCGACTGCATCGACCTGTCCGCGGGCCGCAGCTGCCAGCGCGGCGTTCCAGCGGCGGAAGTGCTGGAACCGGAGCGGCAGCCGCAGGCGCGCCGCCAGCTGCCGGAGGAGGCGCACCTCGCCGCCGTCCTCGCCGCCCCCGCCGCCCCCGCCGCCCCCTCGCAGCACCACGTGCGGCGGCTCGTGCACCAGCGCCACGCGCAGCGAGCAGCCATCAGGGGGCCAGTGGGCCAGCCTGCCGCAGCCAGAGCGCCGGTCAGCGGCGCCGGACAGCACAAACTATCCACCCACAGCAGACTCCATCTCCCTGGCCTGACAGCTGCGGGTTGTGGCTCTGCATTGGAATCCAATTAGCCTGGCGCTGGTTTCTCACCTCAAACCTGCCTCCATTGCTGTTGCGACAATACGGAGTGGACAGAAATAGATTTTGCTGTCTGCGTACACTGATCTCTTTTCTTTTCTTTCGCTTACTTCTTTAGTTTTTCAAGCTCAGTTCAATTGAATCACCCTCAGCTCTGTAGATGGAAATAAAATAAGTACTCATCATATGCTCTAAACATACTACTTCAAAATCCACTATTTTACCCAGTGCTGTAACATGTAAATTTTGCTAAGCTGTACGATTACTCCAGTAACCAACCCAAACAGGCAAGTTCTGGTACATTTTCTTTCAGTTTCAATCTAATAGCAATGTTTTGTAACGTGAACTGTATGTTGGTTACACGTTTTTTATCAACACGTCTAAGTATGGTGCAGTTGAATCAAAACTTGTCATTCTAAAAACTTAAAAGGAACAACATTAAAGCGATCTAGACGGAAAACAGAATCAGCTTCACAACAAGTGATTGCCGAATTTCTCCAAAGACAGTATGTTACTTTTGCAAAATTTGTGGAAAAAAACCATGATAACGTAGGGACCATCGAATCGAGTAAAATGTTTCTAATAACCATCGGTTGTGAATTGACTGTAAAAACGACAGACAATTAACAACGAGTAGGTTGGTTCAAATGGCTCTCAGCACTATGGAACTTAACATCCGAGGTCATCAGTTGCCTAGAACTTAGAACTACTTAAACCTAACTAACCTAAGGACATCACACACATCCATGCCCAAGGCAGGATTCGAACCTGCGACCGTAGCGGTCACGCGGTTCCGGACTGAAGCGCCTAGAACCGCTCTGCCACACCGGCCGGCCACAACGAGTGGTACTTTGTCCGAGAGAACGTATTTCGTCGTATGCTGTTTCGTCCGACAAAGTGATGCTTTATTACTGATCTGCTATTCTTCTTACAGTTAAGTTAATTGATACTGTCTTTCATTAGAAACAATTAAAACACGTGCCGTTTAGTTTCCAACATGTCGATTATTTTACTTCAGTCCTGTTACTGCAGTACAGCTTATCTTGTTAACAAACTAATTACATTGCAGTACATTCAGGGTAGCCAATTGAATGATAAAGCTTTCAGTATCACAGAAATTTCCCGTTGATCGATCAGCAACTTTTCGTTATCAACACAGCTACGTTTAACAATTTCCAAGTTCTCGAGTAGCTTCAGCTTCTTCCCTTCCCGAGTAAGGTGCAGTATGATCAAGTATGATCAAGTTTTGCAGGTGCTTGCTGAACCTGGTCTTAAACATTCTGCCAGTCCGGCCTATATATGACATTCCACGATCACTACACTGTAATTTGTGTACACTCGATCCCGCATACTTATCCTTATGGGGAAATTCATTGTGAATGTAATTGTGCAGAAGCTTGTTACCAGCACCGAAAACAACACGCAAATCCTGGCTTTTTAAAACGTTAGCTAAATGATAAGTAAGGTTCACCATGAATGGGATCTTCAAAAATTTGGATCTTGAAAACTGCGAGACAAGAAGACCTCTGCTCTCAGTTACTGATATTTTTTCCTTTATATAGCTCATCAACGATTGCATGACTGTAGGCATTGACTACGGCGATGTATTTCAAATTTTCTTTTTCTATGGAGGACTGGCTGAGCGGTATCTGACTAAAGCGGTGGACTACAGATCTGAAAAAAAAACTCAACTTATTCTCATGAGGCTCGCAGGAGGTTGCGTCGATTAAGGAATCGCTAGTCGTGGGTTTACAATAGATGTCTAACAGAATAATACCCCCAACAAGCTGGAGTTGCAGATCGAAGTATCCCCCTCCCCTCCAAACCTCTCCCCAAAAACATGATGGGAAGTACAAATTTTGGTGGGGAAAATGGGCACTTGGACTACCTCCACGAACCTAAGAAAATGGTGGGAAAAAGGTCACCTGGGCAACCTCCACTAACCCAGGTCATCCGACTGCCACCTTTTCCTTGGAATTGGCGGGAAAAGGACTCAGCCTTTGTTCAATAGGATGGACGTAAGTCTTTATTTTTCAGGCAGCCTTTTTTTACACCATTTTAGTTGTCACAGGCAGTAGCTTCATCCAGTGTGTTCACCATGATGTCTGGAGTCCAACTGACATAGTACACAGTACTGCCACCAGAGGGCACTGTCATCCCATGGCGGTCTGGGGGAAAAATGGCGGGAAAAGCACTCAGCCTGTTCTGGGCTGCTGGATAGGAAGGACTGTACTTCATCTACTTTGGAACAATTTATGTATCGACGGATTTCACGTAGTTTATTTATTACACTGACACAAAACACTCACCCTGATGTGCTTGGGGTCACACTACGTAGCCTAAAGATCTGCAAACTACTCGTAAATCACAGAAATAATGCAGTACACTGATGTACAGACGTGCAAACTACACTGAGCAATGTACCAGAAATGTCTCTTCTTTATGGCTGTGGTTCTGGAATCAATCTCAATATCTATACTGCACATAATTAGCCTCATAAAAAAGTCTTTCGTTGCCGTTACGGCTATCGATGCGCTGAACCTATATCTCCCTCACGATAGGAGACACAGTAGCGACCACCAGACACTCTGAACTGGTGTACAGAGAATGGGCAGGCATCTGCTGAGATGTTGTTTCTGGCGCTGACCTGCTTGCTTACTACTGTGTTTTCTACCACCATCTCCAGACTCACAAGAATATTGGGAACCAGACACATATTTATCAGTGTAACTACAATTAAATATTAGGATTGCTGCTGCAGTCTGACACTGAGCGATGTACCAGAAATGTCTCTTCTTTATGGCTGTGGTTCTGGAATCAATCTCAATATCTATACTGCACATAATTAGCCACATAAAAAAGTCTTTTGTTGCCCTTACGGCTAACGGTGCGCTGAAACTATACCTCCCTCACGATAGGAAACACAGTAGCGACCACCAGTCACTTGTACATATACCGCTTAGACTGTTGTACAAAGGCTGGGTCGATTCCCCTCATCATAAAAGCATCACTGTTTCTGACTCTGACCTGTTTGCTTCTTCTGAGCGAATATGTAGCTCCACAATTGATTGACTTACAGCCAACTGTCATTTTCCAGCAGGGTAGTGCACTACCACAATGCGGACTGCATGTTTGTCGGTTCCTCAACGAAACATTTCGAGGCACATGGACTGGGAGGGATGGGCCAATTCCTTGGCCACCGAGTTTCCCCTATATCACACCCTTTGACTTCTTTTATTAGTGTATGTAAATGACATCTTGTATCAAACACAGATACGGGACATTGCTGACTTGAAGCAAAGGATTCATAATGCCAATGCCACCATTGATGACTATGCAACAGCGAACATGGCAAGAAATCGAGTGCTGTCTGGATGTGCTTCGTGCAGCTAGAGGCGCCCATATAGAGGTCTCTTAAACACTGTCAAAAAACATTCATAAACACTGATTACAATAGAAGAAATGTTGTTAAAATATTTCAACAACAGCCATTGTCATAAAATTTTGAAGTTGTAAAGGGACTTTATGGACACCCTATATATTCCCAGCACATGACATACATCCTTTTCACAGGTTTATCTATGATACTCTATGGTAACAAACGGTAAAATGAAAGAAACTACTTCCTTAAAATATAGATTCTGTGTGATACAAGCATACTGTAACTTTACAGATATGTATAGCGTCCACTGTTCACACCCGATCGCGGTTCGGAAATTATACTATGCTTACACCAGTCCTTTATAAAGTGATTGTTACTAATGGAGAATAGCTCTTATAAGGAAACAGGTAAACGCATAGCAGAGGCGTTTGACATGTGAAACTGCACATCATACGGCCACAAACTCTGTAAACAGGACATCTGTGAAGCGGATGTATACACGGGGATTGCAGTGCCTTACAAACACCTGTCGCTAACTTAGTCATGAAAGTGGAGTCTCGTTTTTGTGCCCAAGATGCGACAGGGGAATGGAGTACATCACATAAATCGTCGTTCGGATAGAGGAGTGTGTCGAAACAGGATGGTCACGTTTCATCACACATGACATGGAAGTCTTTCATAACCGAGATGTTTGCTGTTAACGATCGCAAGTAAACGGTGCTCTAAGTCACACACAGAACACGTGGTTGTATACGAGTCGAAGACAGGCTATGTCACACAACTGATGCATCCCGAGAGAAAAACGGAAAAAAATGGTCAAATGACCTACAGCAGCACCTCCCTCCCTCTCTAGAATGCACTATCAGTCTGCCATTAAATCGTACCTCGTTACAGCGTCATCCTTCAACGCAGATGAGTGTAAGCTTAGAGGAAGATGGTTTTCTTGGATTCCTCTTCCTGTCGCATACTTGTTCCCATGTACAAGAATTGTTCTGTGCCAACCAGAAGACACGCAAGTAATTCCTCAATTTCTCCGCATTTCGATGTTTTTTCCTTCAATTTATACGTATTTTCTATCATTTTTCGCAGTTCTATCGATTTTATGTCACTTCTGCCCAAGCGAACATTACATCACCTCTCGTTCCATGTTCTAAAATTGCTTGTAAATGTAGTACAGCTGCCAAAACCTAGCGCAAATTAACTAGTTTTCTGATGTGTCGGCATAGTATAGCACTATACTCGATTGCATCCAGTCGCCTCCAAACACAAATTATATATATGCAGTGCAGCTGGTCTGTTTTCTGTGCAAGTGATTGGCGTTGCATTGAGACAGAATGCGTTACAAATACTGGAGAAATATCTAGCGGCAGCAAGAGGGAGTTGCCAATACCAATTTCATACCACGTTCCTTATCCGAGTCACTTTCTAAAATCGGTGCTTTTATTACGAGGTTGCACTATTGGTCTGATAATACACACTCCAGAGATCACCGTCTATATTCGGTATTGCGGTATTTGTCTGCAAAAACCACTTCATTCGGAGGTGATGCAGTACCTGGATTTATAAAGCCAGTACAACTTTTAACATGGATACTTGTGAGCACCTGTAGAACCAAGACCGCTTGTGACAGTAATATACAGTAGCTGTCGCGATAGTGTTTTTTTTTTTTTTTTTTTTTTTTTTTTTTTTTTTTTTTTTTTTTTTTTTTTTTTTTTTTTTTAGCATCTGGCAGTTTGTAAGAGGATTACGTTTCTCATTCCAACACACAGCGGTACCACTTGCAAGAAAACTTAAGAGACATGTCCACCCATCGCTGATTTTCGGTCATTGTTATTTCGTATCGTCAGCAATCAGTTATTGGCGAAGTATTATACTTAGTAGTAGGGGATATGTGATAAGTTCACCTTGAGCATCAGGCTTATAAAGTATGTGTGTGCGTTTATACATGTGCAAAGGAAATAACTATTTTAGCGATAACGAAGGTATGGATTTGACTTGGAATTCTCTGATAGCAATGCAAAATGTATGTCAAGTCATACAAATGGTACTGATGATGCTATTTATAGGGACAAAGCCATCAGCAGGGTGTATAATTCGCTCATTGTCGAAAGTCGTCCAATTGAAACCGCGGTCGCAATATGTAATTGTAAGTATAACGATCAAATATGTATGTGGCTGATTTCCTAGGACGATTCTATCTAGATATGCGTGGCCTGTGGTGGGAAAGATTCATGTTTCGCACTAACGGCAAGAACCCTCCAAATGGAAAGGCCTGTTGGGATGCAGGAATGTATCTGACTTAAGCATGTCATCCTCTAGACGGCCGAATAGCGAACTAATACTTAGTATGTGTTGGACAGCTTTCGTGATAGCAAGGAAATTTGAGAAGATTAAATATGGATGTGAGTTTGTCCTGGACCATTATTCCCTATCATGTAACTTTCCTGGTTGACTGCTTCTGCACATTTCATGCCTTTATTTAGTTGAGAGAACGTTGATTGTGGTTTGTGCTTCTAGTTGGTGAAAGATGGGTGGAAGACAGATTTGCTGGTTCTCTAGACATGAGAAACACCTTAGTTGACTTTGTAAGTTATAGGGAAGATTTGGAATCTCTTACATCACCGATATCGGTATTCACGAGTGGAAATATAGGTTTCCACTACTTTTTTTCGAGTTTTCACGTGAAGGTCTTCACAGACAAGATAAGTTTCTGGTTACTCAGTGGTTTACAGAACGCTACACTTCTCTAAAGTTTCTGGTTTCTAGAGAAATAATTTCCAGTCTATATCTTCGGAATTATACTGCGCAACGATACTGCTATGCTAGCGATATTGCTATGTGCTTGATATCGAGAAGTATCGTGTATGATATAATATTCTGGCAAACCATGTGAAAATACATGTGTTCTTGTAATCCCAGAGTCTGGAGTTGTGTGTAGAAAGCAAGCAAGCAAGCAGGTCAGAGCCAGAAACAGTGACGCCTTTGTGACGAGAGGAAGCGACCCAGCGTCTGTACAACAGTCTAAGCGGTATATGTAAGAGTGTCTGGTGGTGGCTACTGTGTGTCCTATGGTGAGGGAGGTGTAGATTCAGCACATCGATAGCTGTAAGTGGAATGAAAGATTTTTTTGTGTGGATAATTATGTGCACTATGTATATATTGAGATTAATTCCAGAACCAAAGCCATGAAGAAGAGACGTTTCCGGTGCATTGCTCAGTGTCAGATTGTAGCAGCAATCCTAATATTTAATTGTAGTTACACTGATGAATATGTGCCTTGTTCCCAATATTCTTGTGAGTCTGGAAATGGCGGTAGAAAGCATTACGACAATTTGGCTTGCAGCTCCCCCTGGATGGGTAAATACTGAACTAATACTTAGTTTGAATTGAGTTGCCGTCAGGATCGTGTGTGTCGAGTGTATACTCTACGGAAATTTGAGAAGATTCAATACGATGAGTGTTTGCGCTGGGAGTACTGACAGTGTTTGAACTTGTGCTACTCAGATCCTTTTGGGGTGACAGGTCGTCCACGCCAGCTGGCCTCTCCCTAGCTGACATGCTCTTCTGCGGTTGCGGTCATGGGCTGCGTTTACAGCAGCAATTTCTCCGTCAGTGCTGCACTGCTGCATGATGAGTAAATGGGATGTATTTGATGATCTGTAGACCACTTTTGCGGGGTTTAACAGTCTGTGCAATATGGTGATCTGTACAAAATAGTTTAGCCTCATCAGCAGAAAACGATGGCAGATGATGCTCCCACACCAGCACCAGCAACAGTTTGAGGGGTGAATTCAGTAACAGACGGGATGTCTCGTTAGCACCATCAGGAAGAAAGCATTCGGTGTTATTCTGAGCTATTTTCGTAAACAGCTCCTGTCAGGGCGAGAATTTCCATCCTGACAAGCTGAGACATCGGGAAAGCTCCTGAATTCGGTATTATTTGGGACTATTTTCGTTAACAGCATCGGAAAGCATTGCAGGAGTTTTATATTCGGGGTCCAGAGGAGGACTTGGCTGTTATTTCCATGGACATGAGACATCAGTATAACACTGGGAACCTTTTAGTCCAGCACAGGTAAGTCACTATGCAGACATCTCTCGCTTGGCACTTAGGCCTGCACTGGACCAGCAGGTACGTGTGGTGGCTGGGTAAACACGTAGCAACCAGAGGCATCTCACATGTGACACCGCTGTCTCATGAGGATCACTAAGAAGAATGCACCCTGTATTATTCTGGGGAGCATTGAAACAGATTTCTGTAGCACATCCAGAGAGACACTTGTCTGTTATTTACGTAGACATTTGACATCAGTGTAACATTGAGAACCTTTTAGCTGTGTGTGCGATGATGAGTCGCCCTGCAAACATCTCTCTGCGCTGGACACACAGCTATGCATCATCACACTAGGTGCACTGGTTAGGTGAACACATGCACATCCAGATGGAGACTTGGCTCATGTTTACATAGACATGTGCTGTCAGTAATAACACTCGCAGAATTCTAATTGTGTACCCGAAAAAAGACTTAACTTTCACCTGATGCCTGTAAGCGGCAGCAGCATGAGGGTAATGGCTATTGCTCCTGTGTTTGGCTCTGCGGTGTTGGCTCGCATCTAGAGTCGGTAGCATCAGTGAATGCACAAGTTGGAACCTCTGTAGAGAACAGTTCGCTGATATGTTGCGGTCGAATTTCTCAACGATATTTCGAAAGCGATTTTACATACAATTAGTGTTTGTGCACTTTCGGCTGTTTAAGTGCTGTGAGCATGTTGGCAGAGCATTATATGTGCATTATTTTGACAATTTTACATGCAGTGAACGTGTATGTTGCATTATTTTGTGAACAGGTCTGTAACCAGTGCTATGCATTATTTCAGTAATTTACGAGTTGTTTGCGTACCTGTACATCAGTGTACTGCATTATTTGGGAAATTTATGTGTTGTTTGTGTGTCTGTACATCAGTGTACTGCAATATTTCTGTGATTTATGAGTAGTTTGCAGGTCTGTAGTCTATGTAGTGTGACCAAAAGCCCGTCAGGGTGAGTGCTTTGTGTCAGTGTAATAAATAAACTACGTGAAATCCGTCGCTAAATAAATTGTTCCAAAGTAGATGAAGTACAGTCCTTCCTATCCAGCAGCCCAGAATAGGCTGAGTGCTTTTCTCGCCATTTTTCCCCCAGACCACCATGGGATGACAGTGCCCTCTAGTGGCAGTACTGTGTACTATGTCAGTTGCACTCCGGTCCTCATGGTGAACACCCTGGATTGAGCTACTGCCTGTGACAACTTAAATTGTTTAAATGAAGACTGCCTGCAAAATAAAGACTTATGTCCATCCTATCGAACACATGCTGAATCCTTTTCCCGCCAATGCCAAGGAAGAGATGGCGGTCGGATGACTTACGTTAGTAGAGGTAGCCCAAGTGCTTTTTTCCCCACCAAAATTTGAACTTCCCACTATTTTCGTGGGGAGGGCATGGGGAGAGGAGAGTAAGGGGTTAGGTTAGTGGAAGTAGCCCAATGGACCTATTTTCCAGCCAAAATTTGAACTTCCCACCATGACATCATTGCGGCATTGCTATATTTATCGCCGCCATCTTGGATCCGCCACTTTGAATAAATTTGCCAACAGTGGAGAGTGGGGCTGCAGCAGCTTCGTCCCAGTACTATCGTAGTGTCAGAGATAAGGCCGTTGGAGACAGTATTAATATTATATACATACTGGCGATAAAATAACACCTGGTGAGAGAGACCAATCTTGTGTCTAAAATATTTACACTCTAGATAATCATAAAAATAGCTGCAAGGCACTCTGGCTAACAGCTGACGTTGGTGAGATCATCACTCTGTTTGCATTAGTGACTGCTGAAAACAAAATCATTGTACGACGGAAGATGCCGATATTTGAGGAAATGTTGTATGATGAGGACTGTTTCGTCCGGAGATACATTTGCATACGGATTTTAAATATAAAAGGAGAGCAAACTGTAAACAGGTGGGGAAGTTTTACTATCTAGAAGCTGAACCAACTCTTTTCTATTGGAGATTACAAAGTTTTCCTCATGGACAAAATTTTTTCATAATAACTGTAAAATGTGTTTAGAGGCAGGTTAACCTGGGCTCCCTATAGCATGAATTATCGGATATATCTGGACGTTGTTGTTGTGGTCTTCAGTCCAGAGATAGGTTTGATGCAGCTCTCCATGCTTCCCTACCCTGTGCAAGCTTCTTCATATCCCAGTACCTACTGCAACCTACATCCTTCTGTATCTGTTTAGTGTACCTGTATTCATCACTTGGTCTCCCTCTAAGATTTTTACCCTCCACGCTGCCCTCCAATACTAAATTGGTGATCCCTCGATGCCTCAGAACATGTCCTACCAACCGATCCCATCTGCCAGTGAAGTTGTGCCACAAATTCCTCTCCCCCCTAATTCTACTCAGCACCTACTCATTAGTTGCATGATGTATCCATCTATTCTTCAGCATTCTTCTGTAGTACCACCTTTCGAAAGCCGCTATTCTCTTCTTGTCTAAACTATTTATCGTCCATGTTTCACTTCCATACATGGCTACACTCCACACAAATACTTTCAGAAAAGATTTCCTGACACAGAAATCTATATTCTATGTTAGAAAATTTCTCTTCTTCAGAAACGCTTGCCAGTCTACATTTTATATCCTCCCAATTCGACCATCATCAGTTATTTTGTTCCCCAAATGGCAAAACTCATCTACTATTTTAAGTGTCTCATTTTCTAATCTAATTCCCTCAGCATTACCTCATTTAATTCGATTACGTTCCATTATCCTCGTTTTGCTTTTCTTGATGTTCATCTTATATCATTCTTTCAGGACACTGTCCATTCCATTCAACTGCTCTTCCAGGTCCGTTGCTGTCTCTGTCAGAATTACAATGTCCTCAGCAAACCGCGAAGTTTTAATTTCTTCTCCATGGATTTTAATTCCTACCCCAAATTTTTCTTTTGTTTCATTTACTGCTTGCTCAGTATACAGATTGAATAACATTGGGGATAGCTACAACCCTGTCTCCCTTCTCAACCACTGATTCCCTTTCATGCCCCTCGACTCTTATAACCAGACTGATGAGTATTAATTTGGCCACAAAGGGCCGGTGTCTTAGGATTCATCTGTTTCGTTTTTTTATACAAGGTTAGAACAAAAAATACTGGTACAACGATCTAAACACGATTTGAAATCCTTTGCGTGTATTTCGGTGGAATGATAATATATTTGTTGGATGTTGTTCTCCTCTAATACTCGTGTAGTATTGACAACATTGCGACGAATATCTCTTGTCTGTTCTCTGCATCGAGAGATCACTTCCATGCACCGCTAAGATTACATCCGCTGTCACGGTTGAAGTTCTTCTCACACATTTTATCTCTACAGCTTCTTTAATTAGAGAATCCCAGTATGTAGGAGCCTGGCACAAAACTTTTATTTTATCAAATAATGTTTTGTGTTTGTTTGTAAGGCTGTGTTCAGCAGCTGCAGATTTCGCAGTATTCGATTTGTAATATGTCTTTGATAATCTGTACAACGGTCGGATGGATCGATAGTTGTAACTGATTCCGCACTCACAAAAAATGTTATAAATACCTGGAATTCTATGGCTGTGACCTTGACATGGCGTATCATCTCCTTTATCTTCTTAGGAGAACGGAAAATACATACGAACAACCATCAGCTGCATAAGGGAATGACGGCATTGAAGATTTATGCCAGAACGGTATTCGGACCCGGATTTCCATCTTTACGCGAGCGGTCGCCTTAATTGTTTGTTTGCATGTGGAAGGAACTTAACATCGCCCTTCTTAACAACATGGGCGCTGCATTATCGTATCTGTTGGAAAATGGGTCTTACACCTGGTCTTCCCAAGGCTCTGTCTATTTTGCTGGATGTAGCGCCGCAGAAAGGAAGGAATACAGTGGTGTTTAATGACCGAATGTTCAACATTTTCACGTTTTCTTTTCTTATTTATTGTCGTCATATGGGTTTTATGTTATGGTAAGCCTCTGCATGCACGAAACGATCAACAATGGCCCACATAGCCGGTAATTTGGATACCTTTTGTTACATCTGTGACATTTTAAGGGATATGGTTGAGATCTATTTTCGAGGTTTCAATTATAACCGAAGACCGCATGTTGGCTGCCCGTGCTGTCGTGAATTACCTCAACACTGTGGGTGTTCAGCTGTTGGTCTGGCCACCACTTTCTGCGGAATAGTAAAGAGTTGATAACGTGGAATATTGTCAAAGTTTCGTTGCCTATGCCGAGAGCCAGAGGCAGTAGGTTAGCCGAGAGGTAAGAGGATTGCACATGTATCGGAATGTGTCGTCACGCAGGGACAATGGCCTGGTTACACACAACAGGCGAGAGAGAATTGCTTAACACATGGGTTTGTGTTAGGCGGAGACTTTCGTAGAGTGTAAGACAGAGGTATAGCGTCAGTTGTACTGCATTTCATAATTTCGCATAAGTCTGCCGTAACAACACGTAACTCTGTCACAAGAACACCTAAGGGGCGAGTACGACAGATAAATCAGCAGTATAAGTGGAATGAATGCGTTTATTGCATACGAGCATGACGTCAGGACGTCACTCGTGCTTCCTTTAAATACGCCAGCTTTGATAGCAACAAGACACTCACAGTTAGACTTGCAGTTAGGTGTGTACTGGGACGCTGTGTAGCGCTCAGCTCGGTGATCGACATGTCAATCTTTATTAAAGAGATGTTGCAGCAAGGGCAGCCCATCCAGCAGCAGACGTGATGGGACAGTACCAGCTCTGGTCCTCTCTGCTGCTGCTGTCAATCTTCAACCCAGGATTAGCAGACATCGCAGGAGACTCGCTCGCCGCCAATGCTGACCACATCAGTGAGCCATCATCGAGATCATGCGGGGCCTAGGCCCTGTGCATCCACCGTCACAACCGGGTGAGCCGACGACGCTGGGGGAACTGCAGCCCGTTCCGCCCACCCACTGCGGACGAGCCACCAGGAGGAGCAGGGAAGAAGATGGGGTGGGATAGAGTACACTCCGCACTACGAGAACGCTTCTCATGTCAACAGCGCCAGGACTCCAACCCGGAGCCTCCTACGCACCTGCGGCCTGCTGTCCGCCGCCGAGCCGGCTGGCCAGCCGGGCGCCGCCAGCCACGCGCGGCCGAGTAAGGGCATTCCACCGCTATGTCACCACACGCGGCGCTGCACTAGAAAGACTGGTGCGGCCCGGAACTGGTGTCACTGCTCCGAGTCAGCGAGGACTCGTGAAGGTCGTTGGTATCACAAAGCTCAGCCAGCCTGTGTTATGCAGGCCACATTGTACTCGGCAGGAATAAAGGTGTCATGAATTAATAATGTTTCTTTGGCGTTTCTGACGCATCCACAATCATTTCCTAGCAACCTGATAACTGGAAAGGTCACCGCTCGGCTTTCAGTCCACCATAGGCGACCGGGAACACCGGGGCGCCTACAAATTATAACTGAAGACCGCATGTTGGCTGCCGGTGCTGTCATGAACTACCTCAACACTGCGGGTGTTCGGCTGTTGGCCTGGCCATCACTTTCGGCAGATGTCTCACACACCAAAACCTGGGTGTCTGAGAGAGCTCATGGCGCCACTCACCAGAGACTAACTTGATGACCTCTAGGATAAAGTTGAAGAAGCATGGAATGGCAAATGCATATCTGTGACGCAAACTCAGTGGGAACCGATGTTCAGTTGGGTTAGAGTCAGTTACTGGTGTAGGTGTCAACCGTGTGGCAGTAATTTGCACCTTGCGTAGTCTCAAGTCACCTACAAATATAATCACGTATTCTTCGTATTATAGTGTCTTGTTATTTTTCATGGCTTTTATCCCGCATCTTCGCGGGATTGACATCATGATTTTCGGATTTGGCGATGTTGGTGGTACACGGTGGCCGGATTTCCTTTCCTGTAGTGACCCCTTTTCCCACCCCGGGACGAAATTTGTGCAAAGAACTGTTTGCGTTTAATTTTATCGCATGTGAAAGTGTGCGGACGTATTCTAAATGTTGCATATCGTACAACTAAGACTGAACTTGGGTACCAGCATAGTATTCGTCTAGTTGGGTTTGGGGCAGAACGTAAAAACTGTATACAGGGTGGCTAGCACACCAGCCGTCGTCGGTAATCAGCTTGACGGATCTGACCTGGCTGGAACCAGAGCCCCTCCCCCCACCCCCCTTTCCTCACGCCTACCGCACGCCCCAAATTCCGTACGCGACGTGCTGTCACGGGCATCCCTTCTCACTTTACTGTGCTATTGTTCCTAGCTTCTATACATGCACAGGGCCTGACAATGTCGCGAACCGTCAATGACAGCACGACGTTGTAACCTATATGAGCTAACGGTGGCTCGATGGCGAGGCAGGATCTGAACTCTGGAAGAGGTAACGAAACTCGATATGTGAATCAACCTACAGGGGAGCAGAGTCTCCGAACACAATGTTGAAACGAAAAGGAGAGAAGCGCAAATGCGACCAAGACGAACGACTGTTACTAGCATGCAGAAACAGAGAACTGCGCAACGTGACGCACTGATCTGAGGCAGCTGAAACCAGTGCTTGAACTTCAGTCAAAGGAATAAAGACATTAGGTGCTAGTGGGCATTGAAATAAATCAACGGGGAAAGTTGAAAATTTATGCCGATCCAGGAATCGAATCCGTATGTTCCTTTTTCTTATGAACGGTTGCTTTGACCACCTCTCTATTCGAACACAGTCGCTGACCAGCCCAAATTTTCAACTTACCCACACACTACTGACGTAGTGCCCTGCCTATTATCCTCCTATTCATAGAGATTGCTGATTCCCGTAGGAGTGTCTGCCGCTGTGGCCGAGCAGTTCTAGGTGCTTCAGTTCGGAGCCACTCCGCTGCTACGGTCACAGGTTCGAATCCTGCCTCGGGCATGGATGTGTGTGATGTCCTTAGGTTAGTTAGGTTTAAGGAGTTGTGTTAGGTTTAAGTAGTTTGTGCATCTGCACCGAATGAATCTTTGCCTTGTCGACCTAGTTGTACACATGTGGAGTATGTCCTTTCAGAGCTGTCCAGAAGATCAGATATTAATGTATATAGTGTAAGAACTACTGGGCCACAGCTATCGCTACCGACTGGTAAATATCTGAGTCAGTGGCTCGGCGCATGCCACACTTCCAATGTGCTTTCTGTGACAGCATTTTGTAGCATTCCACTGCGACATCCATGCCAGCTAATTCGCATCTGTCCCGTGCTGCTGTGTCAGTGTGCTGTAGTGTATAGCCGGCCGGAGAGGCCGAACCGTTCTAGGTGCTTCAGTCTGAAACCGCGCGACCACTACGGCCGCAGGTCCGAATCCTGTCTCGGGCATAGATATGTGTGATGTCCTTAGGTTAGTTGGGCTGTAGTGTGTAAGGCTTCCTACAGAACTATTGCTTGTAACTGTTTCTCAAGACGAACAGCAACACCTTACTTTTAGGAATACGTAGTGTCTTCTGACTGCACTGAGAGAATGAAGTCTGAACATATATGAAAGGCAATGTACTGACTGACTTACTCATCGTAGCCCTGCCAAAACTGCTAATGATAGAAACTTGGAATTTGGAGAGGGTGTTGATCTTAGGCTGTAGTCGTCGTTTAAGAAGGGATTTTTCGAAATTGAACTTGTAAGGTGGGACAAGTAGAGGATTAAAGGACTTTTGAATATATGTCGCTATCAAGAGAATTTTGAAGCTAGAAATACAAAAATCGGTATTTGGTTTCTCGATCATAAATAGAGAAACATATGTTTCAGAATTTTTGTAAATATAACTCCTGTGGGGGTGAAACATTTTTTGAAATAAATCTAAATTAAAGAACCGCTAAAGTATTTTTAAAGCTACTGCTAAGAAACTTGGTATTTTACTTCTTGATTAGAAATAAAAAATAGCCCCTTCGTTTTTCAGTGTTTTTGAAAAGTCAATCTTTAATAATGTAAAGATGAATCTATGAAAACTGGTATTTCACTGCTGGATTAGATATAAAGAAATATGTGTTACAGGATGAAAGTTTGCATGGAAATGTCGCTACAAGAACGCTAAAGGTGTAATTAATAAAAAAAGACCATGCTTTTATGCCCTAAACTAGCCTAAAAAAATTAGACGGTGTTGCAGTTTGTGAACAACATAAAAATTCGATTACAGAAAAACAAAATGAAGTCTGAGCGAACTATACAGTCTACGAGAGTGAAAGTGCGGGTGCAAAGCTGCACTGAAGAGCCAAAGAAACTGGTAAACCTGCCTAATATCGTGTATGGGTCCCGCGAGCACGCAGAAGCGCCACAACACGACGTGGCGTGGACTCGACTAATGTCTGAAGTAGTGCAGGAGAGAACTGACACCATGCACCCTGCAGGGCTCTCCATACATCCGTAAGAGTACGAGAGGGTGGAGATCTCTTTTGAACAGTACGTTGCAAGGCATCACTGATATACTCAATAATGTTCATGTCTGGGGAGTCAGGTGGCCAGCGGAAGCGTTTAAACTCGGAAGAGTGTTCCTCCTGGAGCCTTTCTGTAGCAATTCTGGACTTGTGGGGTGTCGTATTGCCCTGCTGGAATTTCCCAGGCCCGTCGGAATGTGATCAGACAGGATGCTTACATACTTGTCACCACTCAGAGTTGAATCTAGACATATGAGGAGTCCCATATTACTCCAACTCCAAACGCCCAACATCATTACAGAGCCTCCACCGTCTTGAACAGTCTCCTGCTGACATGCAGGGTCCATGGGTTCATTAGGTTGTCTCCATACCCGTACACATCCATCCGCTCGATACAATTTTAGCCGGCCGTGGTGGCCGTGCGGTTCGAGGCGCTGCAGTCCGGAACCGCGGGACTGCTGCGGTCGCAGGTTCGAATCCTGCCTCGGGCATGGATGTGTGTGATGTCCTTAGGTTAGTTAGGTTTAAGTAGTTCTAAGTTCTAGGGGACTGATGACCTAAGATGTTAAGTCCCATAGTGCTGAGAGCCATTTGAACCATTTGATACAATTTTAGACGAACATGTTTCCAGTCATCAAAAGTCCAATTTCGGCGTTGACGGGCCCAGCCAAAGTTTTGCGGCGTGCAATCATCATTGGTACAGGAGTGGGTATTCGCCTCCGAAAGCCCATATCGATGATGTTTCGTTGAATGTCTCGCACGCTGACATTTGTTGATGGCCCAGCACTGAAATCTTAGGAATTTGCGGAAGGATTGCACTTGTATCACGTTGAACGGTTCTCTTCAGTCATCGTTGGTCCCGTTCTTGCAGGATCTTTTTCCGGCCGCAGCGATGTCGGAGATTTGATGTTTTACTGGATTCCTAATATTCATGGTACACTCGTGAAATGGTCGTACGGGAAAATCCCCACTTCTTGGCTACTTCGGACTGTGCGCCGACTGTAACACCATGTTCAGATTCACCTAAATCTTGATAAACAGCAGTAACCGATCTAACAACTGCGCCAATTTTTCTTTTTTTTTTTTTTTTTTTTTGAGGTGGAGCTCCTCCACGCCCACACCGGCACACACCGGCATGATGGCCAACTCAAAAGGTCTACTGCCATCTCTGCATAAGGGTTAGTGTTCAGTAAAGTGAGGTATCGCAGGATGTGGGTACTGCGATGTTTGCATACGTCTGGTTAAGGTTAACCATTTATACACGCTCATCTGGAGATAAATTTGGTGGAAAGTCGAACGAAGGGTAGCGGTTTGAAGGGCAGAGGGAAAAGAGTGCCAAGGCAAGTGCCAAGGGAAAAAAAACCTCTGCGATAGTTAGGTCAGGTAGTAAGAGCAGTAGCGGATGTCTCGCTGACTGCGTTAGGTCATGCAAGGGTAGGTTATGTTGGAAGCCTGTATCATGCACTCGGATACCGCGTCATGGCAAGTTTGGTCATAAGAGATCAGTCCTAGACGGTGCTGCAGCACAGTGTGCTGCAGTCTGTACTGTGAGAGCCCCTGCCGCACTGTCAATGGTGATTTCGTGCGGGGGAGGGCCCAGGTCCATCGGTGTGTGGTGAGCGTGCGTAGACGCCAAGCGCTCGGAGATGCGTTAGTGCGTAGTGGCACCACTCCTCGCTTGTTGGCTGCGCAGACAGGCTCAATGAGAGCCGAGCGGTTCTAGGCGCTACAGTCCGGAACCGCGCGACCGCTTCGGTCGCAGGTTCG
Source organism: Schistocerca gregaria (assembly GCF_023897955.1). Taxonomy (NCBI): domain Eukaryota; kingdom Metazoa; phylum Arthropoda; class Insecta; order Orthoptera; family Acrididae; genus Schistocerca; species Schistocerca gregaria. Next base: position 526,776,780 of record NC_064921.1, read on the forward strand.
AATCCTGCCTCAGGCATGGATGTGTATGATGTCCGTAGGTTAGTTAGGTTTAAGTAATTCTAAGTTCTAGGGGACTGATGACCTCGGAAGTTAAGTCCCATAGTGCTCAGAGCCATTTGAACCTTTTTTTTTGTTTTTTTGTTTTTTTTTTCTTTGAGGGCCGTGGTTGCCTCTTCCCCGTAAACAACTGCTCCATAGACTTGTTGCAGACCGCAGCACCCAGTTTCTTTGGCACTTCGGTGTATGAGTAACAAAAACCTTGCATTATTGCTACCAAAACCGCTTTTTAGTCAGAAATATAGTCGGAAAAGATCATGCTTCTATGATCCTAACTGGACTGAAACGTTTAGAATGTGTTCACAATTGTGAACAATATAATAATTCGACTACGGTAAAAGAAGTCTGAGCGAGCTATACAGTCCACGAGAGCAAGGCTGCGGGCGTTACATTATAGCAAGTAAAGGTTTGTTGTTTACCCCGCGAGGGTGCTGTAGTCGTGTGGCGCAGGACAGCCGCGGCCGCTCAGCTCGCTCACGCCGGGATCGTCCTCGAGGCATAGCGGCAGGCGGCGGAAGCGGAACAGCGACAGCGGCAGAGGCAGAGGAGGCCGGCGCTGTGGGGCGGCGCACAGCAGCCAGGCGGCGGCGGCGGAGGCGCCGTGGCGGCGCACGGCGGAGCCCAGCCAGGCGCGCGGCTGCCGCGGGCAAGAGGCCGACACCGCGAGCAGGCGCGACCCGCGCTGCCGCCGCCTCACGGACACCTCCTCCAGCGGCGGCACCCCTGCCGGCACCGAGGACGAAACCAGTTACCGCAGCATCGCCTCGAACACCGACTTCCCTGTAAACCCCTCGTAACTGTTGTACGGGAATTAGGCCGTGGTCTAGGCCATAATTCACTGCCTAACATTCCGTCTTCAACCGCTGGCGACATCATCAGAGGTTTTAACGACTCACAGGAGGAGACTCTGACAAGTGGGTCGCCGATTTTGATCGAGTTTTGCAAGGACATTCTGCAATGAAAACAAACAGACACGCGTTTCAGCTTTTTGCTACACACTACTGAGCCGTGCGTGGCTCGTGTTCGTGCCATATCTCATTTGACATTCTGTTTTTACTGTACTACCACCTCGTTATGTTAATTTCAGTTACTGGTGTCACTGAGTTGCCGCCTTGCCTGCGCGTCAGCGCCAGCAGCGGCGCTTTTCGATATAAGCCCTGGCGTATTATCTTTGCTGAGTGCTACTACTTCCCCGTTGTCGTGTGTTCGGAGTTAGTTCGGATCTGCCAGTGAGCTGGGAGGCGGTAGCATTGCAGTTCGGACCTGGCAGTGTTTCACTTAGGACGCGGCAGGAGTTCAGTCGGGGCCCGGCTGCGGTGAGGCCGGGCAGCCATGATTCGCCCGATGGTTGCCGATACCTATCACTTCAGTGCGGAAGTGGTCCTCGTGTAACGCCGGAAATGCATATCCTCCTATTTCCATCTATTGTACTATAATTTTTTTCCTTATTTTGTTACCAGGTCTTTATATATTGTAATTGTTTTACTATATATGCTTGTAAATATTATTTGTATTTTTACGCTGGGTCCTGCCTAGGGAAAACTATGCTATCGAACGATTACATCAATAGGTCGTGTGCAGAACCAAAGTGTTTAGGATCTTGGGTAGTGTTAACTATGCCGCGTGGAGCGCGGGCAGAGCAGAGTCTGGCTGGAGTAGGGCAGTGGAGCAGGTGTGTTGAGCGACGCTCCCGCGAGTTGCCACGCTTTCGGGGTTTGGCAGCATGTAATTGCGCTCGACTTGCTATGATAGTTTTTGACACGGTGTCGCGGACGGGAAGCATCAGCTGGCGCACATCAAGAGCCCGTTTCTCCCGGTGACCGTGTCGAGAAGAAGGTGCGCCCACATTCAGCTACTGCAACAGCGACGGCCGACAATGAGTTACTGTCGCCACCTCCTCGATCGACGACTTCAAACCCTCAATCAACCAACAAGGAAGACTGGAAGCACGTAAAGTTTTAGAAGTGTATGGCAGACCTCAGCTTTTCAAACTGTTCATCACAAAATTACAGCAACATTGTTGATCATTGTCCCAATTGCATTACCAAGCAGGGTCCCTTCCTTTTCTGGAACGAACCCGAGTGTCGTTGAAACTCATACGCCAGCATTAAAGTAATATCATTCCGTTTCACTGTTTTAATTTCAAAGTTCAGTTAGAGTATTCATAGCTAGCTACAATCTTTAGATTACACAAGCAGAAATTAAGAGAGCGAGTTTTGTTACGATATTTTAGCTTACCTGTGACCGCAGCTCAGCTTGTTACGTACTAAATTTTACTATTATTATTTGTTCAGAATCATTTAATTCAGGTTCAAAGTTAAATCTCTTATTTCTAAATTACGTAGATTCAAGTAGCTTTTAGATGATTGTTGAGGTAGCCCAAGACTGACCTTATTTTATTGAATTTCGTAGTGCTTCAGAAACAAAGTTCACTAGTAATATCAGTCACTAAATTAACTTTCAATTTTCCGGTTTTATTAATTCTTTTGCTAAATTAAGTCAGAGTGTAGCGAAATTTATTACTTCTGACAAACATTCAGTTTTCACACAGCAAGTGTTAACCTTCAGTTGCCACGCTTTCAGTGCTAAATGGATGTGCAATAACCTTTCATTTTCTGTTATTATAGTAGTTGTCCGTAGGACTGGCGACCGTAATTTTCCCCAAATCTCAAAAATCTAATTAACGCCAATTAATTTTTAACGTAACGACCGTACATTTACTTTATTTATTAATTTTACCCTTTTCTCAAAATTAATTTTCACCAGTTTCATTTGCACTTCTCCTTTTATTTAGATGTAACTCTTTCCTCCCTCTTTACCGACAAATTAACTTCGGTGACGATTGCTTTTCCCAAATTTCCATTAGGTGCACGCTCTTTAATTTTCCACTGTCATTAAGGTCGATAAGTGAGGGGGAGGTTATAGCCGGTCGGTCGTCTTGTCGGACGACGTGCACGTTGGCCAGTGATCGCTTGTGGGCTGCCTGCCTGTGCCGACTCGTGATTCGTCCGTGCTATTGCATCTACATCTACATCTACATCCATACTCCGCAAGCCACCTGACGATGTGTGGTGGAGGGTACCCTGAGTACCTCTATCGGTTCTCCCTTCTATTCCAGTCTCGTATTGTTCATGGAAAGAAGGATTGTCGGTATACTTCTGTGTGGGCTCTAATCTCTCTGATTTTATCCTCATGGTACCTTCGTGAGATATACGTAGGAGGGAGCAATATACTGCTTGACTCTTCGGTGAAGGTATGTTCTCGAAACCTTAACAAAAGCCCGTACCGAGCTAATGAGTGTCTCTCCTGCAGAGTCTTCCACTGGAGTTTATCTATCATTTCCGTATCGCTTTCGCGATTACTAAATGGTCCTGTAACGAAGCGCGTTGCTCTCCATTAGATCTTCTCTATCTCTTCTATCACCCCTATCTGGTACGGATACCACACTGCTGAGCAGTATTCAAGCGGTGGGCGAACAAGGGTACTGTAACCTACTTCCTTTGTTTTCGGATTGCATTTCCTTAGGATTCTTCCAATGAATCTCAGTCTGGCATCTGCTTTACCGACGATCAACTTTATATGATCATTCCATTTTAAATCACTTCTATTGCGTACTCCCAGATAATTTATGGAATTAACTGCTTCCAGTTGCTGACCTGCTATATTGTAGATAAATTATAAGGGATCTATCTTTCTATGTATTCGCAGCACTTTACACTTGTCTACATTGAGATTCAATTGCCATTCCGTGCACCATGTGTCAATTCGCTGCAGATCCTCCTGCATTTCAGTACAATTTTCCATTGTTGCAACCTCTCGATACACTACAGCATCATCTGCAAAAAGCCTCAGTGAACTTCCGATGTCATCCACCAAGTCATTTATGTATATTGTGAATAGCAACGGTCCTATGACACTCCCCTACGACACACCTGAAATCACTCTTACTTCGGAAGACTTCTCTCCATTGAGAATGACATTCGCTGCCGTTAGTATTGTCTAGTCCTTCATGCAAGTGTTGGTGAAACAGTGTGTAGCTTGTGATGTCGACTGCTCAGTTATTTTAGTGCTGTCTCCGTGCTGATGTGTGGCAGTCGGTCGGCTGGCGTGGAGCATCGAGGAAATCTCCGCGAGGCATAGTTTGGACTGGCCCGCAGGCGGTCTCTACGCAGTGTCGGAGTGTGTGGGGCTGTGCCCATTGCTATGAGGTCTGTGGCTCACCGACCCTGGACACTAAAGTTGAGTTTGGATTTAATTTACAAGCAAGTCAAGATTCTTCACATTGTGCCGTTTGGTTCTCGTTGTTGGCTGTTGGGACATACCTGCGAGCAACAACGTGTGTGTTCGAGTTGGCGAAGGTTTAGCCGCCTACCGGTGGAGTCTAACTGTATTTGGTTATTTGCAATTGTAGTGCACTAGTGCAATTTTCTGCCTTGTGGCCGTTAACGTTCCGGTTACCTGCTCTGGCCGTTGACGTAGATTTAGGCAGTCTCTTTTTCTCACCGTGTTGTCACTGTCCACAACGGTGTGTAGTTCGGCATCTTAATGTATGCTTGGTTGTGGGCGTCCATGCCTCTTACGTTAGCAATGAACTCCCGGTTGTGTACTGGTCGAGTGGAGCGCAAGTTAACTTGTCGGGGGGTTCGTTGACTGTCCGTTGGTTGGATTGTCGTCGGATTGAGAATAGTTGGGCCGACTGCCTGTCTCACCTAAGTGAACGTTAGTATTTCAAGTGCTGGCCAACTCTCAAAACTTCTGAGCGCCGTGAGCTGCACTGCCTTTTCTTATTTTCTGATGTGTGTATTTGTATGGCTCATAGCCGATGGTTTTGAATCAAAGTTGAATTGTTTTTAGTGGTGTTTTAAGTTCTAAATGGCTCTGAGCACTATGGGACTCAACATCTAAGGTCACCAGTCTCCTGGAACTTAGAACTACTTAAACCTAACTAACCTAAGGACATCACACACATCCATGCCCGAGGCAGGATTCGAACCTGCGACCGTAGTGGTCGCGCGGTTCCAGACTGAAGCGCCTATAACCGCTCGGCCACACCGGGCGGCGGTGTTTTAAGTCATGGGCCTTCAGAAGCTTTAAAATTAAAGTTCCCTGCTTTTCAAATGTTAGATTGTTATGGCCATCAGCCCGATTAAAATATTGTTTAAAGATAAAGCCTTGGGCCCTTTGCCTAATAAAAATTATTTTAGTTGTGTTTTAAGTCATGGGGTCTTCAGCCGTTTTTAAATTAAGGATCTTTGTCTGTCGAACATCAGACTGTTTGGGGCCTTCAGCCTAATTGAAGATAAGGCCTTCTGCCTTGTGTTTTCTTTATTAAATTTCACCTTGAGCGTTAAATCATCATTCTTCAGCCGTTTTTAAATTGAGGTTGCTGCTTTTCAAGTGTTAGATTTTTGCTCCTTCAGCCAAATTATAGAACTTACTTAACGTGAGGCCCCCTGCCTGGTAAATATTCTTCTTGGCGTCTGAATATTGAGTTAATGGCTTTTAGCCGGTTTTTTTTAAAAGTTAGAGTGGTTGTGCCCTTAAGGCATAAGGCAGTGTGCCGTATTGAGCCTATAACTAAGTTAAAGAATTTTTACTGTAATGTTTGGGCAAATAAATAAAGTTATATGTGCTCGAGTGTAACTGACAGCCGCTCATTTTGGCCCCTTTCCACAATTCCAACTATCTGTCCTATCTTCCGGGTTTAGCAGGGCGCTACAGTACCTAGTTTTTGAAGGAAAAAAAAAGTTAGATCGTCTAAAAACAAACATGTTTATTAATGTAGTACAGCAAGAATGTTAATGTTCGAGTTATTAAGATTTTTGTGTTTTCATGTTCAGCTTCGGTCCCCGTCACTCTACACATACACTCCGTAGGCGAAGGTCATGTGATACTTCCTAATATCAAGTAGAACCTCCTTTTGCTCGTCTTAATGCAACCTCTATAGTTGTTTTTAATTGCTAAAGTGTTGCAGATGCAGGATTTTGTGCACGAACTGACCTCTCAATTATGTCCTATAAATGTTCGATGGGATTCAATCGTGCGATCTGAGTGGCCAAATCGTTCACTCGAAATCGGAATGTTCTTCAAACCAGTCGCGAACAATTGTGACCCAGTCACATGGCGCATTGTCATCCATAAAAACCCCATCGTTGTTTGACAACATGAAGTCCGTGAATGGCTGCAGATGGTCTCCAAATAGCCTCACATAACCATTTACAGTCAGTGATCGGCTCAGTTGGACCAGAGGACCCAGTGAATTCCACGTAAACACAGCCTGCACCATTATGGAGCTTTCACCAGCTTGCACAGTGCCTTGTTGGCAACGTGGGTCCATGGCTTCCTGGGGTCTACGCCACACCTGAATCTTACCATGAGCTCTTTGCAACTCAAATCGGGGCTCGTCTGACCAGACCACGGATTTCCAGTTCTCTAGGGTCCAACAGATATGGTCGCGAGCTCAGGACAGGCGCTGCAAGCTGTGTCGTGCTCTTAGCACTCTCGTCGGTCGTCTGCTGCCATAACCCATTAACGCCAAATTTCGCCGCGGTGTCCTAACGGATACGTTCGTCGTACCGCCCACATTGATTTCTGCGCTTATCTCACGTAATCTTCCTTGTTGTTAGCACTGACAACTCTAAACAACCGGTGTCGCCCTCGGTCGTTAAGTGAAGGCCGTCGGCCATTGCGTTGTCCGTGGTGAGGGATAAAGCATGAAATTTAGTATTATCGGCACACTTTTCACACTGTGGATCTCGGAACATTGAATTCCCTAACGATTTCCGAAACGTATTGTCCCATCCGTCCAGCTCCAGCTGCTACTCCGCGTTCAAAGCCTGTCGATTCCCGTTGTCTGGTCATAAGTCGGAAACCTTTTCACATGAATAACCTGAGTGCAAATGTCAGCTCCGCATATGCGCCGTCCTTTTACACCTCGTGTACGCGATACTACCGCCATCTCTATATGTGCCTATCGCTATCCCATGACTTCTATCACCTCACTGTATAGTAGAGTGAGGTCGAGCGGTCGAGGCGTTAGGATACCCTACCGCTGGTTTCGATTTTTTGTCGCGGCTCTCTTTCATTCGATATTTTTTTCGGTGTATTGATGATCGGGATACTTTTCTTTGGTTTTTCTGAAGTAAAACATGCGGAAGCGCGATCATAATGAAATAAATGTACATAACGTATTGACAGTTATTTCCATCGTGATACATGACGCACACTACGATAGAACTTTCGTAGATGATGATACTCAACCGACATGCATCGTGAAAGTGATACCACCGAAATGTAGCTGTTTATGTCAACTGAGTGACGTTTACGTTTTTCGACAGCAAAGACTTTCATCGTAGGAATTCAAAATTATGCGATATCACAGAAGGGCAGTAAATTACAGCATGGGCGGATGCTACCAAAATTCTTGCACTGTCCATAACCAGCTGTCCCGTTCTGTCTTGCAAGTTATCCTTTTATGCGCTTGGTATACACCTAAATTGATGCCTGATAGATCGGTTTTTGCAACGTGAATTTCCACAAGGATTATAGCGAAAAATATGTCAATGCAGCAGAATTTTGATTGTGTGTTGCGCATGAAAAGATAAATATATATGTTTTACCTTTTTGTATGACAAGTTTCACCCACTGACTGCGAGAACGCTCACAAATAGACGATAAAATGGTTCAAATGGCTCTGAGCACTATGGGACTCAACTGCTGTGGTCATTAGTCCCATAGAACTTAGAACCACTTAAACCTCACTAACCTAAGGACATCACACACATCCATGCCCGAGGCAGGATTCGAACCTGCGACCGTAGCAGTCGCACAGTTCCGGACTGCGCGCCTAGAACCGCGAGACCACCGCGGCCGGCAATAGACGATCAGTTTAGGTTTGTTTGTGTACTACGTTTCACCATCAAAATAACTGTCTGTACATTACACAGTATATACTTACTTTATTATTAATAACGCCTCCCGATTTTTTACTTTAAAAGAAGACAAAAAGTATTCTGATTATCACAATATTATCTGATACAGATCAGAAAATGTAATATCAAACGAAAAAAAAGCAACGAGCAACAATCGAGCACGGACCAGCGCTTTGGCAGTCCGATACCGTGATCGCTCCCCCGCTCGAACATTATAAACTTTGCACACGGTATTATATTAACAACATATGGATGTTTTTATACAATCTTTCCATGTATAGCACTGATAAAATAATTTTTCGTCATCAACTACGCCATCGATTTTTTTCGAAAAGTAGGTAGTCTCTAGCTAAAAGCTGAAATATGCGTCTTTTTGCTTTCAATAGAGAACGTCCTTGAAAAACTTGATCAAAATCGGTGACCCAAATGCGCACACTCCCCTTGTCAGAAAGCAGTTCAGTCTCAAACAAGCTCAGCAAGCCGAACTGCTTATACCTATCCACGCTTCGTCACCCTGCTGCCTATGGTTGAGGAGTCACACTGACGTATGGTGTAGAACTTGTAGACGGGAAGAATTGGCGCTGTTCGTTTTATTCAGCACTGAGGCCCATAACTTGTTGAACTTCAATTTTCCTCCTTCTCTGTTAAAGTTTTTTTGTGGTTTTGAATTTCTGTGATCTCGCTGTACATCCTAGTGTAGTAGTGATTATATGTCGCTAAAACCAAAATGTTAGAGTATAGAATTTGGCGGTTCTGTGGTTACAGCTCATTGTCTGCTACTGCTGATTTATGTCTTGCCTAGGTGACAATTTCTCTTGTGTTCCTTAAAGTGGCTGTTAATGCTTCTTTTTGTACTTCCTATGCACACCTAACCCTCAAGTTGCAAAGGATTCCATGCGCTGCATTCCTACGGGTGAAGATTTTGTGAAGTATTCAGATATTTGTGCACCATTTTTGTAGGTTTAAACACTGTATCAATGTCATTATTTTCTGATTACTCTGCTGACGCGGTTTTTGACAGTTTTGCATCAGCAGATGGCACTGGTACAGCGTTCAAATCAACGGGAACATTTCAACACTGCAAAAGACATACGCCCGGCCCTTGCCATAGCAGGAGTCCATAAACTCCCTTACTCTTGGAATCATGTGTGCATAGGGACTACAGGAAGAAGCATTAACACCCACCGTAAGGGACACACGAGCAATTGTCCCCTGGACAAGACCGATAAATCAGCACTAGCGGACCATGCACTTGGACCAGTGAGCTACCAAATTAGTTTGCCTTACTCTCTGGTTTTAGCAAGATCTTATCATTACTACGCTAATATGTACAGAGAGGCCACAGAAACTCAAAAGCACGAAATCAACTTTAACAAAAAGGACTGACATCTCGTAAAATCGGGTGTACTACCGGTGGTCCGCGTCTTCCCAACACGATATTTCGACGTCGTAACTCGGCGTCTTTATCAGGTGTTCCCTGAGACTGGTTGGCGAGCTGACATCGTCCCATATTTATGCCTGGGCGGTGTGTGGTGCTCCCTATGCCGTCCGCGCCCGCTGTGGCCATTTCTGTCGGTGGTATCAGTCTCTAGGCGCTTCCTCTTCGGTCCGCGCCCGTTGCGGCTCTCTTCTGAGGTATCGGACGTCCCAAGGCGTTCCCTATTGGGTCCGCGCCCGATAGGCGCGATCCTAGCACTATCATGGCTCTGGTGAAGCTCCTTATGCTGTCCACGACCGATTTTACGAGATGTCAACAAATCGCCGGGAAAGTCTCAGAAATTACAAGAAGGACTGAAATTAGACAAGTTGTGGCCTTTAGCACTAAATAAAACTGACAGCGCCATCTCTTCCCCGCTGCAGTCTATACATACATTAGCGCGATCTGAGGCAGCAGCCTGATGACGTCATAAACAGTCCGTTCCGTGCATACACATGAACAGTTCGAATAAATCTGGTGCCCAATGCCTCCCGTCGGATTTGACCAGTGACATCATAGCTTAAGCCAGGCTCATACAAGAAATGCGCCCGGCGGGCGCAAGGCAGTGTTGTTCAGCGCCCCGTCGGCGATCGTGTGTCGCTAGTGTCGCCATAGGAGCGAGAGAGAGAGAGAGAGAGAGAGAGAGCTGCGGAGCGAGTGAGGCCGCACAGCACTGCTCTACGCTGGACTGTCCCGCGGTCTCATTCAACGTAAACGAAATATTCTGTTTTAGAAATAGAGTTATGTAAGGGATATAATGTCTCATTCTTACTGTTAGTAGTTACAAGTAAATAATTTTTGTTATACTTCGTGCAACAGCTTTTTGTATTCATTTTCAGAGTTTAGAAATCGGATCCTTAGTTTGCTGTTTTGTACGTAATAATTTTAACTGACCAAGTTCGATAACTTATTAAAAATAGAATTAAGGTTATAAAGCTCTTTAATTCTTATAGTCAACATTGTTAAAGAAGACAATTAACATTTTACACGTGTTTCTTTTTCGAGAAAACGATTTTTTCTAGGTTTGGTACGATATTTCGTGAGACTGCTAACCTCAAAGAATTAATCAAATTTTTATTGCTAAGTAATGAACGGTTCTTAACTTTAGCAAGCTTTAAGCGAGAGAAAAAGCGCTCACAAATGTACGTAGAACCAAACATTGAGAGAAATTTGGCCACGTATTTGTGCGAAAGAGGATATTTCTCTCGTGTAAGACATCTGTAAAAGTCATCCTAAGTGTTAGACACAAAAAAGCGGTTCTTCAGGCGGATATCGCACTGCAGGTCAATCAGCTCTAGTTGAAGCACTTGTGAGACGTCCTCTGCCCGAAGGGAAAACGGACGAACAAATATACCTTAGGCTGGTTGAAGCCCAAATATCTGTTTTCAAACTGTTCTTGTAATTCGCAAATGATTTGAACATAATCTGACAAATTAGCATCTTCTTTAACACTGTCTAGTGCAGGAAAGTGTCCACAATTCTTCTCGCGCAGTTGTTTTCCCCACAAAATATATTTTTTTTAATGCTTGAATCGTCTGCACTAAATCAGCAACAGAGTGATTTTCGCCTTGGAGTGTAATGTTCAAAGTATTTAAATGACCAGTAAGGTTACTCAAAAAAGCCAAATTCACCACCCACTTAGGATCACAAAGTAATTCTTCTGGACGTCCTTTCATTTCAAAAAGGCATTTATTTCACCCCTCAAGGAGAAAAACCGATGAAACACCTTTCCTCAGCTCAGCCATCTTACTTCGGTGTGGTATGGGATGTCCAGGTATTCCACTTCGATATCAGCCAGAAATTCTTTAAATTGGAGATGTGTGAGTCCATGAGATCGTAGATTATTAACCTTTCGAAGAACTGTTTCCATAACATTTTTTATGTTGACAATCTTCGCACAAAGTGCCTCCTGGTATATCAGACAAAGGACTGCCGCGAATAAGGAACAGCCGGCTTCAGCCATTTTTGACCTGACGTACCCCAGGAATCCAGTGCGTATCCCTCGTAGCGCACGGGCTCCATCTGTTGTTACACTGGTCAGGAGTTCCCATTTTAAACCCATTGGCTCTAACACGTTTCCTACGGCTAGAAAAATATCCAAACCCGTGATTGTGTCTTATAATGCTATAAGGTGGAGAGGCGCGGCGGGCGGTCGGGCGGTCAGCACGGCCAGCTAAGCACACGGCTCGGCCACTGCGACAACATACGAATTCGCCCGGGCGGTGGCAGCGGGCGATCGCGGGCGCTGGCGCCCCAGGGACACAGTTTGGATGAGCCTGGCTTAAGCAAAGGCGCAAGATAGAGGCGATATTTCAAAGCAACGAGACATTCGTAATGAATGTCTCACATGAAAAAACAATACACGTACATACAATAAATTATACTCCAGTTCACGTGGTTAATTACGGAGCCGCGAACTATATAGCAAGGGAACTAAGGTGTCGAAAAGAGGAAACAGCACCCAAAAAAGGGATATTTACGTGCTTATTAAATATCATTTTTTGCGTGAGTAAATGAAAGAACCACAGACTCCCTGTAAAACCCACTACAATAAGACGCGTCGTAAACCCGTGATATTATTTTAGCCGTAATTTTTAACAATAAAAATTGAATCTATGGGGTGTATTGTGAGGAACTGGTGGTTCTGGGCGGGGACAAATTAATGACTAACGCAACAACCGCAAAATGGACGTAAAAAGGAAAAAAGGGGAAAGGAATAAAGAAACCTTGAAAGGTACTACGCAAGTACCGAAAATTAACGAAAAGGTAACAAATCTTGAAATTACTAACTAGAACTGACCTATGTTAAAGATTAATTGTAGTTGTCGATTCCGAGGTTACTTGGTACATCTTTGCAAAAAAATGGTTCATATGGCTCTGAACACTATGGGACTTGACTTCTGAGGTCATCAGTCCCCTAGAACTTAGAACTACTTAAACCTAACTAACCTAAGGACATCACACACATTCATGCCCGAGGCAGGATTCGAACCTGCGACATGTGCGGTCGCGCGGTTCAAGACTGTAGCGCCTAGAACAGCCTTTTTTTTTAATTCCACAAGAACAGTAACAAAAATGGCTACAATGAAATGACATAAATAAGGTGACAGATAATTGCAGTCATAAATTACAGGAATCAAAAAATGAGTCTTTAGCAGTAGCACAATTTAGCACCTTCACTGTCACCTTCAACTGGTGGCAGACCAGCCGCACATTTTGTTCTTCTGCAGCCGGTTCCTCACCATCATTTCCCAGACCCAAATTAATCATTCAGTGAATCCTTGACGTGTGTTCCTTCCAGGGTAAATTACGGGGACAGAAAAGCACTTCAGAACAGCGACACCGCAAAATACTTCACTACCTTCTTATTTTTGTCAGTTCCAGCCTTCTACACGCATCCATATGAAGTTCAAGATCTTCCTTTACATCAGACACCAGACGTTTGTCGCCATATTCTTGTATCTGCTGTACTACTGATTTATTTCTCATGTGTGACCTGCAGGTGAGGTTAGGGTCGGGAACTTGACCCAACCCATTCCCTCTCTACTAGAAATCCAGTTCCTAACCTATACCCATTCTGTTGAAGACAATCCGGAGCATTTCATATTTCTTATTGTGATCCTGATATGTCGGCCACCCAGGCCGGCACGTCTTTGCGGTATAACAGAGAGCAGTACATACAGTTCGGTTCTTCCCGTATTGGTGAGCCAGACCTAATGAAAATGACATAACAAAGCAATGTGGAATTGTTATACACCACTAACTGTGGAATGGGGAATCGAAAGTTTGAAAAGCGATACGGCAGATGAAAATTCTAAGAGAATGCACAGTACGTACCCACTGAGAAAACACGAAAAATAAATCTTGGAATCGATAACTAAAATTAACCAATGTAGATAAATTCTAACTGTCGATTCCAAAGCTCATTATTTAACGTCTAGGATTTCTGTTTTTGCAGTTGCTCTCTGGACTACCGCGAAAACTAACAAACGTTGGAATCAGTAACCAGAACTGACCTATATAGGTTATCAGTTCCGTGATTCATTATTTTTCGCGTATTCTCAGCAGAGGTTGTGATTTGCTGGTGCTTTCTATACTGCTGTTGTTTCAGTAGGTGTATAAGGAGCATTCATTTAGAATTTTCATACATGGTGTCGGTATAACAGTTGATTCCATGTTCCGTTATAAGGTTTCATTGCCATTAGATGTGGTCTGCTAATTCGTTAAAGATTTAACTGCATTGTATTGTTCTCTGAGCTGCTGCAGAGATGCGATAGATAGCAAACACTGGAGACTTGATCTATGTCGCTGAGGTAAGGAGACTAGAACCAAGAAAATATATCCTAAATGCAATAACAATACACTATTAACGCCAATCACGAAAAAGAAAAAAAGAAAAGCGGAATGGGGATCTAGAAGTGGCCTGTATAACTGTCCTCTCAGGTTTCTGCCTAATCTCACCCTTGATTTGAGAAACAGTGTTATAAACATGAGTACAGAGTGTTTCAATCGCAGCAATGTAAGCTATGCTGTGATTCTTGCCTAACCTAACCCACGGAAACGGTGACACTTCCGGAAAAAAACAGCCAAATACGTTCAGGAACCAAGATTACAAATTTAATTGCTAACGGTTTCAGTCGCAGCAATTTAAGGCGCTCTTAGGTTCTTACCTATTCACACCCACGGAAATCACAACATATTTGAAACAAACAGCATAGTTTATACCAGTTACTAAGAAAACAGCAAATAACGTGTATTAATTATGTAATTTGTAAGTGCGGGAGGGAGATAGGAACGGGAAGGGAAGGAAGTAGTGATATCAGTTGCAGCGGGGCCTTATGCGGAATCAGCGGCGACGAGTGAAAGTATGTGCTGAACAGCTACTTGAATCTCGTGCTTACTAGGCAGTTGCGGTAACCACTGCACCAGTCGTGCACAGTGTTAGTCGCAAAATCACGGACTGCCTCGTCACGCTCCGCAGCCTACTACATTCCCAATTAGCACTACCTATCCGCAGATCCCCGTGGACGGCCTCCGCGCTCACTAATGTTAGGTTCCCCCCGGGGCTCGAACGTTGTTCTGCATCCGCACTGAAGGTTGCGAATTCATTGCCCGTCGAGGCACGCATTCATATAACATTTATTAACAGGCCGCTTATATCTTTCGCATAGTAAACTCATCACATATGCAGGGTGTTACAAAAAGGTACGGCCAATCTTTGAGGAAACATTCCTCACACACAAGGAAAGAAAATATGTTATGTGGACATGTGTCCGGAAACGCTTACTTTCCATGTTAGAGCCCATTTTATTACTTCTCTTCAAATCACATTAATCATGGAATGGAAACACACAGCACCAGAACGTACCAGCGTGATTTCAAACACTTTGTTACAGGAAATGTTCAAAATGTCCTCCGTTATCGAGGATACATGCATCCACCCTCCGTCACATGGAATCCCTGATGCGCTGATGCAGCCCAGGAGAATGGCGTATTGTATCACAGCCGTCCACAATACGAGCACGAAGAGTCTCTACATTTGCTACCGGGGTGGCGTAGACAAGAGCTTTCAAATGCCCCCATAAATGAAAGGCAAGAGGGTTGAGGTCAGGAGAGCGTGGAGGCCATGGAGTTGGTCCGCCTCTACCAATCCATCGGTCACCGAATCTGTTGCTGAGAAGCGTACGAACACTTCGACTGAAATGTGCAGGAGCTCCATCGTGCATGAACCACATGTTGTGTCGTGCTTGTAAAGGCACATGTTCTAGCAACATAGGTAGAGTATCCCGTATGAAATCATGACACCGTGATCCATTGAGCGTAGGTGGAAACACATGGGGCCGAATCAAGACATCACCAACAATGCCTGCCCAAACGTTCACAGAAAATCTGTGTTGATTACGTGATGCACAATTGCGTGCGGATTCTCGTCAGCCCACACATGCTGATTGTGAAAATTTACAATTTGATCACGTTGGAATGAAGCCTCATCCGTAAAGAGAACATTTGCACTGAAATGAGGATTGACACATTGTTGGATGAACCATTCGCAGAAGTGTACCCGTGGAGGCCAATCAGCTGCTGATAGTGCCTGCACACGCTGTACATGGTACGGAAACAACTGGTTTTCCCGTAGCACTCTCCATACAGTGACGTGGACAACGTTACCTTGTACAGGAGCAACTTCTCTGAAGCTGACATTAGGGTTATCATCAACTGCACGAAGAATTGCCTCGTCCATTGCAGGTGTCCTCGTCTTTCTAGGTCTTCCCCAGTCGCGAGTCATAGGCTGGAATGTTCCGTGTTCCCTAAGACGCCGATCAATTGCTGTGAACGTCTTCCTGTCGGGACACCTTCTTTCTGGAAATCTGTCTCGATACAAACGTACCGCGCCACGGCTATTGCCCCCTGCTAATCGATACATCAAATGGGCATCTGCCAACTCCGCATTTGTAAACATTGCACTGACTGCAAAACCACGTTCGTGAAGAACACTAACCTCTTGATGCTACGTGCCAGTAGTGTCAGTGTCGCCCTAACCGCCGTCTGCTTCACGTCTGCTGTGCAGCGAGCTACCTTAATTTAAGTATTAACTGTATTTTTCTTACTTGTCACTTCTTATTCTGCGTGTTTTTGCTTTTAGGAAGCTTTAATAGTCGAGTGCTATTAAGTGTTCCATAGATTTCGTGTTTGTTTTGAATACAGTCAGAGAGAGTCCCTTTAGTCAGCCATAGTGCCAGTAGTGTCAGTGTCGCCCTAACCGCCGTCTGCTTCACGTCTGCTGTGCAGCGAGCTACCTTAATTTAAGTATTAACTGTATTTTTCTTACTTGTCACTTCTTCTTCTGCGTGTTTTTGCTTTTAGGAAGCTTTAATAGTCAGTGCTATTAAGTGTTCCATAGATTTCGTGTTTGTTTTGAATACAGTCAGAGAGAGTCCCTTTAGTCAGCCATAGTGCCAATAGTGTCAGTGTCGCCCTAACCGCCGTCTGCTTCACGTCTGCTGTACAGCGAGCTACCTTAATTTAAGTATTAACTGTATTTTTCTTACTTGTCACTTCTTCTTCTGCGTGTTTTTGCTTTTAGGAAGCTTTAATAGTCGAGTGCTATTAAGTTTTCCATAGATCTCGTGTTTGTTTTGAATACAGTCAGAGAGTCCCTTTAGTCAGCCATAGTGCTAGTAGTGCTAGTGTTTGTTTTGAATACAGTCCAGAGACAGGTAGTGCTATTTTCCTTGTTTTCTACAAGGAGTGGTTAGCAATCACACTTTAGTCAATAATCAACCGCCTTTAGTGAATTAGCAGTCTATTTAAAAGTTTATTAACACTCTACAGTAAATTGACTTCTTAGGATGGATAGGTGTGTGGCTGCTGTGTACGGACGCAGGAGGAGCTGGCCACTCTTCGCGAACAGCTGAGCGTGTTGATGGCCGCGGTCAGCCGTCTTCAGGCTGCTGCCTCGGAGTGTAGCGGCAGTGGGGAGTCTGGTGCGTCGCAAGGTACACCCCAGGTGTTACATGCTTCACCCACTGTCCCTGCTGTCGAGACATCTTCGCGGGTACCGGGCGCGGTTGGGCCACCCTCTCCCCAAGGGGAGTGGCGGGTTCAGCGGCGTTCGCGGCGCACGAGGCGGAGGGTCAATGTGGAGGCTGGCCGTGGCATCGCCCGCTCTGCCTGTGAGTGGACATGTGGCTGCTCCTTCAGCAAGGTCCAAGCAGGCACATGGGGGGAGGGGTTTATTAGTTATTGGGAGCTCCAACGTTAGGCGGGTGATGGAGCCCCTTAGGGAAATAGCGGAAAGGTCGGGGAAGAAGGCCAGTGTTCACTCTGTCTGCTTGCCGGGGGGTCTCATCCGAGATGTGGAGGAGGCCCTACCGGCGGCGATAGAGTGCACTGGGTGCACCCGACTGCAAATTGTTGCTCATGTCGGCACCAATGACTCCTGCCGTCTGGGTTCAGAGGTCAACCTCAGTTCGTACAGGCGGCTGGCGGAGTTGGTGAAGGCGGAAAGCCTCGCTCGCGGGGTGGAATCAGAGCTAACTATTTGTAGTATCGTTCCCAGAACCGATCGCGGTCCTCTGGTTTGGAGCCGAGTGGAAGGCTTAAACCAGAGGCTCAGACGATTCTGCGGAGAGCTGGGGTGCAAATTTCTCGACCTCCGCTATCGGGTGGAGAAATGTAGGGTCCCCCTGAATAGGTCAGGCGTGCACTACACGCCGGAAGCGGCTACGAGGGTAGCGGAGTACGTGTGGAGTGCACATGGGGTTTTTTTAGGTTAGAGAATTCCCTCCCTAGGCCCGACAAGACGCCTCCTGAGACGTGGCAAGGCAGTAGGCAAAATGTAACAAGGAATAACAATATTAATGTGCTTATAGTAAACTGCAGGAGCGTCTATAGAAAGGTCCCAGAACTGCTCTCATTAATAAACGGTCACAACGCCCATATAGTACTAGGAACAGAAAGTTGGCTGAAACCAGACGTAAACAGTAATGAAATGCTAAACTCGGATTGGAATGTATACCGCAGAGATAGGCTGGACAGTGAAGGGGGAGGCGTGTTTATAGCGATAAGAAGTGCAATAGTATCGAAGGAAATTGACGGAGATTCGAATTGTGAAATGATTTGGGTGAAGGTCACGGTTAAAGCAGGCTCAGACATGGTAATTGGATGTCTCTATAGGCCCCCGGGCTCAGCAGCTGTTGTGGCTCAGCACCTGAAGACTAATTTGGAAAATATTTCGAGTAGATTTCCCCACCATGTTATAGTTCTGGGTGGAGATTTTAATTTGCCGGATATAGACTGGGAGACTCAGACGTTCATAACGGGTGGCAGGGACAAAGAATCTAGTGAAATATTTTTAAGTGCTTTATCTGAAAACTACCTTGAGCAGTTAAACAGAAAACCGACTCGTGGCGATAACATATTAGACCTTCTGGTGACAAACAGACCCGAAGTATTTGAATCAGTTAATGCAGAACAGGGAATCAGCGATCATAAAGCGGTTACTGCATCGATGATTTCAGCCGTAAATAGAAATATTAAAAAAGGTAGGAAGATTTTTCTGTTTAGCAAAAGTGACAAAAAGCAGATTTCAGAGTACTTGGTGGCTCAACACAAAAGTTTTGTCTCAAGTACAGACAGTGTTGAGGATCAGTGGACAAAGTTCAAAACCATGGTACAATATGCGTTAGATGAGTATGTGCCAAGCAGGATCGTAAGAGATGGGAAAGAGCCACCGTGGTACAACAACCGAGTTAGAAAACTGCTGCGGAAGCAAAGGGAACTTCACAGCAAACATAAACATAGCCAAAGCCTTGCAGACAAACAAAAATTACGCGAAGCGAAATGCAGTGTGAGGAGGGCTATGCGAGAGGCTTTCAATGAATTCGAAAGTAAAGTTCTATGTACTGACTTGGCAGAAAATCCTAAGAAATTTTGGTCCTATGTCAAAGCGGTAGGTGGATCAAAACAAAATGTCCAGACACTCTGTGACCAAAATGGTACTGAAACAGAGGATGACAGACTAAAGGCCGAATTACTAAATGTCTTCTTCCAAAGCTGTTTCACAGAGAAGGACTGCACTGTAGTTACTTCTCTAGATTGTCGCACAGTTGACAAAATGGTAGATATCGAAATAGACGACAGAGGGATAGAGAAACAATTAAAATCGCTCAAAAGAGGAAAGGCCGCTAGTCCTGATGGAATACCAGTTCGATTTTACACAGAGTACGCGAAGGAACTTGCCCCCCTTCTTGCAGCGGTGTACCGTAGGTCTCTAGAAGAGCGAAGCGTTCCAAAGGATTGGAAAAGGGCACAGGTCATCCCCGTTTTCAAGAAGGGACGTCAAACAGATGTACAGAACTATAGACCTATATCTCTAACGTCGATCAGTTGTAGAATTTTGGAACACGTATTATGTTCGAGTATAATGTCTTTTCTGGAGACTAGAAATCTACTCTGTAGGAATCAGCATGGGTTTCGAAAAAGACGGTCGTGTGAAACCCAGCTCTCGCTATTCGTCCACGAGACTGAGAGGGCCTTAGACACGGGTTCACAGGTAGATGCCGTGTTTCTTGACTTCCGCAAGGCGTTTGACACAGTTCCCCACAGTCGTTTAATGAACAAAGTAAGAGCATACGGACTATCAGATCAATTGTGTGATTGGATTGAGGAGTTCCTAGATAACAGAACGCAGCATGTCATTCTCAATGGAGAGAAGTCTTCCGAAGTAAGAGTGATTTCAGGTGTGCCGCAGGGGAGTGTCATAGGACCGTTGCTATTCACAATATACATAAATGACCTGGTGGATGACATCGGAAGTTCACTGAGGCTTTTTGCAGATGATGCTGTGGTGTATCGAGAGGTTGCAACAATGGAAAATTGTACTGAAATGCAGGAGGATCTGCAGCGAATTGACGCATGGTGCACGGAATGGCAATTGAATCTCAATGTAGACAAGTGTAATGTGATGCGAATACATAGAAAGATAGGTCCCTTATCATTTAGCTACAAAATAGCAGGTCAGCAACTGGAAGTAGTTAATTCCATAAATTATCTGGGAGTACTCATTAGGAGTGATTTAAAATGGAATGATCATATAAAGTTGATCGTCGGTAAAGCAGATGCCAGACTGAGATTCATTGGAAGAATCTTAAGGAAATGCAATCCGACAACAAAGGAAGTAGGTTACAGTACGCTTGTTCGCCCAATGCTTGAATACTGCTCAGCAGTGTGGGATCCGCACCAGGTAGGGTTGATAGAAGAGATAGAGAAGATCCAACGGAGAGCAGCGCGCTTCGTTACAGGATCATTTAGTAATTGCGAAAGCGTTACGGAGATGATAGATAAACTCCAGTGGAAGACTCTGCAGGAGAGACGCTCAGTAGCTCGGTACGGGCTTTTGTTAAAGTTTCGAGAACATACCTTCACCGAAGAGTCAAGCAGTATATTGCTCCCTCCTACGTATATCTCGCGAAGAGACCATGATGATAAAATCAGAGAGATTAGAGCCCACACAGAAGCATACCGACAATCCTTCTTTTCACGTACAATACGAGACTGGAATAGAAGGGAGAACCGATAGAGGTACTCAGGGTACCCTCCGCCACACACCGTCAGGTGGCTTGCGGAGTATGGATGTAGATGTAGATGTACTGATGTGCTTGATGCTAGTACTGTAGAGCAATGAGTCGCATGTCAACACAAGCACCGAAGTCAACATTACCTTCCTTCAATTGGACCAACTGGCGGTGAATCGAGGAAGTACAGTACATACTGACGAAACTAAAATGAGCTCTAACATGGAAATTAAGCGTTTCCGGACACATGTCCACATAACATCTTTTTTTTTATTTGTGTGTGAGGAATGTTTCCTGAAAGTTTGGCCGTACCTTTTTGTAACACCCTGTATACAGGGTGGTCCATTTATCATGATCGGGCCAAATACCTCACGAAATAAGCGTCAAACGAAAAAACTACAAAGAACGAAACTTGTCTAGTTTGAAGCGGGAAACCAGATGGCGCTATGTTGGTCCTCTAGATGGCGCTGCAATAGGTCAAACGGACATCAGCTGCGCTCATTAAATAGGAACCCCCATTTTTCATTTCATATTCGTGTAGTACGTAAAGAGATATGAATGTTTTAGTTGGACCACTTTTTTCGCTTTGTGATAGATGGCGCTGTAATAGTCACAAACATATGGCTCACAATTTTAGACGAACAGTTGGTAACAGGTAGGTTTTTTTAAAATTAAAATATAGAAAGTAGATACGTTTGAACATTTTATTTCGATTTTTCCAACGTGATACATGTACCTTTGTGAGCTTATCATTTCTGAGAACGCATGCGGTTACAGCGTGATTACCTGTAAATACCACATTAATGCAATAAATACTCGAAATGATGTCCGTCAACCTCAATGCATTTGGTAATACGTGTAACGACATTCCTCTCAACAGAAAGTAGTTCGCGTTCCGTAATGTTCGCACATTCATTGACAATGCGCTGACGCATATTGTCAGGCGTTGTCGGTGGAGCACGATAGCAAATATCCTTCAACTTTCCCCACAGAAAGATATCCGGGGACGTCAGATCCGGTGAACGTGCGGGCCACGGTATGGTGCTTCGACGACCAATCCATCTGACATATTCAGTACCGCTTCAACAGCACGCGAGCTATGTGCTGGACATCCATCATGTTGGAAGTACATCGTCATTCTGTCATGCAATGAAACATTTTGTAGTAACATCGGTAAACATTACATAGGAAATCAGCATACATTGCACCATTTAGATTGCCATAGATAAAATGGGAGCCAATTATCCTTCCTCCCATATTGCTGCACCATACATTAACCAGCCAAGGTCGCTGATGTTCCACTAGTCGCAGCCATAGTCAATTTTCCGTTGCTCAATAGTGCATATTATGCCGGTTTACGTTACCGCTGTTGGTGAATGACGCTTCGTCGCTAAATAGAACGCGTGCACGAAATCTGTCATCGTCTCTTGTGCCCAGTGGCAGAACTGTACGCGACGTTCAAAGTCCTCCCCATGCAATTCCTGGTGCATAGAAATATGATACGGATGCTATCGATGTTGATGTAGCATTCTCAACAATGACATTTTTGAGATTCCCGATTCTCGCGCAGTTTGTCTGCTACTGATGTGCGTATTAGCCGCGACAGCAGCTAAAACACCTACATGGACATCATCATTTGGTGCAGGTCGTGGTTGACGTTTCACATGTGGCTGAACACTTCCTGTTTCCTTAAATAACGTAACACTTGGATGATGTCGTCCAGGATACCGAGCAGCATACATAGCACACGCCCGTTGGGCATTTTGATCACAATAGCGATACATCAACACGATATCGACCTTCTTCGCAATTGGTAAACGGTCCATTTTAACACGGGCAATGTATCACGAAGCAAATACCGTCCGCACTGGTGTAATGTTACGTGATACAACGTACTTATACGTTTGTGACTATTACAGCGCCATCTATCACAAAGCGAAAAAAGTGGTCCAACTGAAACATTCGTATTTCTTTACGTACTACGCGAGTGTGTAATAAAAAATGGGTGTTCCTATTTTAAAAAAACGCAGTTGATCTCCGTTTGACCTATGGCAGCGCCATCTAGCGGGCCAACCATGGCGCTAATTGGTTTTCCCCTTCAAGCTGGACGAGTTTTTTCGTTTGATGCTTATTTCGTGAGATATTTGGCCCGGTCACTATCAATGGACCACCCTGTGTATGTGAAGATGGTATCTGTTTTTTCGGACATGTCCCAAAGAAAAGATACCATCGGTGACCATACAGCTCATTAGAATGAAATTACAATGAAATGAATACCCCTTGATATAAATCAACGGTGACAGTTGGAAATGTGTGCCCCGGCCGGGACTCGAACCCGGGACCTCCTGCTTACAAGGCAGACTCTCTATCCATCCGAGCCACCGAGGACACAGAGGATAGTGCGATCGCAGGGACTTATCTCTGGTACGCCTCCCGTGAGACCAACATTCCCAGCTTATTGTCCCAGACTATATTCATAGTGCCCCTGTGCATTATACTCATGACGTAACACAGGACGTCACTGGTCAAAGCTAAGGGGTTGAATCGGACACTGGAATTAACCCAATTCCAGCTTGCTGAGATTGTTTCAAACTGTAACTGATTTCTGGGTCACTGTAGCCTCTGCTGATGTCTCCAGCATTGGAAGACGAAACATTATGCTGAGGATTATGCCCATAAAACAATTATCATCAAAAGCGCAAATATAGGCCGTGAAAGCCTGCACTCTATGATTTTCATTTACATAACATTTCATGTTATGCATTTAATTTAAATTTTTTAGTTTAGATTCAAGTAAATTGTAAACTTCATGGCCGAATGTTACATGTTTAACCTGTGCAAAAAACAAGGAGAACTGTAAGTAACACCCCCAGGTACGGCTGTTACTCCACCCGAAGTTTCGGTTTGATGGCAGCGAATAAGTCTTAGGCAAGTTACCCTAGCTGTAGACGCGTAGAAAGATGTTGCCAGCACCTGGAGCTTCGTCAGTGAGGGAATCCACACTTGCTTAATTGCAATGTATCTCTTCGACTAATGATGCGGGCATCTTCTACATACAGGTAAGCCTCATGAAATGGCCCGCTTACAAATTCTCAGCACTCCATTACGTGCCTGCTTGTACTCGTAGCCAGCCCTCATTACTGCATCGTGTCCGTCACCCAATAAGCACTTATTTCAAGAGTGCTACAATGACCTAGTAACCACTAGCAAAATAACTGTTGTTTACAAAGGTTTTTCAACATAAGAACTTTAACACTTTGCCGTCCGCACATCTCGTACAAATTTATTCGCTTGGCGCCGGCAGCGCTAATTCGGATTACTTGACTTGTCGCCGGCCGTTCTTGACATTATCGGGATATAATAAATTGTTACGTTTTACTAATCTTATCCTTAGTTCTCATACGTTCTCTACCCTGTTCCCCTACTTTGATGAAGTTTCGAAGATATACAAAAGTAAATAAATACAAAATTTGTTTGTTTCATATATTTGTTTATTTGCATTGTCTTTGGTACTTGGTATTTCTGTTTCAAATGATATGCAGCAAAACAGCCTCCAAGATGTAACGCAACTCCACAAGACTTGCAGATTAAGTTTGTTGTTCCTTGCTTTTGTTTTTGGAACATACATGGCAGTTTCTTCGTTTCCGTTTATTCGTTTCGGAAAGACGTAGGCCTATTAGTTGGTGTTACTTTATGTGACGGAAAGTCTGTCAACCGGATCATGATGAGACGTACTCGATGTAGTGGCGACCTCCAAGTTTCGGTCCGTGCATTCATCGTAAATAATCGTATCGTCTCTTTCGTCTGCCATGATGAAAGGTCACAAGTAGTTATAAGAACAAAAATTTGATGATGTGTGTGTAATTTACTGTTACCTAAACAAAACTCCAACAGAATGGAAAATATACTAAAGTGCTGTCGCCGGCCATGCGCCATACTATGCTCACGACACCACTGTGGCGTCGCCGGACGGCAGAGTCTTAATTACTATATCATAATAAATGATTCCACATGAAGAAAACTTTAAAGAAATATAAATACGATAATTTACAATAAAGTAAATATTTACTTAAACGGCCAGCAGACGCACATGCACAGTCAATCCGGAATATATAGTTCTGAAAAAAAAAGAAACAAGTAATAATGTCTACGTTAAAGGTTTACTATTACACGACATATTCACATTCACTTGAAACTGCGTTGTTTCCCTCTACAATTCCCCTTCACACTTTCCTCCGGTATCAAATTAGCTATTCCTTAATACCTAAGCTATGTCGTATGAGTCATTCCTTTCTATTAATCAAAATTATTCCCAATAAATTTCTTTTCTCCCCAGTTCGATGCAGTACTCCCTCATTAGCTAGTCAATCTACTTATCTAATCTTCACGATTCTTCCGTAGCACTGTTCAGCATACTTATGCAGCACCACATTTCAAAAACTAATCTTCTGATTTCTGCTGTTTATCGTCCACACTTTACTTCCACACTAGGGGCAAATACTTTCGGAAGAAACTTACTAACACAACTAAATTTATGTTAGGTTTTAACATATTTGTACAAAACGTCCAACTTGCATGACAGTGAACTTGGGAGTCCTGTACAGACAGGTTACTATGTAACTGTAACAGATTATATGGATTATATGAAGGTGCTCAGCTGCCCCAAAACTGTTTATTCACAATTTAATAAAAGCGATATGAAGACTTAAATTGGACTTTTTACTCAAATAGCGAAGCGGCACCTCCTAACACCGAATATATATAGTTTCTGTCGACATATTTCTCTTTTTTAGAAAAATAGTAGTTGGTGTTGGTGGTCTATCGGTCAGGTCACCATTTGCGTACTTCGCCGTCCTTCTGGTCTTTTTTAGTCACAGCAGGCAGTAGTGTGTCGAATGATAGCTGTGCAGAGCTACCAACAATGTTGCAATGCGTTGTAAAGAAATTTACATCTTCTTTTATAATGTGGATTCCATTGCATCACTTTTCCATGAAAAAATAGAAATAACTGCGTAGCTATTCGGCTGCAGCAAGTGTGTACATCAGATTAAAGACCACAATAGTTTAAATGTTTACCATACATAAGTCAGGCTACACTAGCAAGTAGTGTCATAGACATCGAAACTACACTGATGAAAAAACTCGCAACATCTAAAACTAATCAATGAAAAATAACGAAATTTCGGAAATACATTTGCCTAGGTAAGATATTTCAGTGATTAACATTGCAAAATCACAAGTCAATGTAAGCGCGAGATAAGCCATTGAAAATGTAAAATACTGAAAAAACCAGTGAAACCGCCAGAATGTTGAATGCAAGCATGTAAATGTGCATACATTACGTTTTACAGCTGCCGGATCACTGGACTCGCATTAGGCAGGACGACGGTTCAAACTCGTGTCCGGCTATCCTGAATTAGTTTTTCCGTGATTTTCATAAATCGCTTCAGACAAATGCCTGCATGGTTTATTTGAAAGGGCACGGCCAACTTCCTTCCCCATCCTTCCCTAATCCGAAGGGAGCGACGACCTCGCTGTTTGTTCCCCTCCCCCAAGGCAACCAACCAACCAGGTGCCTGATGTCAGTTTTTGGGGTAGAGTTCTATGCCTGTTGCACTTCGTCGGTCTGTACAGGAACGTTTAATGCTGATTGCGGACCACGCTGGAGTTGTCGCCCGATAATGTCCCATGTGTGTTAAAAAAAATGGTTCAAATGGCTCTGAGCTCTATGGGACTTAACTACTGTGGTCATCAGTCCCCTAGAACTTAGAACTACTTAAACCTAACTAACCTAAGGACATCACACACATCCATGCCCGAGGCAGGATTCGAACCTGCGACCGTAGCGGTCGCTCGGCTCCAGACTGAGGCGCCTAGAACCGCTCGGCCACACCGACCGGCGTAAGCCTAGGGACCGATGACCTCAACAGTTTGGTCCTATAGAACTTACCAGAAATTCCATTTCATTTCTGTGGCAGACAACAGGTCTAATCACCAGATTTACGTATACATTTGTCGCCAGGGTGCGTGGGATAACCATGAAACTCTCCTGCTGTCATACGAAATCGCACCCGAGGTCTTAATTGCGGGTGCACGTTCAGTTTGTCTACCATGCGAACAGGTTGGATGGAGGCCCTCGCCTTCTTCTAACCAAGGCAAGGCCATCAGTGGCATCTAGGCAGAACGAGCTTTCATCACAAAATACAACCGACCCCCACCCTTCCCTCCAATGATCTCTCGCTTGACACCATTTAAGTCACCAAATGGCCGTGGTTTGGGATCAGTGGAATGCACGCTATAGGGCGACTGGCTCGGAGCTGTCTTAGAAGTAACCGGTTTGTAACAGTTCATTGCGTCGCCGCGGTGTCAACAGTCGCTGAAATTCCTGCTGTAAATGTAGTTTGATGCGCCAAA
This sequence comes from Schistocerca gregaria, assembly GCF_023897955.1. Classification (NCBI taxonomy): domain Eukaryota; kingdom Metazoa; phylum Arthropoda; class Insecta; order Orthoptera; family Acrididae; genus Schistocerca; species Schistocerca gregaria. The sequence continues at coordinate 526,803,734 of NC_064921.1, forward strand.
GTCATCCGCCGAAAACGATGGTGTTCTTTCTCGGTAGTGCCACGAGGCCGTCCGGAGCCCGGTATTCTTGCGAGTGTACATTTCTGTGAGCACCGCTGCCAGCAATCATGTACAGTGGCTGCCTTGCTGCCAAGTCTCTCTGTGGTATCGCAGAAGGGACATCCAGCTTCTCGTTGCCCTATACACGATCTCGCTCAAACCCAGTGAGGTGCTGATAACGATGTCTTTGTCGCGCTAAAGGTATTCTTGACTAACATCACCGCACCACCTCCAATCTCAAAGGTAACTAACGCTCACTACCGTTACAGCGGGTATTTAAAGCCAACCTAGTCTGCATCCTAATAGTGGCTTTACTGGCGCCACTCTTAAGCTTCTGGCGCGAAATCTGAACAGATACCATCTTTCAGATGTAGAAACACGCCTGCCTGCTTTCGTTTATGTCGCACAGTTCGTTCTTGGTTCTGCGATTTTTGTCCGCCAGTATTTATACAGACTTTTTTGTGCCCACAGTAGAAACTATCATGGCTACGTATCATATATTAGATTCCTGCGAGTGAAATGACCGCCTGTGGTCTTTGTGCTTCGACTTCTTATGATGCAGAGAAGAGCAATGAATGCCAGCCATTTAGTCACCATAGATAAAACTGATGACTTGAGTGTTAGAGCAAACAAAATCACGTGCATTAAAACCCAATAAATTATTAGCATACTTCTGTTGATTTGAAGGTAGGATACCCAGGTGTGAGATGACTCATGCAGTGTTCTCTTGTCAAGGGTGGTAGCTGATAATATGTGCAAATGAGGTCAATTATTGTACATAAATGGTGAGTCGTAAGTTGAAGGACTAGCGAATTTCTAAAGCTCTGGCGTAAGAAATAAGGGATTATGGAATTATTGCTGCAGCGACCGCAGTTTCTGCGGAGGGCAAGTCACGGACTACAGCAGGGTTGGCTTACATCACATGCTTCACCCCATGGGCAGTATTTCCTTGTCAGTGGATATTAAGGTAGCTCATTCGTATTTTTGGTTTCAGAGTAGCATTCAGGTGGAATGAAATAATAAACACTAATGTAAGCCACGGAATTCCTATTTTCCTTTTTAAACTCTTATTTCTTTTTTACCGAGCATTAGGAGTCTTTGGATGGTTTAGATCGGTATGCTCGAAATATAATTTAAAATTATCCTAGATAATTAATTGTTGAATCCTGCAATGAGCTATTTAATTATAAAAAAGAAGCAGTCTAGAAAACTGTGAGATTAATTATAATCTATCTGTAATCGACAAAATGGTTATACAGACGACCTTTCCGTGACTGGAGAAGTCTTACTACATCGTACGCATTCAGGAGCAGTCGACAGTGTGGATATTTGGGGATGTGAATGGCGAATTACCTGCTAGTATCTTTATCGAATTACAGTTGCTACAGAAGTATTCACTTTCGTGTAGCGATATTCCGTTCATCACAGCAGCTCGAACATAATTGTACTAGATTTTTGAGCACCGTTGTAGCATTTGAAGGTTTTCATTATTTTCCCTTGCAATATTCATGTATGTTGGCTGCGTCCATTCAACTTGAAATTTTGTGCTGCTCTTCCGACGCAGTGGAAATGCGAACTCATCTACGTTTTTAATTTTGAGCATGATTCAGCTGCTTCCTGAATCAAGTGTGAATTCACCGAAAATACGAGTCGGAACGTTATGACGATGGTGCGTGAGCACGACACCGAAAGCAGAGCACTTCGTCAACGCTGTGTGACCACTGAAGCTGAATTTCAGAACAACGAGACTAAACAAGGCGTGTCACCTCAGGTTCCCAGTTTATAAACAGCACGTCGAAAATATTCCTCTATTTTTATTTGTTAGCATTGCATTGCACGAAATTACACAGAATACGACAGGTATCAAGTTTGACAGGGTGTGGATAGATACTGTCGAGCGCGATGAACACTCTGTGGTACAGTGGTCGGAACACTCACGATACGTTAAAATTTGTGTGGAGTCCGTGGACTGGGAGCTCCACGTTCTACGGCAGTGCTTCAGTAACTGACGTATACGAACAAAAGCTAAGGTTTAACCCCACCAGTATTTCTTTTCCGCCCTTCCACACTCCACACAAAATTAAGGTAATTAACTATCTCGTTTTGCGCAACGTCCGAGTAAACAAAGCAGCAGAAATCTACTTTCAGAACGAGTGGCAGATTTTTGTCTCATTTCCTCGTCTCTTAAACTTTTATTTGAACTGTGGTGTTTGTTCCTCTGTTGACAAGTTGGTAATATTCCTATTAACGTTAATACACTTTTCAGTAGGAAACTTCCAACTTTTCCGCAACAATTTACCGCAACTGTGAAGAACATTCTTCAGGAAATGCTGGTAAACTCGCTGCAACAATTCAGTTAGACCTGTTGACACAATAGAGCATCGATTATCAACCGAAACGGCTGTTAACCGAAATCGTTGCAGTCGACAAGTTTACATTTGGGCACGCTGTACAGAATGATTCTATGTTCTCTGAAACACATATGTAAGGAATATGTATGCACAGTGTCGTGTTTAATCCATTAGTTGTTTGTTTCAAATTCCTATGATCTGTGGTGCAATATTTTTTCCTTAAATGATCGGTTATCGGAAAAACCAGTTACACGCACACCATCCTCCTCCTGGATTTCCGATTGTTGCAAACAATCGATGCTCTATTGCTTTCATTTCGGGTAAGTCCGCAACAGGGACAATGGTAACACTTAGGTATTTTGTGGATGAATATTGGGAGTGCTAGTGATGATATATGACAGGAACGCTGGGGGTTGTTTAAAGGCCTAGTTGAAAGTACACAATGAGAGAGCAACAACAGATGACGACGCATTATCTGGGAACGCGCTGCAGTAATTGAGCTAAATCCTAACGTGAATATACCACCAAATGCTCATTGTATTCGGAGAGACAGTGATTTTAATTGCAAAATATTTTGGCCACAATACCAGTTAATTTTGTGTCATTTTTTATACAGCCAGAATAACTGCGTCAACCTGTTCAGTAAATGTAGTGTGGGTTTTTCTCTCACGACATAAAATATGCTGGCTTCGTCATCTACAACTTATTAATTACCTTTTAACCTTGCCTAAATCGCGGACCATGCTACACTAATGAATTACCAATAACAAGTGGGGTGACAGTTCAAAGAAACCCTTTATCACTTAATATAATAGTGAATAATATGAGAAGATCACTGAATAGTTTTTAGGTTTGGTTCTCAAACTAAATCACTTTTTTTCTCACCTCTTATTGACTGCCTAAAGATACTCACCTATCAGCTACATGAAACTGAGGCATTCCTAATTCATATCTACATCTCTACATCTACATCTACATCCATACTCCGCAAGCCACCTGACGGTGTGTGGCGGAGGGTACCCTGAGTACCTCTATCGGTTCTCCCTTCTATTCCAGTCTCGTATTGTACGTGGAAAGAAGGATTGTCGGTATGCTTCTACGTGGGCTCTAATCTCTCTGATTTTATCCTCATGGTCTCTTCGCGAGATATACGTAGGAGGGAGCAATATACTGCTTGACTCTTCGATGAAGGTATGTTCTCGAAACTTTAACAAAAGCCCGTACCGAGCTACTGAGCGTCTCTCCTGCAGAGTCTTCCACTGGAGTTTATCTATCATCTCCGTAACGCTTTCGCGATTACTAAATGACCCTCTAACGAAGCGCGCTGCTCTCCGTTGGATCTTCTCTATCTCTTCTATCAACCCTATCTGGTGCGGATCCCACACTGCTGAGCAGTATTCAAGCAGTGGGCGAACAAGCGTACTGTAACCTACTTCCTTTGTTGTCGGATTGCATTTCCTTAGGATTCTTCCAATGAATCTCAGTCTGGCATCTGCTTTACCGACGATCAACTTTATATGATCATTCCATTTTAAATCACTCCTAATCCGTACTCCCATATAATTTATGGAATTAACTGCTTCCACTTGCTGACCTGCTATTTTGTAGCTAAATGATAAGGGATCTATCTTTCTGTCTATTCGCATCACATTACACTTGTCTACATTGAGATTCAATTGCCATTCCGTGCACCATGCGTCAATTCGCTGCCAGAGACGAAACGTGCTCAAGTTGCCACTGCGCACATTTTATGTTTCATACCTTATTTCGCTTAATAAATGTTCGCTACAATATAGTTAGCAATGAAACAGTGAACAGACATTTCAATATTTTGCAGAAAGTAACTTTAGACATTATAAATCAAAGCAATACGTCTACATAAACTGCTTGCAGAGTGTATCTAGTAACAAGTTCTTCCTACCAATGTGTTCCCAATGAAGCCATAGGAAACTGTGCTCACTGAGTGTCACGATTGGAAACTGGCGTTAGGAACAAAGAATTGTCGCATACTGCACAAATTTCTTATGTATGGAATATGATAATCATGGTGATGATATATTATGCCCATTAGACAGATCCATTCTACAAGTTCAGCATTCTCCAGTCCTCCCGGATTCTCCGCACCATTTACCTAACTGCGTATGAAGCATTTATCTCCCTGTCCTCAATTAGCTGATGTTCCTTCTTGCTCTGGCCCTCTCCCCAGTCACCATACCTTCTAGATCATCATTTACTATGCAGTGTCTTCTCATATAGTGTCCTAGACAATTTCTTTTCTTCCCTTCAATTATTTTCAGTATCTGTCTTCGTTGTCCACGGTTTGCAGCATAAGCCCATTCTTTATTAAGAAAAAATGGTTCAAATGGCTCTGAGCACTATGGGACTTGACATCTTAGGTAATCAGTCCCCTAGAACTTAGAACTACTTAAACCTAACTAACCTAAGGACATAACACACAACCATGCCCGAGGCAGGATTCGAACTTGCGACCGTAGCAGTCCCGCGGTTTCGGACTGCAGCGCCTAGAACCGCACGGCCACCGAGGCCGGCCTTTATTAACACGTTTTTATTAGCTCGCTTTCTAGGCTGTCTGTCTGTCTGTCTGTCCAGCACAAATTTTACACCTGATTTTAAACTAACTTCCATATGATTTACAATCTTAAAACTTCCAGTATAGCTCAGAGTTGGATAACAATGCAATATTGACTTGCTATCTTGTCTGATATATAGTGGAGGCTACTTTGCGTATTGCTCCCATTTCCTCTTAACCTGTTACAGTCGCGAATGGCTCACAGGAAGAAAGCTGGTAAGCCTTCGTGTGAATTACCTTATCTGTAATTTTTGTTTTCACGATTTTTTCGAGGAAGGAATATATGGTTCACTCAGGCGAAGAGAAACTGAAATAAACGTGAAATTTTTCACATGTCTCTGTTGTAATCGCAGCAAAACGCGCGAGTGAAAAATTTCACTCACGCAAGACTAAAGATCGGAAAATAATTACTGAAACAAAAATCAGTTTCCCAAACGCTGTTAGAGAGTGACACGGTAGAGAGATAGTGTGAAAGTGTTTCGATGAACCCTCTGTCAGGCACGTAACTGTGAATTTTAGACTAGTCATGTAGATGTAGATATAGAAACAATATAACACGTTTTTAAATAGGACTAAAAATATAAAATAATAGCTCCTAGCCCCATTCACAGGCAATACATAACTGATGCATGAATAGCTCACCTGCTATTACCGATTGTATTACATTTTTTGCTACGTATCTTACAAGTACTTTGACCCTTGTTAAAAATTCAGAATTGCTAATTTTTAGGACTGTTTGTATCGGCTTAAGAATGTATGTGGGGCTAAGAGAAATTATTTTATACTTTTTAGTCCAATTTAAAAATGTTTTATATTAAAATGTGATTTTTATTTAACTGATTATTTTATCTGTTTATTTCACAACTTGCGTTATTCTCCTATACCGGATCCCAGAAACAGAGGCAGCCCTAGCCAGTGGAAACATCGAAACTGAAAAACGACTCGAGCGGGGCACCGAAGGCTGACCGCCAGATTCGAGCAGTTATGATGCTGAAAATACCCTTATTGACACACTGAGAGATATTTTTCTATGTTACACACAGTTAAAAAACGCGATGTCGTCGCTGTTCCAAAAAGACTACCGAATTTATCTTTGACTGGTACTAAAAACGGTATCCATACTAAAATTAGTGACATTGTCACGGATTTTGTGATTATTAAAGCTAAAACAGCACTTTTTGTAAATATTTTTATTATTTTTGAAGTAGAATTGTATTTTTGTTGTTCTATGTATGATAATAAACGAAGATTCTACAAAATTTGTTTTGTAAATCCTAAAACAAAATTAATATCTCAATAAATTTTTGAATACTAAGCTGGATTAGACAGTGAATCTAACTACAACAAAAGATGACGACGTCGAGATAATGCTCGCACCCCAGTGACAGAGAGATGAGGAGCATCTCTGCCAAAAGCTTCTAAACATTTCTCATCTCTCCGTTGCAGTATCTGAGGACAGGCGCAATGGAGGACAACACTCGATCCAAAATATTTCACTATTCTTTCCTAACAGAAAATACTCGTCTTGAATGAAACGTAAGTTGTCAGGAAAGCCTATAAATGGTGACTGAGTCTAATTGTGAACTGATTGCGGTCAGGTATTTCATGCTTGATACCCTGTCATAGAAATAGTGTCATCGGCTGTATTAACAAATGAAAAGAAAACACGTTTGGCTCACAGTCTATTTTATTGACGATTACCTTTTCGAACTGCCTGCAGATCATTCTTCAGGTGTAAGCTGTACAGGAAAAAGAGGCGAAAAAATTACAAAAGTAAAACATTATAAAAAATACCATGAAAGATACCGTAAAAACGCCAAGAAATCGTGTAACCCACACATACCTGGCGCCGAGGTGAGTCAACAGTGGTACGAATGACATGAGAGTAACATACAAATAAAAAAGGATGTAATGACTAAAAATTTGTATAGTAACGTGTCATGCATACAGTCGTCGGCGTTTACATTAATGCACCTTAAAGGGGATTCTTCCAACATAAAATAAAAATAATGAGATTAAAGATTAAAAAATTTAAAAAAACATTAGAATAAAAATTCCTGTTCACCTAATACTTTTTAGATAAAACAAAGTGTGTCCATAAAAGAATGGTACAGAATCAGCAGCATATTATAACAGTTTATTTTAGAGTATTTACAAGAAATCATAAAATTGAATGTAAACTAATTTAGTTTTTCGTACAAATGTTCAATATGTGCAGCTTTGGTTACGGCACACATCCAACCTAAAATTCAATTCTTCCCTCACTTTGGTTAACAAATCCACAGTAACGGAAGCAACAGCTGTGTCTGAACTTTGTCAACTCATCGGATAGACCGATCTATTATAAAGCGCCAAAGGAAAAACCCGCATGGCATGAGGTTAAGGTTAAGTGAACTAAATGGCCAGGGGCAGTTACAGAATTTGTTCCTTGAAAGGGGGGGGGGGAGGGGCACAAGGACTAGAGGCGTGAACATTTCCTTATGGGCTTTATGAGTCTAATTTTAAAATAAATACGCCCCCCCCCCCCCCACACACACATGCATGCATCACTTCCTTAGCGTTAATTGTTGATGCAATACCTTGTTAATGGGTATGCCAGTCGATTTAAACGATCTTCTCTCATCCGGCAGGGAAGGTATGTCTTCAGGCGGCGTAAGATTGAGAAAGATCTCTCTGGGGTGCTGGTTGTTACAGGAACTGGCACAAGACTAATATTTTGCGGAACTGTTGCTGTTTTACAGGCTCTGCTGAAGACTTTCCCATATTTTCGTCTATCTGTTTCCAGATTTGTAGCTCTCCCTTCAAAGCTACAAAGCAATGGAGATCGTCTTTGTATGTTTCAGGACTTTGCAAAACACGCCCTATATATCTTTATCACTAAATTTTTGTGACAGCAATTTTGGTAGACGTCCTATACTTTGAAGCTGAGTTCTAGAGGGTCTTAATGACATTTCATCTAACAAATGATCGAGAAAAGGTATGAATACTGACAGACGGTAACATTCTTCTAACGACTTTGTCTGAAAATTGGGTCTGTTGGTCTGTTCAAGCCATAGCTCTACACTGCCACGTAAACAGTGTGCCACCTATATGCATTTCCGAATTTCTCCATCGGTTAGTGATAGTGTGTATTAATTTATATATTCAGTTAGCTTTTACCCGCGGCTTCGTTCGCATATCAGTAGTACTGTTATGATGAGAAAGTATCGGAAACGCACAGCTCGCGATGTGCACCGTCCCTTACGAATTACTAATTGTGCCTTTCAACAAGAAGTAAAGTGCTGTATCATGACTGAAATATGCTGATTCCTCATAAAACGCCAAACAATAGGACTTCGGTGAAATGTCAAGGCGAATATTACAACAAATGTACTGACTATAAGAAGCCTGAGGATGATGAAAATCTAAACGTGTAGCTTCAAATAAAGGTGTTTATAGTAGTAACTCGCGGCTGTACTATTTTATTACTAACTAGGAATAGAATCCAGAGAGATCAAATATTTACCGAAAATATCTGAATGTGTGAGCTTGAACACAGCCCTAGGTATTTATAAACTTTTCGCAAAGTAAAAGATTTAACTTTAGCTGCATAGCGAATAAAACCTATACAGTAGATCACTTATCCGTAACGCAATCACGAAACGACAAACTTCGTCACGTTTTATTGTACTTTCGGAGTAAATTCTGACAAAACAGAACAAGAATGCATAACACAACAAGTGACTCTTAGGTCCCACTACTTTCAGGTTGCCCGTAATTAAAAACTGCGATTATGGCGAGATTCTCTCTCTCTCTCCGTCTGTCTGGGGGCGTGTGCTCCCCCCCCCCCCCCCCCCCCACCGACACTCCACTTCTTGAATTCGCTCTTGGTGGAGGCCTGCGGAAAAGATCTCCGTCGTATTGACCAGTAGCTGACAAACCCGGCATTGCAGGAGTATTTATTTCGTCAATTTCAATTGCAAACGAAGACAAAAAATGAACTGTTTTTGTACTGTAATATCCCAGACGGTTTCTGTTAGCTGGGCACTGCTCCATCACGTTTCTGCATAGTGATTTCGAAAACGTCTTTACGACAACGCCTCTTCATACCTCTGTAGACGGCAGTTGGTTTCGCTTACAGCCTTTTGTGCTTCGCAGTTGCAATCTGTCAAAAGCGCTGTGAGGTGGTAGGGATTTTCTCAAGTTGACTCGACTGTAGGAGTGTCTTAGTGTACGAATAAATGTATTAAGACTTCACTCATATTGCTGCATTCTTCGACGCATCTCAACTTATGACGTCATGTATCTTGAACTACGTGTCATACAATGATATACACTATGTGATCAAAAGTACCCGGACACCTGGCTGAAAATGACTTACAAGTTCGTGGGTCCCTCCATCGGTAGTGCTGGAATTCAACATTGTGTTGGCCCACCCTTAGCCTTGATGCCGGCTTCCACTCTCGCAGGCATACCTTCAATCAGGCACTGGAAGGGTTCTTGGGCAATGGCAGCCCGTTCTTCACGGAGTGCTGTACTGAGGATAGGTATCGATTTCGGTCGGTGAGGCCTGGCACGAAGTCGGCGTTCCAAAACATCCCAAGGTGTTCTATAGGATTCAGGTTAGTACTCTGTTCAGGTCAGTCCATCACAAGGGTATTATTGTCGTGTAACCACTCCAACACAGGCCGTGCATTATGAACAGGTGCCCCATTGTGTTGAAAGGTGCAATCACCATCCCCGAATTGCTCTTCAACAGTGGGAAGCAAAAAGATGCTTAAATTACCAAATACCAATGTAGGCCTGTGCTGTGATAGTGACACTCAGAGCAACAAGGGGTGCAAGCCCCCTCAAGGAAAAACACAACCACACCATAACACCACCGCCTCCGAATTTTACTGTTGGCACTACATACGCTGGCAGATGACGTTCACCGGGCATTTGTCGTACCCACACCCTGCCATCGGATCGTCACATTGTGGGCCGTGATTCATCACACCACACAACGTTTTTCCACGTTTCAGTCGTCCAATGTTTACGCTCCTTACGCCAAACGAGGCGTCGTTTGGCATTTACCGACGTGAAATATGTCTTATGAGCAGCCGCTCGACCTTGAAACCCAAGTTTCCTCACCTCCCGCCTAACTGTTATAGTACTTGCAGTGGATCCTGATGCAGTTTGTAATTGCTGAGTGACGGTCTGGATAGATTACGATCATCTTGAACTGTCGGCGGTCTCTGTCTGTCAACAGACGAGGTCGGTTTGTACGCTTTTGTGCTGTACGTGTCCCTTCACGTTTCCACTTCACTATCACGTCTGAAACAGGGACCTAGGGATGTTTAGGAATGTGAAAATCTCGTGTACAGACTTGTGACACAAGTAACACCCAATCATCTCACCACGTTCGTTACTGTGTCCAGACTAAGCGCCTGCTCCTCTCGCTTCCCGCGAAGCAGACCGGTACAGCGGGCCCCGTACCGAGTAGGGGTCAGCCTGACCGGTCGTCCCGGAAACAGACGCTTCCCAGAGACCACCAGGAGGCGTCCACGGCGGCGCAAGAGGTCGCTACAGCCGCGGACCTCTTTCCTTCCGCTTGAGACGTGACTGCGAATAAAGACAGCCATATCCATGCGCCAAGCAGTATTTAGGCTGGCGCAGGAGCCTGGTGAGGCAGTTCACGCCGAGCGAGCCCACTGGTGTTATCGTCCACCGCCCCGTCATCATCCACCGCCGCCAGCGTACCGGAGCCATCCTCGCAGGGCTTCTACTCGTTCTCGGACTCAGGTGACGGCAACGTGGACTCCCCACCGCTCTTCACGAGACGCCCGGGGCTTGGTTTGGTGAAGTTGTATGGTTACTAGAGACAGTTTATGTTTGGAAGAATCCCTGATTTAGTTATTGGTAGGCTTGGAGGATCAGTCCTAAGTCACACTCCGAGATTTTCCTATCCGCGGACGGCGGATATATTATTCGTGATTTCCGCGGAACTCCCCATTCTGCTCTCACACGATGTCTATTGACTACTGAGTCGCTGATATGTAGTACTTGACAGTAGGCAGCATCACAATGCACCTAATATGAAAAACCGTATGTTTTTGGGGATGTCCGGGTACTTTTGATCACATAGTGTATACATTCAGCGGCATATGTGGATACTGTCTGAAAAATGTCTTGCGAATAGTCAGTAGCAAAGAAGTAATAAATTTATAAGACGTGCACAATGCGGTAGTTTTTCACGCATCCCAATGTTTGTGATGTATATCCTGAACTATGAATGGTCCCTTGATATAATTTTGCATGCGCATTTAGCGGCATGTGTGGATACTGTCTGAGAAATTGATTGCGAATAAAGTTAGTAGTGTGGAAGTAATGCACTTAAACTCTTGGATGATAAGACAGTTTTTCACGCATCCCATTTCTTATGACGTCATATCACTTGAACTGTGTCAGGTAGGTACCCCGACAGCAATTGCTGTCTGAGAGTAACGGATAAGTGTAACATGTTAGAAGATGTGGAGAACACACACACACACACACACACACACACACACACACACACACACACATGAATAAATAACCACATTTTTATAAAGTGTGGAGTATGCCCAGTCATATCAGTCCATCAGTGCTTTATAAATACGTTCACAAGTTTCTGGTACCACTTTCGTCAATGTGCACTATATTATTCGAGTGCTATACTGTAAACTAGAGTAGTTTTCTCCAGTTGCAAGGAATCACAGCATTACGGCAAGCCTGTCTTTTGCGGCTACAGCACATACTGAAATTTATTCTCGTCCATTCGCCAGTAATTTTCATAAGGCTTTACTTCATCGACTTGCAACCCCAGTTACAGATTTTGTTGGATGATTTGAGAATCTCGCCACGAAACCCATGGTTTCACATAAGTACGTTACCTTTTCCTTGTGGCTCTGAGCACTATGCGACTTAACTTCTGAGGTCATCAGTCGACTAGAACTTAGAACTACTTAAACCTAACTAACCTAAGGACATCACACACATCCATGCCCGAGACAGGATTCGAACCTGCGACCGTAGCGCTCGTTCCGTGCCAGACTGCAGCGCCTAGAACCGCGCGGCCACCTTATCCTTTTCTTCTGTTTTTCTTCCAAAGGTGAATACAGTGCGGCTGTGGTACACGCAACTGATGAGCACAGCAATAAGTCTTCGTCGGCCATTCTGAACGAACTATGACGTCAAACATCTTTGTCAAAGAAAAGTCGACCGCCGTGACCGAGCGGTTCTAGGCGCTTCAGTCCGGAACCGCGGGACTGCTACGGTCGCAGGTTCGAATCCTGCCTCGGGCATGGATGTGTGTGATGTCAACAGGTTAGTTAGGTTTAAGTAGTTCTAAGTTCTAGTGGACTGATGACTTCAGATGTTAAGTCCCTTAGTGCTCAGAGCCATTTGTCAAAGATAAGTTCATGACAGTGTAATGCCCCTATTTGCACCACGCCAAATATCTTTAAAAATGATGAATATCTGATCACATTTCTTTGTGAAAGAAAGTTTGATAGTGTAACACCACCCTTACTCTTTTAAGTGTGACCTTGAATCAATACTGTACAATGCGTACTGTAGATTCTATTAAAAGTTATAGCTGGGACATTGTGTGAACACGCCTTAGAAATGTAGGCTGCAACCTAGAGTAAATCATATATTGCAGTTTTCCTTCCAGTTTATAAGGTGTGAATCGCCTAAAACTCGCCCTCACATATTGCAGAAATCGAAAGTTCTATTGAAGAGTGGTTTTCACAAAGTGGACTGGTAGTCAGGGGCTCGTAATGTTAACCAATAAACAGTTTGTAATAATGCTTATAAAATGTATTTTTTGTGCAAACATACACTTTTATTTAAATGGAATAATGCTTATCGACATTAAGACTAAAATTAGGGTTAATTAGAAGGTAAGTGACGATAGTTGCAGGATTTTAATGCGAATCGTATACGAGAGATCGTATTTTGAAAAGTGCACGTTAAAGAAGCACGGAGGTGTATACACTAATTATGTGGATTCTGACCAGTAACGAGACAACTGACCATCACAGGTTGTGTTCAAAATGACCATCGGAAGCGGTAATACACTCTTCCAGTCTGGTATGGAACGACTGCTGCATACGTGCTAACATTTCAGCGGGTCCGAGCAGGTGCAGTAATATGTCGTTGCATATCATCGGGTGTAGTTGATATGTCTTCGTAGGGGCGACGTCTGTCAGCTTTCCCCACAGAATAAAAGTCTGGGGCACAGGCCGAGCAAGGTACAGGTCCTCTGCATCCACTCCAACTATTTGGAAGTAATTCGCGAAAACACGCTGTAGTACCTCGTGTCCTATCGGCTGGATAGCCATCATATTGATACCAGAGGTTCGTCCTAGCTGCAGACGAACGTCTTCTAGCATCCGTAGAAGCTGGTCGGTTAGAAAGGTGGGATACTTGTGGGGGTTCACTGATCTGTCTATGAAACAGGGTCCTATGAGCTGAAGGGTTCACTATCCGACACCACCCGTTCACAGCCTATGGGTCTGACGAAGCCAATGGGTATCGTGAACAGACCAATAGTGCATGTTTTGGTGTTTAACTAGCCATGATTGGTAAATGTGGTTTCTTCACGAAACAAGATCTACATCTATGTGTCTATTCTGCAAATCAGACTTAAGTGCCTGGAGAGAGATACATCATACACCTGGAATATCCTTTCTTAATGGCCAGCTACAGAAGTTAACACGATTCTCAATCCTTTCCATGCGGCTCTTGATGCGAAGGGATATGACAGGGATGGAACATATGTCCAATGGAGAAAGCGTAGGACACTTGCCTGACTCATCCCACTTCCTTGTGCGAGTTCGCGGGAGCTAACGTGCGGATCAATTGCAACAGCAGCAAGAACATTAGTTTCTCCGTCTTCTGTCGCCCCGTGTTTTCTTTGTTACGTTGTCTAGGTGTTACACTACCAGTTTCACGTAACTGGTTGAATATGTTGACGAATAATTGTCGGGATTGAGATTTTCACTCTGCAGCGGAATGTGCGCTGATATGAATCTTCCTGGCAGATTAAAACTGTATGTAGGACCTAGACTCGAACTCGGTACCTTTGCCTTGCGCGGGCAAGTGCTCTACCACGTGACTTTACTTCTGCCAGTACATCGTCTCCTACCTTCCAAACTTGGCAGAGACTCTCCTGCGAACCTTGCAGAAGTAGCACTCCTGAAAGAAAGATTATTGCTACAGCCCGGGGGATATTTCCAGAATGGAAACGTTCTGGAAACATGCCCCAGGCTGTGGCTAAGCCATGTCTCCGCAACATCCTTTCTTTCAGGAGTGCTACTTGTGCAAGGTTCGCAGGAGAGCTTTTGCAAAGTTTGGATGGTAGGAGACGATGTAGTGGCAAAAGTAAAGCTGTGAGGACAGGGCGTGAGTCGTGCTTGGGTAGCTCAGATGGAAGAGTACTTGCCCGCGAAAGGCAAAGGTCTCGAGTTCGAGTGTGTGTGTGTGTGTGTGTGTTTGAGGTTTACGGGCGCTAAACAGCGTGGTCATCAGCGCCCAAACGCATAGAAACAGGAACACATGCGGTGAAGGGACGAAGACGGACACCGAACAAGGAGAACGGCTAAAAGACACAGGCCTGCCGCAGTTCCAAATGCTCGCATACAGAGGCAAAACAAGAAGAGAAGAAACACACTAAAAAAGGAAAGGAAATACAAGAAAAAAGAGAACAGAAACCGAAGGGAAACAAGGAGGTAATCGTGACTGGCGGACCTCTTACCTAAAACCTGGGTGAGCCAGTCACCCAGCAGCACATTAAAACCCTCTCCCTAAAATCCGAGGCAACAGATTGGACAGGACACAAAACTGTAAGACCTTAACCACAGTCGCTGCGTCGTCTTGCAAAATAGAAGGAAAATCCGGTGGCAAAGAAACCACCGCCCTCTGGTCAGAGAATAAGACAGTCAAGTAAAATGTGACGGACAGTAATCTGGACGCCACAAGCACTGCAGATTGGGGGGTCCTCCGGCCGGAGTAAAAAACCATGCGTTAAGGGACTGTGCCCAATGCGGAGGCGAGTGAGGAGAACCTCATCCCGCTTGTATGACTGGAAGGACGTACGCCATGGTCGCCTAGTGGCCTTTACCAGACGCTGCTTATTGTCAGAAGCTGCCAGCCACTCATCTTCCCATTGATGCATGACACGAAAACGCAAAAGGGAGGTTACAGCATGGAGGGGGACGGCACATTCAACAACGTGAGGGAGGGAACATGCATCTTTGGCAGCCACATCCGCCATTTCGTTTCCCCTAATACCCACGTGCCCCGGCACCCAGCAGAAGGAAACCTCCTTCCCTGCCGTTGCAGGTGGAGTAGGGCATCATGGATGTTCTGGACGACCGTATCCGCTGGGTACAAGTGTTGCATGGTGTGAAGGGCACTCAGGTTGTCAGAACAGATGAGGAACTTAAGACTGGGAACACATCTCATCTGCTCCAATGCCTGCAAGATTGCAAACAATTCGGCATCGAGGATGGTAAACGCCGCAGGAAGCCGTAACTTGACTACTCGATCAGGAAAAACAACAGCACAACCAACAGAGTCCCCCTGTTTAGAGCCATCTGTGAATACAGGTACATGGTCCGGATGCTGGTTTAAAATATCGTAAAATAAGGAGGTAAAAACAAACGCCGGAGAGCAGTTCCTCCGGTTCTCCGACAAGTCTAGAAGGATGCTGGGCCTCTGGAGCAACCAGGGAGGCAGGCGAGTAAAACCTTGTCGTTGGGAGGCCACACGCTCCACACCAAGGGACTCAAGCAAATGCTTGGCACGAATCATCAAATGGTCTCGTTGCCCTGGGACGACTGGAAAAGAGACGTTCCATAGGCAGTCGGGTAACGGTAGGGTACGCAGAGGAGGTAGGACAGGCAAGGAAATGACACACCCGTCGCACCATGAGGAGTTCCCGCCGGATGGCGAGCGGCGGTTCCCCTGCCTCAGCACACAGGCTGGGGATGGGACTGGTACGGAAGGCACCAGTGGCCAGCCTGATACCCTCATGGTGTACTGCGTCAAGGATCTTCAGATACGAAGTACTTGCTAACCCATACACGGTGCAAGCATAGTCAAGACGCGATCGGACGAAAGCCCTATAAAACTGCAGCAGACGCGCCCGATCTGCTCCCCAGGACCGATGGCTCAGACACTTCAAAATATTCAGTGCCTTCAGGACCCGCACCTTGAGGTGTTTAAGGTGAGGCAACCACAACTTGGAATCAAAAGTGAGGCCCAGGAACCTCAGTGTCTCTAAAAGGAAGAACGGTGTCCCTCATACGCAATTCAGGGGAGGTAAAAAGACGCCGAAAACGATTAAAATGAACACACACAGATTTGTCTGCAGAAAATGTAAAACCCGTCTTTGCAGTCCATGCCTCTAAGCGCTTTATCGTAAGCTGCAACTGCCGACTAGCAGTGACAAGACTGGAGGAAGAACAGAAAACAGCAAAATCGTCCACAAACAAGGAGCATTGGGCAGGACTCCGGATAGTGGACATGATACTGTTAATAGCGACGGTAAAGAGGGCGACACTTAAAACGCTGCCCTGAGGAACACCATTCTTCTGCACGTACAAATCAGATAGCACATTACCAACCCGATACCGAAAGAGGCGGTGAGAAAGAAAGGACCGAATGAAGATGGGGAGACGGCCACGAAAGCCCCACTCATGGAGTTGTAGTGTCATACGCCTTATTAATGTCAAAGAAGACCCCTATACAATGCTGGTTACGTAGGAAGGCCTGCTGGATGGCGGCCTCAAGCAGGGTCAAGTTGTCTATAGTGGAACGACATCTCCGAAAGCCACACTGAGAGGGGCTAAGGAGCTGCCTGGTCTCGAACAGCCAAACCAGGCGGCGGTTGACCATGCGTTCCAACGTCTTCCCAACACAGCTCGTCAAGGCAATACTCCGATAACTACTGGGATGCGTTCGGTCCTTCCCTGGTTTGAGGAGGGGAATCAAAATTGCCTCCCTCCACGAGTCAGGGTACGTGCCGGATAACCATATCATATTGAAACAGTTCAGGGGAACTTCCTTGGATGGCAGCAACAGGTGCCGCAGCATGCTGTACCGGATTAGATTATGACCAGGCGCAGTATCATGAGCCACAGACAGCGCAGAATCCAGTTCCCACATTGTGAAGGGGCAGTTATAGGGTTCAGAATTTAGAGACCGGAAGTCCAAGTGACCCCTTTCGACGGCAGTGCGGTAGCGGCAGAAATCTGGATCACAGTTAATAGTGGCGGTAGATTCCGCAAAATGCATGGCCAGTGTCTGGGCAATGTCTCTCGGCGCCGTGAGGAGACATCCCTGATGCAGCAATGCCGTGACAGGTAGCTGGCTGAGTTTCCCGGAAATCCTCCTGATGGTTTCCCATACTTTCGTAGAACTAGTGGAGCGAGAGATGGAGTTCAAGAACGATTGCCATGACCGTCGTTTGCTCTCTTTAATCACTCGCCGTGCTCTGGCCCTTTCCACCCGAAAGGCCGCAAGATTGTCAGCTGAGGGACGGCACTTGAAGCGGCGCAGAGCTGCACGGCGGGCTCGGATGGCTGAGCGGCACTCAGTGGTCCACCAAGGGACAGGACGCCTCTTGGGATGACCGGATGACCGTGGGATTGACAATTCAGCAGTATGGGAGATCACGGCTGTAACATGGTCTACCCATTCGTGGACGCTGGCACGGTGTTCCAAAACAGCCAGTTGGCTGAAAAGTGTCCAGTCAGCTCTGCAGAGGTGCCACCGGGGCGGCACTGGTAATGCCACAGCCTCATCCAGGAGGCGAATCCAAAGGGGGAAGTGGTCACTAGAATGGAAGTCAGCTGCAGCCTCTCACAGAGCAGAATCCGCGAGTGCTGGAGAGCAAAAGGAAAAGTCAATAGCCGATGACGACCCGGAAGCAGTACAGAAAAGAGTGGGAGCACCAGAGTTGAGGAGGCACAGTTCTTCAGACATCATGAGGCTTTCCAGAATGCGACCCCTGGGGCAAGTAGTCGGAGAGCCCCATAAGACATTATGAGCGTTGAAGTCCCCCAGAAGAAGATATGGGCGGGGGAGTTGGCTAATAAGGTCCGTGAGAGCCTCAGTCTATCGCAACCGGAGGCGGTAAATAAACTGAACAGACTGTGAGCCTCCGACCCACAAGAATGTCAACTGCAACTGCTTGCAAGTCGGTGACGAGAGGGAGCTCAGATGAGGGGTGCATGTCACGGAGAAAAACCGCAACACCACCCTTTGCCCTTTCCCCCGTCAGATCATCTTTTCGATATACGGTATAGCCCCATAAAGGAGCACCAGTGGCCCGAAAATGTGTCTCTTGGAGACATAAGCACAAGGGGCACTCTCGTATAAGGAGTTGTAATTCGGCCACATGCGTCCTGAACCCATTCAGGTTCCACTGTAATATGGGAGCCAGTGATCAGGGTGGCTGAACTTTCACCCTGCCTCTGTGCTTTGGAGGAGAGACCGTACTGGCCGGATATTTATTCCTGGGGCGAGAAGATCGCCCCCGGTCGACATCAATGTCCATAAGCTCCGATGACGACCCACGGGAGATATCAGACAGTACGATGGCCTCGTCATCGGACCGAACCTGACTAGTCTCCTCAGGTGGCAGAACCTTCACCTTCTGAGGCTTTGTCTTGGGGGGCTTGGAATGCAGAGCCTTGTCAACAGTTGGAGGTTTACTCGCCTGGGCAGAAGGCGCCATATGGGGAGAGGCAGGAAGTACCTCAATGTCAGCAACCACGGCCTTGTCCGATGTAGCGGGGAGAGCCGCAGATTGCAAAACAACCGCAGCAGCACAAGTGCACTGGCAAGCGCAGGTATTAGTGCTAACACTAGCAACCTCCGTTTGCGTAGCAACAGTGGCCATTTGTACCGGTTTTTTGAGAGCGGAAGCGAAAGATGTTGAAAACACAGGAGGTTGCATGGCCTTAAAGAGCTTCTTGGTCTCACCATAGGGGATGCGCTTAGATGTTTTAATCTCCTGTACCTTCCGTTCTTCGAGATAGATGGGGCAGATCCGGCTCCAGACAGGGTGACTCCCAGAGCAATTCACGCACTTCACAGGCGATGAACAATCGGCTCCGTCATGGGCAGGCTGACTACATTTACCACAAGTGGCTATCCCATTGCACCCCAACGTAGTATGCCCAAAGCGCTGACATTTAAAACAGCGCATTGGTTTGGGGAAATATGGCCGTACTGGCAAACGTAAGAACCCCGCTTTAACATGCTCTGGGAGTCTCGGGCAACTGAACGTGAGAATAAACGAGTCAGATTTGACGAGATCCCCATCGACTCGTTTCATAATATGCTGCACGTCAACAATTCCTTCGTCAGCCCACTCAGATTTTTACATCTCTATTGGGATATTCACCAAGTCCCTACACGTCACAACACCCTTACTATAATTCAAAGTGGAGTGGAGCTCGGTCTCGACAGCGTACTCTCCTAGACAATTTGCTTTCCGAAGGGCAGCGACTTGACGGGAACTAGAAGTTTCAACTAACAGAGTCCCATTGCGCAGTCGCTTTACAGATTTCAGTGTGCCTGCAATTCTCTCAAGACCCTTGGGGATGCAAAAGGGAGAAACCCTCTCAAAGCTACCCTCCTTCCTTTTAATAATCAAAAACTCATTCTGATTATCAACATGTGCTCCGTTACTACATTCTGTTAAATCTCTAGCAACACCAGGCGCTGGAGGACTCGCAGCGCGTAGCCGCTTTTTCGATGGGGTGTGTTTTCCTACCAGCGGCCCACCCAAGCCACTGGTAGGGGGAAATGTAGAGGTCGAAAGGTCCATTGCGGTCCCACGAGCAGCTAGGGAACTAAAAGTCCACTCAGACAGAGCCCCGCATGCCTGAGTAAGCCTTATACAACTGGGGTGCGGCAGGTGCCCCAGAGGTTGCCCGCTTGCGACTGTTCCACCCCAACAGCCATGCATCTTCTAGGCACGGAGCACACCGAAACATTGAGGGGTTTTTATAGAGGTTGGCCTTCCTCGCAATCCAGGCGGTCAAGCCAAGATTACCATTCCCCGCAGCACACAACATTTCACCGCCGCGCCGTACGGTGGACGCTGAAGCATGTCCGGGGGTTACGGTGACAGGACACTGGCGGCGCAGACCAGTCCCCAGCTCAGGACCCCGGGGTCGCCAAGCCCGTACTCAGCAAGTGAACGCTGAGCCCCTGGGGGAGCTCGAGTTCGAGTCTCGGTTCGGCACACAGTTTTAATCTGCCAGGAAGTTTCAATTGTCGATATGGTTGACGTCTATTGGAATATCTTGCCGCATGTACCGTACAAGGTCAAACTAAATTATTCCTGCACTTTCCGTAGACCATGATCACGTTGGTGTTTTCTACATTGGTAAATCCCATCGTCCACTCATGACCTGCTGCTTGGACTGTCATTGACTAACTGAGCAGCATGTTGCAATACCATCAACGAATACGCGACTACGCTGTAAGCAAAGATAACATCGTACCTACCAACCACGCAGGTTGAATGGCACAAACCAGTGTCGGTATGGAAACTTTTCAAAATACGATATCTCGTAAACGAGTCGCTCTAGAATCCTGCAACAAATACACTGACATTCTGATTTACGCTACGCTTAGTTTCTTAATGACAATAGACATTGTTGCATTCAAAAACGTGTATGTTTGCACAAATATACAGTTTCTATGTATTAATACAATCTGGTTATTGGCTGGCCGCTGTGGCTCAGCGGTTCTAGGCGCTTCAGTCCGGAACCGCGCTGCTGCTGCGGTCGCAGGTCCGAATCCTGCCTCGGGCATGGATGTGTGTGATGTCCTTAGGTTAGTTCTAAGTCTAGGGCACTGATGACCTCAGATGTTAAGTCCCATGGTGTTTAGAGCCATTTGAACCTTTTATATTCTTGTTATTGGCTAACGATAAGAGCTCCTGACTGCCAATCCATTCTATGAAAACCGCCCATCAGTGCTGCCTTCCGCCTCCGAAATACTCGCATTTGCGGTGCAGTTTTTTTTTTTTTTTTTTTAGATGATTCACGCAGTGTATTTAGTAAACAGCGCGAAATTGAGAAACGAATATAGCTTCATCGTGTTCCCCGTCTGATATAACAGTTTTACGGACTTGCCTTCAGACATCCAGACGAGGTAGTCGGTGTCGGAGTAGAGCTCGGAAGCCGTCGCGACGCCAGGGGCGGTGAGCACCGCCCACGGGGAGAGGCGGTGCAGGGCGGCCAGGACGGCGTCGGGGGCGCCGACCACGGCGACGGCCACGGCGGGCCCGGGCCGCAGCAGCGCCGCCGCCACCGCAGCCGAGCACTGCTGCAGGGCCGGCTGCGAAGCCACGGCGGGGGGCGACAAGGAGCAGGTGGCGCGCGCCACGGCCGCAGCCAGCAGCAGGCAGGCGGGCAGCTCCTGCTCACAGGTTTCCTCTGCTCGTCTGCTTAACCTGTTCGGGTCCTGCCTCGAGGCTCCTTCTTACAATGCACCAGCTGTACACGCTAAGTGTCGTATGAAATATACAGTGATGACGCACTCACGCGCCTCCCTCCCCCCGCCTACACACACACACACACACACACACACACACACACACACACACACACACACACACAAAGACGCACCACGAAGGAATTAACCGTACGGGACAGAAATCGGCAAATGGGATGTACATTTGTAGAGAACTTGAAACCTCCTCTTAGAAAAATTTATCAATGATAGTGCTGATAAACTCCTTACATTATTTGATTTTCAAACAGCTGAGCAAAACTCAACGTACTCAGACAGTTCTATCTATAATTATTCTGATCGTCACCAAACTGACACACAATATTTTCTTAGCGCAACGCAATCTGATTTTCAATAATCCCTACAAAAGAATGGCCCTGACTAACAATAACTTATAGCTTTCATGAATCACTTACCTCACAAAAATCTTCGTTACTCGAACTACCGCAATACAGGGAGCGCCAGTACTGCCAGCTACATAAAAGATTCTAACTACTGAAGGCACTAACTACTGAAAGGCATAGTTAGCAAATGAAAAATTTTGATAGAGAACAAACAATGTATTTACCTTAATAGTGTTCAAAAGTCATTATATATATCAGTTCATGGCATCCAGTCTTACAAATTTACTCTCTCTGATGGACACACGTCCAGATCATCCCCTGTCAAAACTCCGCCGTCTCTCTCCCCACATCCACCACTGCTGGCGGCTCACTTCCAACTGCGCAACGCTACGCGCTGTTCACATCCAACTACCCAACACTACAATAGCGAATATTTCAACAATGCCAACCAGCCACAGACTGCACACAGCACAGTCAGTGATTTTCATACAGAGCGCTACGTGGCGTTACCAACATAAAAACCTAAACAGCCTACTTACAAACTAAATGATTAGAGTTCAGAAAAATTGAACAATTCATTCAAGAGAAAGAGCTTGACAGATTGAGCAAGTCAATGACACGTTAGTCCAACTCCGGCCCTTGTGCAAGCAATTATTCGGTTTGGCATTGATTGACAGAGTTATTGGATATTCCGCTGAGAGGTATCATGCCAAATTCTGTCGAATTGGTGCATAAGACCGTCGAAATCCCGACCTGTTCGGAAGGCCCTACCCGTAATGCTCCTAACGTTCTCGACTGGGAACGGATCCGGCCACATTGCTGGCAAAGGTTGGGCTTGGAAAGTAAGTAGCAGAAACTCTCGAGGTGTGCTGGCGGCCATTATCTTGCTGAAATGTAAACCCAGGAGGGGTTGCCATGAAGGGCTACAAAACGGGGCGTAGAATATCGTCGAGGTACTGCTGTGCTGTAAGCACGCCGCAGAGAACTGGTAATGGACAGTTTCCCGGCGTAACATCAAGCAACGGCACGTCGGCCTGGAACGATATAGCAGAGAACGCTGTGAGACGAAGCCAATAGAACGCTGACTAGGACACCACGACAGAAGCGGCCCCTATATGAAGAGAATATAAGTGCCGCTCCAGCTAGCCGCGGCCTCACTAAGAAGACGAGATGTGACTTGTGAACAGTATTATTTGCTTGCATCGAAATTGTATATATCGAAGGACACTGATTAATTTGCATGTCGCCATTTGCTTGCAACGCCTGATTGTAAATTCTTTAAGTAAGTAAGTTTTAGTTTAGTTCAAAATGGTTCAAAGGGCTCTGAGCACTATGCGACTTAACTTCTGAGGTCAACAGTCGCCTAGAACTTAGAACTATTTAAACGTAACTAACCTAAGGACATCACACACATCCATGCCCGAGGCAGGATTCGAACCTGCGACCGTAGCGGTCGTTCGGTTCCAGACTGTAGCGTCTAGAACCGCACGGCTACTCCGGCCGGCTGTCAATTTATTTTACTGTAATAAACTGCATTAATATGATCTGGCTGAATTGTTGCCCAGCTATCCGAAAAAACAATTTCATAGGCGCCCTGTACTAGACGAGTGGGCCAGACACGACAGACAGTAGCCCACGACTTGCAAGGATGCAGTGTTAATTCCATTGTAGAAACCTAACGGTTACTGGAGTGTAGCCCTCACCAGTTGTATGGGTAAGACTCAGGTAAAGGGCACTACGCGACCATGTCGTACGTCCTACCAGTCATACAGGCGGGATGAGGTTCTCCTCACTCGCCTCCACATCGGGCACAGTCCCTTAACGCATGGTTTTTTACTCCGGCGGGAGGACCCCCCCCCCCCCCCCCCCAATCTGCAGTGCTTGTGGCGTCCAGATTACTGTCCGCCACATTTTACTTGACTGTCTTTTATTCTCTGACCAGAGAGCGGTGGTTTCTTTGCCACCGGATTTGCCCTCTATTTTGCAAGACGACGCAGCGACTGTGGTTAAGGTCTTACGGTTTTGTGTCCTGTCCAATTTGTTGCCTCGGATTTTAGGGAGAGGGTTTTAATGTGCTGCTGGGTGACTGGCTCACCCAGGTTTTAGGTAAGAGGTCCGCCAGTCACGATTACCTCCTTGTTTCCCATCGGTTTCTGTTCTCTTTTCCTTGTGTTCCCTTTCCTTTTTTAGTGTGTTCTTTCTCCTCTTGTTTTGCCTCTGTATGTGGGGATTTGGAACTGCGTCAGGTCTGCGTCTTTTAGCCATTCTCCTTGATCGCTGTTCGTCTTAGTCCCTTCACTGCGTGTGTTCCTGTTTTTATGTGCTTGGGCGCTGACGACCCCGCTGTTTAGCGCCCGTAAACCTCAAACACACACACACACACACACTCGAGTGATTCGTCAACTGTCACCTCGTCTGGGTCCCTGAATCGTAAGTTCATCTGTGTCACTCCCAGTGCGGTTCCAGGCATTACCGTTCGTCCTTGACAACTTACTTCTCCTGGACATGCGACAAAGAATTTTTTTTACGCCGAAACCATTGAGTTGGTGTAATTTTTGACCTCGAAGAAGTGTATGACACCGCCTGGACGTACATCATCCTTCAGCAACATCATGAATCGGGACTACGTGGACGACTGCCACTTTCCTTCTTTGAGGACCAGGCATTCAGTATGCCTTGTCTGAGTACTATGTTCAGGATAATGGCGTTCCCCAAGGCGATCGCTATCATTGACCTCTCCTCCGCAATCACAATCCCTTTTAAATGTTATTTGTTTTTGGATTACAGCTGACCAACAGGAGGCTGGAAGCTTTTCATCAGAGAATACTGCGTTGAAAGGTGGCAAACCTAGTTGCATGCCTTTTCTATTTATATTTTTGATCAGAGAGTAAAGGAAATGTATAGCAAAGCATTTCACGGTGTCAAGATTCACAGTTGTAGAAACTGTGTAATATCCCCATAGAAAATACCCTCTACCACGCACCAATTAATCATTGTCAATCAAACCATCCATATTCATTCACTATGGAAAAGTTATCTGATCTGATTTTCTCCTAATATTTGCGGCGACAGCTCGACGACGCCAAAGTATTTTCTAGTGCGTTTATTCTTTGAAATAACAGAGATGCAAATATGCATTCTCCATGGTTGTGAGAGTGGTGACTAGGACAGCTTCTGGAGTATCTGTTGAGGGATTGACGTGTTTCTGAGAGATAAATATTCTGCTTTTCTTTTCGCTAAAGCGAGCCAATTAACATTTGTGCCGCTAGCGGTTTGTTTGACGAGAAAGAGACTGTAAAAGGAAAGTAATTAAGAAGAGGAATCACCGGAGATCTGGACATGTAATGGAGATGGATTTAATACACGATTTCCTCCATAAATAAGGTCTGTGACTTTTTTGTTCTGGAGTGAATGAACGAATGAGTTGTTTCTGAATCATTTGATGATCACGTTGCCCCTGCCATTAGTGGGGAAGTTTCAGCTGTGTCGAAGAGAGCCTGCAATCACCGAATCTGTGTTAAATCTTCCAAAAAGGCTTCGTACACATCTGGAATTCGCATCTTTCGTAAAACGAACAAACTGTCCAAACGATTGATTCTCCCGACTGAATGCAGTGTTTAACAGTAAAAATAAATGTAAAGATCTCTTACCTCAAGGCAGCCGCTGATTACCAAGACGAAGGACTCCACCAAAAATTCTATTTGGCTGATTTCACGTAATGAAATATTATATTAAAAACTGTACATAGATAAAGGAGAGAAAGAGAGAGAGCGAATGAAATGGAGATAATACTAATAATCCTCCGTTAGTCTAATTTTTCGCCAGTCTTATCACGGATCAGCCACGAAATGGGAGGCCCTTACTTAACTGTATAGATTTATGTGTGAAGGTGAAGGGATCTCAAAGGCAACAGATACTCGTCTATACAGACAAGATATTATACAGAGATAGCGGCTACCTGCATTCATCATCTATTCTTAGATAAAGAGACGGCAACTTATTATCCGAACATGAAAAAATGTTAAAACTGGACTTACTACTTTAGAAAGCGTCATCGCTTTCTCTCTCTAATCTGGCTAGTCTCTGCTGCGTGGGACCGTAGAGCAGTGGATTTGTGAGGATTGTACAGACAGAGGAATGCAGCTGCAGAAAAGACGGCACTTTGTGGAGAGCTCGGTCTGTGTAACGGAAGTCTGGCGCTGAGGTGGTCAGGAGCCACGCAGAGCATTGTACCCTAATTAATCAAGGGAGGGCTCAGCTTTCTAACGGTGAGGGAGAGCTGCGTTCGCATGTTTTTTGGAAGCGCCTTTGCAGACAGTCAACGGCCGCTTATCGCAAAGAACACGGTGGGCTGAAATAATGGACCTAGAGTCATAACTCTGTTGGTGTAAATTCTCAGCACCTCTATAGCCAGACTAGAGGAAAATGCAAGAGAGCACAATTGGTACAGGAGTCAGTGTCGTCATAGTGACGGTATTGAAACTCCTGTTTTTTTTAGAAGTGGGAGTGGATTCTGAATGTTCAGTGGGTTTGTTTAGAGACGCGGTGGCTTGGCGGGATTTTCGCTGACGGGGGTTCTAGGCGACTGGAGCTGCCGTCTCTGCACTTTTTACGATTGGTGGATTAATGTGCATTGGCCGGAACTGTAAGAGCCCGCGAGTGAGTGCGGACTTCGTGGAGAGACGATGAGCTTGTCTCTGTGCGGTAAATAATGGTTACTCTGTAAAATCAATTGATAAACTATCTAGAAAAATTCAGACCAACATCACTCACAAAAACACTGAAAAGAAAACTACCGACACAAAACACATCTCCACAAGCATTCCATACTTAGGCACAATATCACTAAAGATAGCTAACTTATTTAAAAAAACAATATTAAAATACAGGGTGTTTCAAAAATGACCGGTATATTTGAAACGGCAATAATAACTAAACGAGCAGCGATAGAAATACACCGTTTGTTGCAATATGATTGGGACAACAGTACATTTTCAGGCGGACAAACTTTCGAAATTACAGTAGTTACAATTTTCAACAACAGATGGCGCTGCAAGTGATGTGAAAGATATAGAAGACAACGCAGTCTGTGGGTGCGACATTCTGTACGTCGTCTTTCTGCTGTAAGCGTGTGCTGTTCACAACGTGCAAGTGTGCTGTGGACAACATGGTTTATTCCTTAGAACAGAGGATTTTTCTAGTGTTGGAATTCCACCGCCTAGAACACAGTGTTGTTGCAACAAGACGAAGTTTTCAACGGAGGTTTAATGTAACCAAAGGACCGAAAAGCGATACAATAAAGGATCTGTTTGAAAAATTTCAACGGACTGGGAACGTGACGGATGAACGTGCTGGAAAAGTAGGGCGACCGCGTACGGCAACCACAGAGGGCAACGCGCAGCTAGTGCAGCAGGTGATACAACAGCGGCCTCGGGTTTCCGTTCGCCGTGTTGCAGCTGCGGTCCAAATGACGCCAACGTCCACGTATCGTCTCATGCGCCAGAGTTTACACCTCTATCCATACAAAATTCAAACGCGGCAACCCCTCAGCGCCGCTACCATTGCTGCACGAGAGACATTCGCTAACGATATAGTGCACAGGATTGATGGCGGCGATATGCATGTGGGCAGCATTTGGTTTACTGACGAAGCTTATTTTTACCTGGACGGCTTCGTCAATAAACAGAACTGGCGCATATGGGGAACCTAAAAGCCTCGTGTTGCAGTCCCATCGTCCCTGCATCCTCAAAAAGTACTGGTCTGGGCCGCCATTTCTTCCAAAGGAATCATTGGCCCATTTTTCAGATCCGAAACGATTACTACATCATGCTATCTGGACATTCTTCGTGAATTTGTGGCGGTACAAACTGCCTTAGACGACACTGCGACCTTGTGGTTTATGCAAGATGGTGCCCGGCCACATCGCACGGCCGACGTCTTTAATTTCTTGAATGAATATTTCGATGATCGTGTGATTTCTTTGGGCTATCCGAAACATACAGGAGGCGGCGTGGATTGGCCTCCCTATTCGCCAGACATGAACCCCTGTGACTTCTTTCTGTGCGGACACTTGAAAGACCAGGTGTACCGCCGGAATCCAGAAACAATTGAACAGCTGAAGCAGTACATCTCATCTGTATGTGAAGCCATTCCGCCAGACACGTTGTCAAAGGTTTCGGGTAATTTCATTCAGAGACTACGCCATATTATTGCTACGCATGGTGGATATGTGGAAAATATCGTACTATAGAGTTTCCCAGACCGCAGCGCCATCTGTTGTTGACAATTGTAACTACTGTAATTTCGAAAGTTTGTCTGCCTGAAAATGTACTGTTGTCCCAAGCATATTGCAACAAACGGTGTATTTCTATCGCTGCTCGTTTAGTTTGTATTGCCGTTTCAAATATACCGGTCATTTTTGAAACACCCTGTATATTTCTCCACAAACAGCAAACTTGGATACCACTTACCTCACACAGTGAACACAAACAAGCCAATAACACAACACAGTGGAATATATAAATTACAATGTAACAGTGGCCCTGCATTTTACATAGGAAAAACTGGAAGAACCTTCCACACACGGCATAAAGAACACACCGACGCCTGTCGACTAAACCATTTTGAAGAACCTACAATAGCTAACCACATGTATATTAATAAACACAGACTTGACGACATCCGCAACAGCCTAACTGTACTTCACACAGAACCTAACAGTAAAAAACTTAATGTACTAGAACAGTTAGAAATAATGCTGCACAAAGAAAAATATTCCAAAAACGTGTTGAATGAACAAACAGAGTTTAATTTCCACAATTTTTTCTACACCTTTAAAAGTTTATTTTTTCCTGATGAATCAAATCTATAATAGTACAAACAGCTGTCAACCTACAATACGGTGCCGAATAATTATTTTATAGAACCTGTGTACTAGAAATACTATATCATATTATCTTCTGTGAAACAAGAAAATCAATTATATTTAGAAGTAGAACATCTGTATGAACGAGAATCTTTGGCATGTTTACGTTCTGCTACTACAATGTGCAAAAAAGTGTGTGACTATGTATATATCCCAGTATGTACAGCAAAATTAAAGATGTGTATTGCGTATACCAACTGCACGACAGAAGCAGACCTCATACAATGTTAAACTGCAAACAACTAAAAAACCTGATGTAAATCACTAAAAAGCACCTGAAGAAGAGCCTCCACGTCTCTAAATGCATAGTGCAATAAATAAACGCAACTTGTGACTGAAGGCGGTTTGTTCTTCATTTTATAATGTTTAAATACTTGATGTGTACATATAGCAGCAATCACAGACGTTAGAGTAGTTTTTGTGGCATATTTAAGGATAATGTGCGCTTTTTTGGCCTACTGGCTACCTCAGCTGAAAGACCTGCGAACAGATGGCTTCAAATCATTGAATATTTTGAAATTCCTCAGCAGAAAGGCGTGGGAGATGACAGGTACTGCCTCCGGCAGTTTCATAGGTCATTTGTCAGATCACGGTTAGATTACGGCAGCGTGGTTTATGGATCAGCCGGTATTGTTATTTCAAGATGTTACACCATTCGAAAATCGATTGGAGCCGTTTCAACCAGCCCAGTTCAGAGTACGTGTGCAGAGGTTGGTGACCCGCCATTCTGGATTCCGCGGCGCCTTCTTCGGACTCGACAGGTCCTGAAAATCTCTATGTTGCGTCGGTCGTTGGTATTTTGTGCGGCGGTTGACCAGAACTTTAAACGACTGTACGGAAATCGGACCAAGCCATTTAGATACGTGCCGCTGACTCTCTCAACGATCTGGATATATCGGACCTTCGAATACACAGCCAGGGATGGAACAAACTTCCACCTTTGCTTCTTCAGAGGTCCAAAGTGATTTGAAGCTTGATGCAATACTAGAAAACTTGTATTTAAGATAACGTTTTTGCAGCTCTATTTTCTTCAGTTTTAAGTGCATACCAAAGTTTTATTGTTGTTTATACGGCTTGACCCTAGGAAAAGAATGCCCTTGGTTTCTCAGCTATTTTCCCTGATGGAGTTTCCAAAGTGTATGTTCTGGAACAATTTATAAATTATGATGCGGAATTATGTGGCATTGTTACAGAACTAGAGTGGATTCACTGGCATCACAGTAAAAGATTTCTCGTCTCTTCTGTCTCGGTCAGTACGCTAGAAGCGGTCCACCAAATGCATTTCGTACATCAGTTGATTCAGCCTACCCACGACTCCCTACAGCGGCTCCGACACTGTTTCAAGGAGGTGGTCTTTCGCTGTGACAGTTCTAGAGTCATTTAAAAAAAAGTATATTTCAGTTTCCTGTAAATATCCAGATTATGCAATACTAGCTGGATGCGACTTTAGCCTCCGACTATAGATGGGCACGTCAATGGGTTCTTTGGAAGTGGGTGGGGGGTGGAGGGTACGGACAGATAGTATTGCGAAGTACTCTTGAATACCTTTTTCTGAAAACTGTCTCCAGTAGCTAGTTCGGCAGCCCAAACGCGATGGAAATATCTTGTATCTTGAAGCTGCGCAGGCCGTACCTTATCGACAGCGTCACTATAGAGGCTGGGATGAGTGATCATGATGTCATTGCAGCAACTATGGTTACTAAAGTTAATAAAGCAGTGAAGCAAGAAAGAGCAGATAAGCAGTTGTTAGCATCTCACTTACACTGTGAACTGACATCACTTTGTTCCACTAAGATGGACGTAGAGGAGTTACGGCCAAATTTTAAACAGATTGTAAATCGTGGCCTCGAGAAGTATATGCTTAGTACGTGAATTAAGGATGCAAAAGATCCACCATGGCTTAACTACAAAATTTGGAAAATGCTGAGAAAGCAAAGGCTGTTGCACTCTCGGTTCAAAAGAGAACCGCAAAACGACGGGCAAAGACTAACAGAAAAACGTACGTCTGTGAAAAGATTTAAGCGCTAAGCATACTACAGCTACCGCCTTTATACCTTAGCAAAAGATCTGGCGGAGAACCAGAGAAAATTCTGGTCCTATGCAAAATTGCTAAGCAGGTTTAAGGCTTCCATCTAGACACTCGTTGACCAATCTGGTGAGGTAGTTGGAGACAGCAAAATGAAAGCCGAAGGTTAAATTTCGGGTTTAAGAAATCGTTCACGTAGGAAAAGCAGACAAACATACCCTTGTTTGACTATAGAACAGATTCCCATATAGACGTCATAGCAGTAGGCATCCCGTGTGGGAAGAAACAATTGAAAGAGTGGAAAACAAATTAGTTCAAATGGTTCTGACCACTATGGAACTTAGCATCGGAGGTCTTCAGTCCCATAGAACTTAGAACTACTTCAACCTAACTAACCTAAGGACATCACGCACATCCATGCCCGAGGCATGATTCGAATCTGCTTCCGTAGCGGTCTCGCGGTTCCATACTGAAGCACCTAGAACCGCTTGGCCACAACGGTCCAGCAAAATTACAGACCAACATCCCTCACATGGTCACCCTTCTAATATACACCCCCTTCTTATTTTCAGGAGTCATCTGCCCCTTTTTCCTCGACGGCTAGTGTTCATGAGAGATAATGGTATCGTCGGGAGTGCCCGATGGAAGTGTGATATGACCGCTGTTATTTTCTATGTACATAAATGATCTGGCGGACAGGGTGGGCAACAATCTGCGGTTGGTTGGTGATTACGCTGTGGGGTATGGGGAGGTGTCGACGTTGAGTGACTATAGGAGGACACAGGCGACTTAGACGAAATTTCTAGTTACTGTGATGAATGACAGCTAGATCTAAACGTAAAAAAAAGTCGTAAGTTGATGCGGAAGTGTAGGAAAAACAAACCATTAAAATTCGGATACAGCATTAGTAGTGTCCTGCTTAACAAAGTCACGTCGTTTAAAAATCTGCGCGTAGCGTTCCTAAACAATAGAGAATGGAACAAGCACGTGAGGACTGCGATAGGGAAGGCGAGTGGTCGACTTAGGTTTATTGTGAAAATTTTGGGAAGGGTAGTTCATCTGTAAAGGAGTCCACTCTTTAGGACGCTAGTGAGACCTAATCTTGAGTACTACCCGAGTGTTTGAGTTCCGTACCACGTCGGATTAAAGGAAGACATGGAAGCAATTCTGAAGCGGGCTGCTAGATTTATTACCGCTATGTTCGAACAACATGCAAGTGTCACAGAGATGCTTTTGGAATTCAAATAGCAGTCTCTGGAGGAAAGGTGACATTGTTTTCGAAGAACACTACTGAAAAAATTTAGAGAACCGGCATTTTAAGCTGACTACAGAACGGTCCCACTGCTGCTAACATTCATTTCTCGTAAGTACGACGAAGGTAAGATACGGGAAATTCGGACTCATACGGTGGCTTGTAAATAGTCGTTTTTCCTAGCTCTGTTTATGCCTGGGGCAGGAAAGGAAATGACTAGGAGTGGTATAGGGTACCCTCCGTCACACGTCGTATGGTGGCTTGCAAGTATGTAGGTAGATGTAGATATAGCTGGACGCACCGGGTATAAAGAAACGACATTGCTAAAGAAAGCAGCGAAAGAAGCTTGTCGTGATGGTGTTGTACGTCGGTATTCGCTCCCATCGCACGCCTTCATCTCATTATCTGACAGACGAATCATGTGTCAGTGGGAAACTGAATTGTTGGAGGTGGTGGAAACCGAAATGCGATCACTGAAATCGACCACACAGGCATGGCGGACTTCATGCTTTCCTTACAGGTGGAAGGAAGTGCTGCTCACCGGAAAGCGCAAGGAACGTAACCCTTTAACACGCAGTTTCCTCCTCCTGCAGGAGGATTCATTACTCTGTGGTGTGCTACATATTTGGCTATGTGTATCTTATATACTGACATCAGAGCAGCCCTCGGTTTGGCGGAAATTTGCCCATCATACTCGTCGACACTGACATTAGCGTTACACGGATTCTGATATTTTGTAAACTGTCAGCCTTCATCCTTAAAGTGCTGGGTAGAGGAGGTGGACTTTGATGGGTTACACATCCAAAATCATCATCATCATCATAGAAAAAATGATCTGTTGACACATAGCACGCATTTAGAAAACATCGTTCTTGTGATACACAACCTGCTCTTTATTTACAGGAAGTAATGAATGCTATTGACTGGGAATCTCAGGTTGACCCCGTGTTCTTAGATTTCCAGAAGGCTTTCGCCTCCGTTTATCGCAAGTTTCACAAAAAAATGGTTCAAATGACTCTGAGCACTATGGGACTTAACATCTATGGTCATCAGTCCCCTAGAACGTAGAACTACTTAAACCTAACTAACCTAAGGACAACACACAACATCCAGCCATCACGAGGCAGAGAAAATCCCTGACCTCGCCGGGAATCGAACCCGGGAACCCGGGCGCGGGAAGCGAGAACGCTATCGCACGACCACGAGATGCGGGCGCAAGTTTCACAAGTGGCTTCTAATCAAACTGCGTGCTTACGGCGTATTGTCTTAGTTGTGCTACTGGGTTCACGGTTCCCTGTCAGAAAGGACACAGTTTGTATTAATTAATGAGAAGCTACATAATGAAACACTTGATATGTGGCGTTTGCCAGGGAAGTGTTAGAAGCCCTCCGGTGTTTCTAATACACTGGTGTGCAAAACTTAAGGACGAAAATAACTTTTACATGAAGTTTCACTGAAAAGTAATATAGCTCGATGAAACTTGGACTATGTACGACCTGCGCTTTTTTCCAGTCTCTAGGTACTCTTCGTTGTTCCAGCGATTTACGATAAATTGCTGCTACAAGGGAAGGAAATTCTTTCTCATAATTTTTGTAGATTCTTGTAGGTATCTCATCCGGTCCTGACGCCTTTCCACTAAAAGGCAATGGTAGTTGCTTTTCTATTTCACGACCGATTATCTCAACATCAGCCGTTTGGACGAAGGTTGAAAGGAGGGGCCGTTTTAAATTTTCCGCTGTGAAAGAAGTTCGGAAGACCGAATTCAGTATTTAGGTCTTCTCTCTGCTATCCTCCGTTTCGGTGGTGGTAACTGAGTGAATATATAGAGGACTCGGAAACCACTTCCTGATTTTACTTAAGATCGAAATCTCGTAAGGTTTTTACTCAGGTTTGTTGACAAATTTTTTATTTCAAAGTCTTCTTACGCTCATTTTCGCTTCCCTCAGCTTTTGTTTGTCAGTTAGGTTTTGACTGCTCTTGAAACTGTAATGAAGTTCTCTTTGTTTACGTAGCACTTTTCTAAAACGACCATTAAACCACCGTTGATTTTTGCCATCCTTTAAATCTTGCTCAGGACATACTTGTCTAAGGCATACTGAACGATGCTTTTGAAAGAAGTTACTTCTGTACCTGATAAATCACCATTATTGTGGAAACGGTGGGTGGTTAGAAAATTTTGCTGCTAACAGAGATACGAAAGTGGGCGGTAGGTAAAGGAAGGTTCACTACTCCAGTGCTAGATTACTTCTGCGCAGTACAGGATGCTTACAGATAAGACTCATGGATGAGATTGAAAAAGTTCAGAGAAGGGCATTTCAGGAGAGAGTGTCGCGGCTATGATACGTGAACTGGAATGGCAATCATTAAAACGTAGGCTTTTTTTCACTGCTGCGACATCTTTTCACGAAGTTTCAATCACCTTCTCCTACGAGTGCGAAAATAGTTTCACTCCCGCCTACATTGGAAGAAATGAACATCGCAGTAAAATGAAATACGTAAGTTGGATCCTAGATAGTGGCAACACTGCTGTGGAGACACTATGCAATGGAATCTACTCTTGTCGCTGATAGCACACGTTGTTGACTCACCTACCTTACTTCCTAGCAATTGACTCGCCCGTCCCACCTCATCGGCGTGCACACAATCCTGGGAAATACAGTCACTTGTGAGCGAGCGGTCTAACGTAACGGT
The DNA here is from genome assembly GCF_023897955.1 of Schistocerca gregaria. Lineage (NCBI taxonomy): Eukaryota > Metazoa > Arthropoda > Insecta > Orthoptera > Acrididae > Schistocerca > Schistocerca gregaria. The sequence continues at coordinate 526,838,494 of NC_064921.1, forward strand.
TTCACTATGTTTTCGAAACAGAAACAACGGAGCTGGATCAAGATTGAATGTGCCAGAGGTCGTACAGCACGACAGTGTCATCGAGGTCTTCAAGAGGCGTGCGGGGAATCGGCATTGCCGTACAGAACACTGGCACGTTGGGTAAAAGCCTTCAACGAAGGTCGGCAAACTGTGGCAGATATGCATCGGGATGCAACCGGATTAGCGCATGCGACTGTGCTTCGCATCCTGAAGGAACGCCTGGGCAAGCGAAAAATTGCATCACGATGGGTTCCGTATGACCTGACGGAAATTCAGAAATGGATGCGTTACGCCGCTGCTCAGACGCACTTGGAGCGCTATGAGCGCGAAGGAGAGGCTTTCTTACGCTGTACCGTAACACTGGATGAGACATGGGCCACATGGTATGAGCCAAAACTGAAACGCAAATCCAATGAATGGCGACATTATGGGTTGTCGCGAAAGTCGAAAGTGCGTCAGAGCCCCAGTATGGTGAAAGTTATGGTGGTTCTCGTGTACGACTGTGATGGTGTTATCCTAACCTGTGACCAGCTTTGCCAAAGAAGCGCCGACACTTTCTGCGTAACCCACCCATCATTTCGCACGACAATGCGCTGGCGCATACAGCTCAAGCTGTGGCTGCTGTCTTCGGTTGACGGACTGGGAAGTATTGTACCATCCAACATACTCCCTGGACTTAAGTCCTTGTGACTTTGATTTGATTCCGAAGATGAAGGAACCACTTCGTGACATTCGCTTCAGAACTGTTCCAGAGATTCGGTAGACGGTAGACCGCTCCATTCGCACCATCAACAGAACAGTCTCTGCTAACGCTACACTACGCCTTCCACTTCGCTGGCAACGGGGTCTACACAACGCTGGTGACTACTTTGAAGGACAGTAACAGGTGCAAACATGTAACTCTTTTGTATCGGTTGTGAATAAATAGTTGCCACTATTTAATCATAGCCGGCCGCAGTGGTCTCGCGGTTCTAGGCGCGCAGTCCGGAACCGTGCGACTGCTACGATCGCAGGTTCAAATCCTGCCTCGGGCATGGATGTGTGTGATGTCCTTAGGTTAGTTAGGTTTAAGTAGTTCTAAGTTCTAGGGGACTAATGACAACAGCAGTTGAGTCCCATAGTGCTCAGAGCCAGCCAGCCTATTTAATCATATCTTACACACAAATATTTAGGCGTCCATTTTTCTCACGTAATGTTCGAGAGTGGAGCGGTAGAGAAATAGCCAGTCACTTCGATGTGAATTTTGCAGTAGTCATGTAGATGTAGGAGTGGGAAGCAATAACATCGCTTAAAGTCTGTGTAGAAGGAAAGATTACACTGCGAGTTTGTCATTCGGAATCATAGCTGCAGGCAAAATAAGAAAGTGTTGACAAATCCTACGAGCGCGTCTTGATTTTTCTTAAGTCTTGCTTTCGTTATCAATAGCAACGTCGGAACTGTCTCTCTGGAGCTCTTGCCTTTCCGAGAATCAGACTGATCGTCCTCTCACAGTGCCTTTCTTCTGCACATTATTCGTATCAGCAACTTGAATGTATGAGCCGCTAAGTTTACTGTGAGATAGGTCTCGCACTTACCTGTCATTGCTATCTTCGGTATTGTATGGTTGATTTTCCTCCGAAAACCTGATTATACGTCTCCAGATTCATGGATTCCACACTAAACTGGACATTCACCTGGTTGCAAATTCCGTGGGAACGTGATGTACCGCTTCCTGCCTTATTTAACCGAAAGTCGTCCAAGGTTCTATTAAACTTAGACTAGTATTGGATTCTCGTGTCCCAACTCTTTCTAAGTGACGTCGTCAAACCAGTCCTCCTCGCGGAGGCCTTACAGGGTACCCTTTCCTTCAATATCTCCTCTTCACTTTAATACTCAAATTCCCACCAGACACTTGTTGCGGCTCTTTCTTTTAATTTCACCTAAGGTAGTTTTGACTCTTCTGTACGTTGAATCAGTTCTTCCGATGACCGTTTGTTTTCGACTTTTTCATACTTTTCCTGCGGCCCTTTCGCCTTGGATTACTTGCAGTTATTATATATTTCATTCAAAAGTAAATTATATTTTCACTGTCTTAAATTTCTCCGAACGGTTTTGTGCTTCTTTCTTTCGTCGATGAACTAAGTATTTCTTCTGTTATCCAAGGTTTCTTTGCTTTTATCTTCTTTGTACCTACGTTTGTTTGCCCAGCTTCCATGATTTTCTCTTCCAGGGGTATTAATTCCTCTTCAACTGAGTTGCTCACTGTGGCATTCATTATGGCAGTATATATAGCCGCAGACTACTTACGTAAAATGCATCTTATCATTCCTCAGCATTTCAGTATCTGTTACCTTTGCACATGGGTTCTTCCAGACGAGTCTCTCCAACTTCAACCTACTTTTCATCGTTACTAAATCGTGGTCGGAGTCTATATCTGCAATCCAGCATCTGATTTCGGTATTTCTTTCTGAGCGTGATGTAATCCAGATGGAATCATCTCTTAGCTCCTGACCTTTTCCAAGTATACCTCCTTCTATTTGTGATTTTGAAACAGTGTACATGTTCGCTGTTATTAGATGAAATTTACTGCAGAAATCAATTCGTCTCTCTTATGTCTCATTCATACTACCAAGACCATTTTTGCCGTGATTTTGTTCCTTCCTCACTACCGCGACCCAGTCTCCCATGGCTACTATATTATCATCTCATTTTGCCTACAATTAGCCGTTCACTATCCTCATATACTTCCACTGCCAATTCATGTTCTATGATATCGGATGTATACCTGAACTAGTGTTGTTGGCGTTGGTTTGCCTGTCTCTGAACAATTGGCAGTAATTCAGACTTTGCGCTACTTTCCTGTTCATATAGAACCCTACTCCCAGTATACCATTTTTTGCTACAGATGATGTTCTACATCTTCATCTACATACATAATCCGCAACCCAACGTACTGTGCTCTATACCACTACTAGCTACTCCCTTTCCTGTTACACTCGCAAACAGAGCGAGGAAGAACGATTATCTACATGCCTCCGTATAGGCCCTAATTTATCTCTTGGTGGTCTTTGCGCGGAATATATGCTGGCGGCAGTAGAATCGTTCTGCAGTCAGCTTCGAACATCGGATCTGTACACTTTTCTCAATACTGTTCCTGAAAAAAAAAGTCACCTTTTCTCCAGGGATTCCCATTTGAGTTCCCAAAGCATCTCCGTAACATTTGCGTGTTGTTCGAACCCACCGGTAACAATTCTAGCAACCCGCTTCTGCATCCCTTCGACGTCTTCCATTAAACCAACGTGGTGCAGATGCCAAGCTCTCGAGTAGTACTCAAGAATAGGTCGCACTAGCGTCCTGTATGCTGTCTCCTTTACAGATGTAAGGAGTGTCTGGAATTGGGACCTGTGGTCTAGGGGTAGCGTCTCTGACAACTAATCAAAACGTCCTAAGTCCGTGGTTCGAATCCCGCTACTGCTTAAAGAGGGCGGAGTAGCGGACTATCTTGCCCTTGGGGTGGGAAACTGCCTCTAAAAGGCAGAAGAATCAGCAAAGATCAAAGAGATCAGGATGCAGAAGGCAATGGAAACCACTGCATTAAAGACAAATATTGTGTACCCACAGGACATTTGGCTGTAACTGAAAAAGTGTTATGATGATTTCTCGATTGGAAAGAGATTCTAGGGGAGGTGATCGTGAGAAATAGATTCAATAACCAACCAAAGGGTAATGTTCTATTAGTCGGAGCGTGGAATATCAGAAGTCTGAACGTGGTGGGAAAGATAGAAAATCTGACAGGAGAAATGTAGAGGTTCAGTCTATCTATGGGGAGGGGGGGGGGGGGGCAGGGGAGTGAAACAGGGAGGATTTCTGGTGAGACGAGTATCAACAGGAGCAGAAAAGAGAGGAGGATTCGTTATGAATAGGAAGGTAGGACAGAGTGTGAGTTAGTGTGAACAATTCAGCAATACGGTTACTCTCATCAGGGTTGACAGCAAACCAACACCGACTAAAATAGTTCAGTTATACATGCCGACGTTGCAAGCAGAGCATGAAGAGATACAGACAGCATATGAGGATACTGAATAGGTAATTCCGTACGTAAAGGAATCGAAAATCTAATCGTCATATGGAACTGGAATACTGTTGTAGGGGAGGGAATAGAAGAAACGGTTGCGGGAGAATATTGACTTGGTATTAGAAATGAGAGAGGAGAAAGGCTAATCGATTTCTGCAATAAATATAAGTTAGTAACATCGAATACTCTGTTCAAAAATCACAAGAGAAGGAGATATGCTTGGAAAGGGCCGGGAGATACAAGAATATTTCAGTTAGATTACATTATGGTCAGGCAGAGATTCCGTAACTAGACACTGGATTGGAAGGAGTACCCAGGAGTAGATATAGACTAAGATTACAATTTAGTAATCATGAAGAGTAGGCTGAAGTTCAAGAGGCTAATCAAGAAAATTCATTGCGCAAAGAAGTGGGATATGGAAGTACTAAGAAATAAAGAGACACCCTTGAAGTTTTCTGAGTCTTTAGATACTGCGGTAATGAATTGCTCAGTAGGTAGTTCAACTGAAGAGGTATGGACATCTCTAGAAAGGGCAATCACGGGAGTTGGAAAGAAAACCGTAGCTACAAAAAAAGCAACAGCGAAGAGAACATGGATAACAGATGACACATTTCAGTTGACCGACGAAAGAAGGAAGTACAAAAATGTTCAGGGAAATACATGAATACAGAAATATTAGTCACTTAGGAATGAAATAAGTAGGAAGTGGAGGGAACTAAGGCGAGATGTCTGTACGAAAAATGTGTGACATCGAAAAACAAATGGTTGTCGGAAGGACGGACTCAGCATACACAGAAGTCAAAACAACCTACGGTGAAATTAAAAACAAGTCCCTCTTTAAATTGCAGAGGAGAGAGCGAGTAGTTGGAAAGAGTACACTGAAGGCCTCTATGAGGGAGACGACTTGTCTGATGACGTCATAGAAAAGAAACAGGAGTCAACAGTGAAGAGAGAGTGGATCCAGTATTAGAACCAGAATTTAAAAGAACTTTGGAAGACCTAACATCAAATAAGGTAGAACTGTTAGACAATATCCCAATGGACTTTCTAATCATTAGGGGAAATGCTAACTAAACGATCATTCACGTCTGAGTGTAGAATGTATGAGTCTGGCGATGCACTATCTGACTTTCGGAAAATATCATCCACACAACTCCTAAGATTAACAAGAGCCGACAAGACCAAGAAATATCCCAGAATCAGGTTAACAGCTCATGCACCCAAACTGATGACAAAAATGACATAGAAGAATGGAAAAGAAAATTGAGGATATGTTAGATGACGATCAGTTTGGGTTTAGAAAAGGTAAAGGCGCTAGAGAGGCAGTTCAGACGTTGCAGTTCATCGTGGAAGAAAGACTGAAGAAAAATAGCGTGTTCATTGGATTTGTCGATCTGGAAAAAAACATTCGACAATTCAAAATGGTGCAAGATTTCGAGATTCTGTGGAAAACAGGGGTAAACTATAGGGAAAGACGGGTAATATATAAGAACCATGAGGGACCAATAAAAGTGGAAGACCAACAACGAAGTGCACGGATTAAGAAGGGTGTAAGACAAAGATGTAGTTCTTCTCCTCTATTGTTGAACTTACACATCGAAGAAGCAATGATGGAAATAAAAGGAATGTTCAAGGCGAAGGGATATCAATGGTAAGATCCACGGATGGCACTGCTGTCCTTAGTGAAAGAGAAAAAGAATTACAAGATCAGTTGAATGTAATGAACAGCCTAATGAGTACAGGGTATGGATTGAGAGTAAAGAGAGTAAATCGAAGAAAGACGAAAGTAATGGGAAGTAAAAGAAATGACAACAGCAAGAAACTTAATATCAGGATTTCTGATCACGAAGTAGATGAAGTTAAGGAATTCTGCTGCCAAGGTAGCAAAATATCTTGTGACCAATGGAGTAAGGAGGACATAGAAAGTAGATAAGCACTGGCAAAAAGGGCATTTTTCGCCAAGAGAAATCTACTAGTATCAAACATAGGTCTTAATTTGAGGAATAAATTCCTAAAAAGTGCATTTGGAGCCCAGAATTGCATAGGTGTGAGACTTGGACTGTGGGAAATTTGGAACAGAATAGAATCGAAGCATTTGAGATGTGGTGCTACAGAAGAATATTGAAATTTAGATGGACTGATAAGGTACGGAATGAGGAGGTTCTCCACAATATCGGCGAGGAAAGGAATATATGGGAAACGCTGACAAGAAGAAGGGACAGGATCGTGGGGCATCTGGTAAGACCACAGGGAATAGCTTCGATGGTATTAGAGGGAACTGTAGAGGTTAAAAACTGTAGAGTAAGACAGAGATTGGAATACATGCAGCAAATAACTGAGGTTGTAGGTTGCAAGAGCCAAAAAAAGTCAGAGAGAAAAGCAACTGATTACTAGGCTCGAACTCGGGACCCATGACGTCCTGTTTATGGTTCGAAGACACCTTTCCAAGACTATTTGTTCAGTAGGCTGGCACTGCAAATACAAAAACAAGAGAAACGCGACAGAATTCGATTCCAGTAGGACCGTAGGCTATCAATAGTGCGTTCTGTGATACTGCTGTACATGTTGGCCAGGATGTCAACGAGTGGAGTAGACGGGCGTCAGTGCCATGTGGGACCTCAGAGGCCAGACATAGGACATAGGACAGACATGTTGTTCACTTGGCTGTGAAAACTTGTACAGCCACGTCACTTGCCTTGTTTCAGAAAACCAGCTTGTTTGCAGCAAAACAAGTATCCACACGAACAGTGCGCCATGATTTGGGCTGCAACGGAGTACACAACACAATCATCCATATACCTGATATAATTAAATTTTCCTTGAGACGTTTGAATATCGTCTTTGTCTACGATAGTGATGGAAGCTGGAGAAATGAATTACAATTTGTGCAGTGGCTATGAGTTGAACCTATGTATCCTTGCTTACTAGGCAGGTAACCACAACGTTAAATATACTGCACAGACTACCCTAGTTTGTGTTAGGGAGTGCACTGGACTAGAGTTGCCTGTGCAGTTATGCTAGCTGTAATGCTGTGGTATTGTAATGGCTAGAATACCTGCCTGGTAAGCAAGGAGACCTGGATTCAAGTCCCGGCCATGGCACAAATTGTAATTCACTTCCTCAGCTTCCATCAGCATCAACGACCATCCACGTTTGCATAGACGAGAACTGGGAGAAAAGACATTAATTTTTGCTGTTTCGAGGTCAGTGAGCGTATCCTATTTTAGAAGTCTCCGTGACTTTCTTTTTCATCTGCATGGTAGCCATGCTGCCTTGTTCGATTTCTACACAGAACTGGTGGACTGTTCCCATAGGCAGCATATACTCCAGGGCACTTACACATTTGAAGCACCTGGTGAAGAGTTCCTCAGAGACTGGATCGCTACCACTCGACAGCCTCTATAATTGTTTAACTCCCGATAGAGCTGGAAGAGCAGCAAATGAAATATACTTACCTGTCAGCCAATATCGCTTCGACTCGTGCGGCAGCTCTGTACACTAAATTTCTATCATAATCACCTACAGATGTAGTTATAATTATTCCTAGTATACTGTATGTGCACAATAAGCACAACTTAGCTTCTTGTTATCTCGCCTGGTGTTGCTATTTTAATATCTAACGTTGTTCACTATCCCACATTTTCATAATAATTAATGACAGTGGACGAAAGTGCGCTACCGATTTATACTGCGACAACTGTAATGGAAAATCAACAGTTAAACAAGAGAGAAAAAGAAAAGTAAAAAAAGAACATAGAGACAACTTCATAATGAGAGTTGGAGCTATAATGTGTCTAAGGCTTTGGAAAACATTATGAGAACCTATGGATTAAGGTGTACAGGAACTAAATAAGCAATAAAGACTGAATTACCATCGTTTAAGTTGAAAAGCAATTTGATTGCCTTTGAAACTCGATAATAAGTTTTCTTCTTCTCTGACGTTACAGGGTGGGTTACCCAATAGATTGCCCGAATGTAAGAAGACACGGCGTGATCACTTGCGCTACGAAGGGAACCGGAAGTGCTTTAGAATGTCAAGACAATTTGACTATGAATGATGGTGATGTTGGAACGCTGCAATTCAGGATGAAGAGACTGCGATGTAAGGTGTTCCTTTTTTTTACGCTGCTTCAGATCGTACGTCACCAGAATGCGACTGATAAACTGACTTCCTGGGTATGGGCACAGCAACGTAGGTAAATTTAAAAGTGAAAGTTGACCTAAAAGCCCGTTATTATTTGAAAATGCAGTAATTCACGGAATAATGTAGGCACATGAGCCTGAAATGACATGGAGTTTTACTGAAGCAAAATAAAAAAAAAACAGTGCAAAAACTGGCCAACAGCAACACATCAGTGACGCTACATGAGAATCGTGTATAAAATGAGATGTAGTGAGCTGTTAGGCACAGATTTTCTAACAGAGAACGCATTTGCAGTGTCGGTACTTCACACAATGGGGGAAGACTACGATTGATTGTCTAACCTGTTGTGGACTGACTAAGCCCATTTCATAATACGAAGGTGTGTCAACATCTACATCTGCAGAGTTTAGGCTACTGAAATCCAAGAATGTTGTGGACGCCGCGTTGCATGATGAGAAAGTCAAGAGTGTGGTGCGGATTTACCATATCGTTCGCGATCGGCCCCTTTTTCTTTGGGGAAATGGAGAGGGCTGCTTTTCAAAATGTCCGTGAGACGGCCTGGCCGACAAACATCTGCTGGGCGGTGCGACTTTTGTGCAGGATGCCGCTCCTCCCCGTATTGCTGCACGTGTGAAAGATCTCTTGCTCATCATCTGATGAGGATCGTGTGCTGAGCCACCACTTCCGTCATGCTTAGCTTTCTAGGTCCCCAGACCTCAGTCCACGTGATAACTAGTTGTGAGGTTACCTGAAGTCGCAAGACTATCACGATCGTCTGACCTCGTTAGTGAAGCTAAAAGAAAACATCAGACGCTGTTTCTGACCATACCTACCACATGCTGTCCAGGACTCTTCACAATATTGTCAGTCCAGGTATAGTTGGTGACGGACGGCCGACATGTTCAGCATTTGTTATAAAGAACATCATCTTTGCTGAAAATCAATTGTCATGCTAATTATTGATTTGTATCGTATGAAGCACCATCTGGCGGTCAGTTTGTGCACCTTCCCTTTACTTTCAGTAAAACTCCATGTCATTTAAGCACATGTGTCAATTTTTATTTCTCTACCTACATTATTCCATGAAGTACTGAATTTTTAAATGTTAATGTACTGTTGGGTCACTCCGTACACTTCCAGCAGGCTAAAACTAAAGTACTCTAAACTCCACCTAAACAGGCCATGAAGGCCCAACAGTACCGACCGGACGCCGTGTCATCCTCAGCTCACAGGCGTCCTTGGATGCGGATATAGAGGGGCATGTCGTCAGCACACTGCTCTCCCGGCCTCATGTCAGTTTACGAGACCGGAACCTTTACTTCTCAATAAAGTAGCTCCTCAGGTTGCCTCACAAGGACTGAGTACACCCCGCTTGCCAACAGCGCTCGGCAGACCAGATGGTCACCCATCCAAGTGCTAGCCCAGCTCAGCAGCACTTAACTTTGGTGATCTGAAGGAAACCGGTGTTACCACTGCAGCAAGGCCGTTGGCTTCCAGCAGGCTGTTATTTTAAATGAGTACTTTATTAAGCACTACTGGTCAGATTCTTTTATTGAATACTGAACTACATTTAAAAGGTACATGGACTGAGATCCATTGTGTGAATGTCCTCATCTGTCCCCCCAGATGTTCTTTCAACTAGCCAAAACTATGAAAATCGCAGGATGAAAGGTCTGGACTAAGCGACCAGCCAACGCCTGTGCGGCCTTGGTCAGGTTGTTGGCGCCATTCACTACGGTTGTATGCAGACACTGCATTTGATTCATATACCGCTAGAATTTAACGGTGGATCTTTGTGCCCTTAAGAAATTTTGCCCATAACGGTCGTACTGTCCAGTGTAATTCACGTTTGGAGTAGGTTTCTAGCTGCTGCGCCATTTCAGCTACATACGGTGACACGTGTTATCCGCACTGCAGCAGAACTAAAAAGTAAATTAGTATGGCATGATTTGCTCGGAGACCCATAGCGGCAGATTCATCCATCTGGTTGGAAAGGCTTTTCCATGAGCCGCTGTAAAATTTGCTGTTTTGAAGAGCGCGCCGCAGCGCGTAGTGTAAAGCAGTTGCCCTTCGCTTCTGGCGGTGGCGCCGCTGTGGCTGTCGCAGCTTTGGTGTCTGACTCTGGTATAAAAAGGGAAAGGTTGCTTGTTCACGTGTATTTAAGGGGCGCTATGAGCTCGGCAGTTGGTCACCGCCCCTGGGCATGATGGCGTCACCTACCGTTACCTCAAGGAATCTCCTCCATCCTTCCTGTCTGCCCTTGCTACCCTGTACAATGTCTTCCTCTCCACTGGATTTTACCCCGACCTGTGGAAGACTTCCTGTCTCCTGCTGTTCCCTAAACCTAACAAACCCCCTTCTGATACCTCTTCCTATCGTCCAATCTGCCTCACCTCCATGTTCAGTAAGGTCTTCGAGGCTATCCTCTCTCGCCGTATTCACTGCCGTCTTAACCAGCACAGTCTCCTTCCTCCTACCCAATGTGGCTTCTGGCCTTCCTTCTCCGCCGACGACCAGCTCCTTAAACTTACCAATCTTCTTTCCCACCAACTTAACTCGCGTCGCTCCGCTATCTTTTTTTCCCTTGATCTCCAGAACGCCTATGACCGTGTCTGGCATCCCGGATTCCTCTTCAAATTTCAGACATGTTCTCCCCATCAACTTCGTCCGTCTCGTTGCTTCCTTCCTCTCCCATCGGCCCTCCCATGTGACTATCCACAATTCCAACTCCCATACTTTCTACCCTTCTGCCAGCGTGCCCCAAGGTTCTGACCTTTCCTCTCTCCTCTATCTCCTGTACACTGCTGATATGCCCAAACCTCCCACTCCTGTTCATCTTCTCCAGTTTGCTGATGACACCGCCTTCCTAGCCCTTTATCCTACCCTTCAACGGTCACAACGTACCCTCCAAACCCACCTTGACCAATTCACCGCTTGGTGCAACCAGTGGTTCCTCCGTGTTAATCTCTCCAAGATCCAGGCGATCATTATAGGCCGCACCACCCGCTCCTTCCGCCTCCATAATTTCTACCTCACCATTTATGGCTGTCCTATACACCTCACTCCTACTCTCAATTACCTTGGCCTCACACTCGACCGCCACCTCACCTGGACTCCCAAGCTCCTTACCATCCACAACAAAGCTCACAACTGCCTCCGCCTCCTGAAACTTCTGTCCGGCTGGACGTGGGGTCTGCATCCTTCCACCATCCTTCAGACTTACAAATCCTTGATCTGCCCCATCTTCTGTTATGACAGCGCTGCTTGAATTTCCGCCCCTTCCCGGTTCTACACTCCTGGAAATTGAAATAAGAACACCGTGAATTCATTGTCCCAGGAAGGGGAAACTTTATTGACACATTCCTGGGGTCAGATACATCACATGATCACACTGACAGAACCACAGGCACATAGACACAGGCAACAGAGCATGCACAATGTCGGCACTAGTACAGTGTATATCCACCTTTCGCAGCAATGCAGGCTGCTATTCTCCCATGGAGACGATCGTAGAGATGCTGGATGTAGTCCTGTGGAACGGCTTGCCATGCCATTTCCACCTGGCGCCTCAGTTGGACCAGCGTTCGTGCTGGACGTGCAAACCGCGTGAGACGACGCTTCATCCAGTCCCAAACATGCTCAATGGGGGACAGATCCAGAGATCTTGCTGGCCAGGGTAGTTGACTTACACCTTCTAGAGCACGTTGGGTGGCACGGGTTACATGTGGACGTGCATTGTCCTGTTGGAACAGCAAGTTCCCTTGCCGGTCTAGGAATGGTAGAACGATGGGTTCGATGACGGTTTGGATGTACCGTGCAGTATTCATTGTCCCCTCGACGATCACCAGAGGTGTACGGCCAGTGTAGGAGATAGCTCCCCACACCATGATGCCGGGTGTTGGCCCTGTGTGCCTCGGTCGTATGCAGTCCTGATTGTGGCGCTCACCGGCACGGCGCCAAACACGCATACAACCATCATTGGCACCAAGGCAGAAGCGACTCTCATCGCTGAAGACGACATGTCTCCATTCGTCCCTCCATTCACGCCTGTCGCGACACCACTGGAGGCGGGCTGCACGATGTTGGGGCGTGAGCGGAAGACGGCCTAACGGTGTGCGGGACCGGAGCCCAGCTTCCTGGAGACGGTTGCGAATGGTCCTCGCCGATACCCCAGGAGCAACAGTGTCCCTAATTTGCTGGGAAGTGGCGGTGCGGTCCCCTACGGCACTGCGTAGGATCCTACGGTCTTGGCGTGCATCCTTGCGTCGCTGCGGTCCGGTCCCAGGTCGTCGGGCACGTGCACCTTCCGCCGACCACTGGCGACAACATCGATGTACTGTGGAGACCTCACGCCCCACGTGTTGAGCAATTCGGCGGTACGTCCACCCGGCCTCCCGCATGCCCACTATACGCCCTCGCTCAAAGTTCGTCAACTGCACATACGGTTCACGTCCACACTGTCGCGGCATGCTACCAGTGTTAAAGACTGCGATGGAGCTCCGTATGCCACGGCAAACTGGCTGACACTGACGGCAGCGGTGCACAAATGCTGCGCAGCTAGCGCCATTCGACGGCCAACACCGCGGTTCGTGGTGTGTCCGCTGTGCCGTGCGTGTGATCATTCCTTGTACAGCCCTCTCGCAGTGTCCGGAGCAAGTATGGTGAGTCTGACACACCGGTGTCAATGTTTTCTTTTTTCCATTTCCAAGAGTGTATAAAGCCCTCCAAATCCTCGAATGCCATGCGCTCCACCTCGCCTTCCACATCCGCCTTCCATCCCTTACGCGTATCCTCTACGACCTCATCCCCTTCCCCCACCTCCTCCTTCTCCTTGAACACATCCGCACACTATATATTGTCCGCTGCCTTGATCCCCCTGACCCCCTGGTTTCTCCCATCCTCTCCACCCCCAACCAGTTACCGCTCGTTTACCGTTGTGTCCCACCCTATCTCCATCTCCACACCCTCCATCTCCTTTCCTAACACAACTTTCACCGTCTACCCCTCCCGGATGATGAGCTTCGCCCTGACATCTACCCTTCCTACCATCCCTTCTTCCTTCCTCAGGGCTCCCTTTCCTCCCCCTCCCTCCTCCTGAGCGGCTTCCCCCTCCTACTCCTCTCAATCTCTTGTGCCTCCTTCCAGTGTCTCTGCGCTCCCTCCTTTCCCGCCTTCCCTCTTCCTCTCCTGCCCCATGTGTCTCCTGCCTCTTCGTGAACCCACTGATGCCCCTCCTCTCTTCATCCAGCCGCTTCCCCATCTGCCCCATGCTCTCTCCTCCTTTTCCATACTCTCTGACCTTTCCCTCGGCAGGTCCCACCTGGCATTTTTCTTCTTCGTCGTGTGTGCTCCAACAGACTTTTAACCTGTGCCTGCGCATTCAGTGTCTTCTCTCTGTTTTAAGAATCGCCAACTGTGTTTTTTAACTTTCTGGTGATTTTTGTTAACTGTCCCCCATGAACATCTCCATGTCAGTGTATATTTTACCTCCATTTTCTCCCCTTACTCTGTTTTATGTTTCCCTTTTATATCTCCTTATGTATGTATAATTTTATTCTTGTTTTAGTTGTAGTGTCACTCGGATGAAGAGCGGCGGATTGTTCCGCTGACAGCCCTACCCTGCCCCGTATGGGGCAGGGGAATGAAATAAAAATAAAGAAAAAAGAAACTCGGCAGTTGGTCAGTCTGAGTTGCCCAGTGTTTGGAATTAATTCAGGACATTGATGTTAAGTCTGGCGATAGGGAACTGTACGCCACCACGCCCTCCTCCCTTTTGCCGGAAAGACAAAGGGGGAATTGCCAACAGCAGTGACGTACCTCAGCTGTTGCCCATCCAAATATCTGCCATGCCTGGCGTTGCTTAACTTCGGCAACCTGACGAGAAATGGTGTTTCAACGAGGCAACGCCATTCTCGCACCAGAACCGTGTCTGCAAGAGACACGGAATGTATATTCTCTTGCGCCCGTTCACCACTTCTATTGCACAATGGTCTTAGCATGAGGCTTTCTGAAGACCACACGTATCTCTCCATGTTGCTCCAACTTCGTTATGAACATGTTGCCGACCAAATGTACCCCATAAATGTTCCAAGGGCAACACGTCACGCAGACGTACCGGCCAGGAGCAAGCAGTACTCATCGTTCTCCACAGGAGAACACCTTTCTCACAGGCGGACGGTTATTGTCGTACCGATGTATGAAATGTGGAGTCTCCGTGTGGGAAGCACATCGGGCTCTGAAATCTCCCAGTCACGGTCATCTCTGCTCGATTTGTCCTTGACAGGGGTGGTGACGGGAAGGACATAAGTCCACCCCCTATCACTAACATTGCCAGGTCCAAAAATTAACATACTGAACCGTGTGTCGCCTATCAACATATATCGCGCTGTTAAGATTGTTCTGAGTCCTTCCATTCCATCGTTAATTGATTCTTTCATATTTATAGTTACGCTGCGTACGATTCTGTTGAGATTCCCCTCTGGCGGCGTATCTGGTCTTATCGATCTTCGAGTCGTTGTTTACTGTTAGCCTTGTGTAAGGGAATAAGATCTTTGGGGCGATGGCCGGTTGGTTGCCTAGCGGTGACGAGTCGGTCGGTCGGTTTTTAAAATTGGGAATTAGAGAATGTCGTACGATGAGGCCGCGGCTTGGCGTGACAGTCGAGAGTTGGCTGTTGTTCCGAGAAGCCGCACGGTTTATCCCGGCGGTGCGAGACGTGTGGGACGAGTTGACGGGACAAGGCTGTAAGCTCTTGCTGTGAACACCAGGGGGGGGGGGGGGGGGGGGGGCACGGCTGTGGTTCAGAGTCACTACTTGGTGGGAGCGGCAACGGATGTCTTTAAATTGTCCGTCTGGAGGCGGGAATGATGGACCAGTAACTCGCCTAACCCGAGGAGTGGTGTTTCGCCGCCGTGGGTGCAGAGAAGACGAGGGCTCCGGTGACAGAGCGCGTGGCTGCGCGACTGTGCCCAGTTGGGTACGCTGGCGTCGTGGACACGGTCGGGTGTGAGGAAACTTTGCATCGGAGTTCACCTGCTGTTTCTCTGATAAACTGCAAGTTAAGTTGGTTAAAGGTTTAGATGTTAATTGAAGAATTTTGGTTTGTGTAACCAGCGTTTTTTCTGCCTTGTGGCCTCCTGCGTTCGGGTTTCCTGTGCTTGTCGTCGGTGTATTTGTATACAGTGATCTTTTACGCTTCTTATTAGTCCTTCAGGGTAGGAAGTGTATTTTTGGCCAGGGATTATGGTTCCTGATTTGATTCCTCCTCCTCCTCCTCTGGCCTCGTGTGAGGTCGACGTGGTTGCTGAATGTGAGGCGTTGTGGGTCGGTTAGTCCGTTTCTAGCCTGAGCATCCTTCGGGAGACAATTGTGGCCGCCCTTACACCCCGTCGGTTTATTTCTCTCCGAGGACATTTTGGTGGCAGGACATGGTATTAAAGTTGTCAGTTATTGTAAAATGTTAAATGGGTGTATTTTACTTTGATTGTTTTAACCTATTTGGCATTCTTTGAAAATGTTAGTTCTGCCTCCCTGTTAGTGAGCCCTTGTAATTTAATATTTTGTTGTGGCAAAATTTAAAAGAAGTGGCTCCGTACATGTTCGGTAGCGAAATTGTATGCAATTGGTGTTTTTGTTTCATTACTTGGAAAGTTTTAATTTTTGTTATTAAATGCTTTATCAAAGTCTGTTTTAAGTAAAATGGCTTGGTTATTAACGGTAAAGTAAAGTTTTTAATTTCATTACTTGGAAGATTTTGATTTGTTATCAAATGTTTTATCAAAGCTGGTTTAAGTAAAATGGCTTGGACGTTAACTGTAAAGTAAATTGTTTTGAAAAGGCATTCATGCTTGCTAGCTTTTTGGATCTGTTCCTGGTCAAGTGGTAAAGAAATGACTTTTAATGGTTGAAGTAATCAATAAAGAAATTGTAAATTGCAACTCAACAGTAAACAACTAATTTTGGCCCCGTTTCCCAACTGGGATTTTTCCTTGATTAGTCATAATACCCGTCTCACATACCTATGCCGCGAAGATACGAGATAAATGCCAGGAAAAAGATGAAGAAAGAATGCCTGCTTTTCAAGGTTTTTGTTGTTAATTATGAGCAGTTATGAATGAAGACACGAAAATATGAGGTTATACTCAACCTGGATTTACCCCTTTAGATAACAACATAGTGTTTTTATATACTGCACCAGCTGTTTACAGGTTTTAAACGTTCCACGTATAGATCCCGTGTAGACTAGTGTGCGGAGACTCGCCTGCACATCTCTTAGCCTTCGCCAGCCTGTCAGCAATCGGTGACGGATTTCACTCAGTAACACACTACCTCCACGCACTGGTTTCTTACGTGGATTATTATTTTATGAATTTTGAATTTCTACTGATGACTTTTATTTATCTTAAGTACAGTCGCCGATATTCCAGCATGACGGAAAAAGATTCTTGTGAACTGTTTGAACTGAAATGAATAAAAAAAAGTATTTATGATATTCTGACTATTTAAGATACGTTGCTTATGTTGAAAAGTACAAAATCCCCTGGAATAAGCAGTTTAGTATGCATATGGTACTAAGGCAGACACTAAAAATAGAAAATGCTGTTAATGAGCTAACACTTTTGCAATCGCTCTTATTAAGTGAAGCCGTAAGGAGTATTTTGGTCTTACCTTCATGACTCACAATGCTGGTCTGCGGCGCGTTGCAGATCATTCGGGGAATAACAGCAGTTTTAAGCAAATAATGCGACGATGAAGTTACGCAAAAAGGGTATGTCGATAGAAGGCTGACGCAGGAGTTAATCACCAAAGTACAGTATCATATTCAGACGCGCATCGGTGCGCACCATAGTGTAATAGTTGTTTGCATTACTCCTAACGAGCTGTGTACCCTGAGAGGGTATGCCATTTAATGCGTCGTGAACTAATTTTACCGAAATGTCTCGCGTTTTTTATTTCCTGTCCCCGTCACTTCTCTTAATCACCATCGCGATCGACCTTGTAAACAGCACAATTAGCTTCCCAAGAATTAATTAATGTTTACAAAGTTGCTGGAGTGACGTTAACGCAAAAAATGACAGTGTGGTACGTGTTTGAATGGAAAACGTGGATGTAATATAGGACTAAGGAACTACATTGCACTCAAAACGGAAAATATTGCACTCAGAACCAAAAGACGTTCGCATTATTGAAATTTGTCAACCTCAGCAATATCACAAATACGCGTGATTTCTTGCAATGTATCAAAGCAATCAACAAACATGAAGACTACATGACACTCTAATGACACTTCAAAAATTTCAGAAACACGAGACATACTGCACCCTTAAATAAAAAACGATATGGAAAAAAATGACCAATGTATTTCGTACCATATACAAATGAATGGCGACAAAGGAAGATATTAAATGTCCAATTTCGAATGCGTGAAATATTACTTGGCCGCTAGCTGCGTAGAAAGCGCGGTAAGGGAAGGGACAATGACAGTGGTGGGAGGCTCTCTTGCTGACGGCACAGTATGGTGGGGGAAGTGTAGTTGTATAGCACAGCACTTTGCACAAACGCCTACCGTGCAGAACTCGTGAGACTAGAGTTAGCAAGGCTGCAAAGGCCGGAATTAGCAGATTACGCCAGTACTACAAGTAATACGACAAGCCAGCCATTTATTATTAAAAACACAAAACGCACAGCATTGAAATTGTAGCAGAAGGAGCGATATACTTTCACCTGTCTTTTACACTTCGTTTTCTTTCACTTGTTGCTATTACCTTGTTTTCAGCGATGTTTACACAATTTCGCCTCTCTAAAATGCTCGAAAATGAAATTGAGGATGTCTTAGATGACGATCAGTTTGGTTTCAGGAAAGGTAAAGAAACCAGAGAAGAAGTTCTGACGTTGTGCTTAATAATGGAAGCAAGATTGAAGAAAAATCAAGACATGTTAATAGGGTTTGTCGTCCTGGAAAAAGCGTTCGCCAATGTTAAATGGCACAAGGTGTTCGAAATCCTTAGGAAAATAGCAGTAAGCTATAGGGAAAGACGAGTAATGTACAAGAACCATGAGGGGACAATAAGAGTGGAAGATCAAGAACGAAGCACACAGATTTAGAAGGGTGTAAGAGAAAGATGTAGTTTTTCTTTTCTACTGTTCAGTCTCTACGTCAAAGAAGCAATGACACAAATAAAACAAATGTTCAAGACTGGGATTAATATTCAGGGTGAAAGGATATCAGTGGTAACATTCACTATTGACATGGCTATCCTCGGGGAAAATGAAAAAAGAATTGTAGGACCCGCTGAATGTAATGAGCAATCTAATGAGTACAGAATATGGATGCGGAGTACATCGCAGGAAGAGGAAAGTAACGAGAAGCGGCAGAAATGACAACAACGAGAAACTTACCATCACAATTGGTGATCATAACCTGTAACCGATGGAGCAAGAAGGACACAGAAAGTATTTACCATTGGCAAAAAGGGCGTTCCTGGCCAAGGGAAGTATTAGTATCAAACATACACTAATGGCCATTAATATTGCTACACCAAGAAGAAATGCAGATGATAAACGGGTATTCATTGGACAGATATATTATACTAGAACTGACATGTGATTACATTTTCACGCAATTTGGGTGCATAGATCCTGAGAAATCAGTACCCAGAACAACCACCTCTGGCCGTAATATCGGCCTTGATACGCCTGGGCATTGAGTCAAACAGAGCTTGGATGTCGTGTACGGGTACAGCTGCCCATGCAGCTTCATCACGATACCACAGTTCATCAAGAGTAGTGACTGGCGTATTGTGACGAGGCAGTTGCTCGGCCACCATTGACCAGACGTTTTGAATTGGTGGGAGATCTGGAGAATGTGCTGGCCAGGGCAGCAGTCGAACATTTTCTGTATCCAGAAAGGCCCGTACAGGATCTGCAACATGCGGTCGTGTATTATCCTGCTGAAATGTAGGGTTTCGTAGGGATCGAATGAAGGGTAGAGCCACGGGTCGTAACACATCTGAAATGTAACGTCCACTGTTCATAGTGCCGTCAATGTGAACAAGAGGTGACCGCGACGTGTAACCAATGGCACCCCAGACCATCACGCCGGGTGATACCCCAGTATGGCTATGACGAATACACGCTTCCAATGTGCGTTCACCGCGATGTCGCTAAACACGGATGCGACCATCATGATGCTGTAAACAGAACCTGGATTCATCCGAAAAAGTGACGTTTTGCCATTCGTGCACCCAGGTTCGTCGTTGAGTACACCATCGCAGGCGCTCCAGTCTGTGATGCAGCGTCAGGGGTATCTGCAGCCATGGTCGCCGAGCTGATGGTCCATGCTGCTGCAAACGTCGTCGAACTGTTCGTGCAGATGGTTGTTGTCCTGCAGACGTCTCGATCTGTTGACTCAGGGATCGAGACATGGCTGCACGATCCGTTAGTCAGGCGGATAAGATGCCTGTCATCTCGACTGCTAGTGATTCCAGCACGGCGTTCCGTATTACCCTCCTGAACCTACCGATTCCATATTCTGCTAGCAGTTATTGGATCTCGACGAACGCGAGCAGCAATGTCGCTATACGATAAACCGCAATCGCGATAGGCTACAATCCGATCTTTATCAAAGTCGGAAACGTGATGGTACGCATTTCTCCTCCTTACATGAGGCATCACTACAACGTTTCACCAGGCAACGCCGGTCAACTGCTGTTTGTGTATGAGAAATCGGTTGGAAACTTTCCTCATGTCAGCACGTTGTAGGTGTCGCCACCGGCGCGAGCCTTGTGTGAATGCTCTGAAAAGCTAATCATTTGCTTATCACAGCATCTTCTTCCTGACGGTTAAATTTCGCGTCTGTAGCACGTCATCTTCGTTGTGTAACAATTTTAATGGTCAGTAGCGTATGTCTTAATTTGAAGAAGAAGTTTCTTAAATGGGTGTGAGACTTGGGGTGTGGAAAAACCGGAACAGAAGAATGCTGAAAGTTAGGTGTACTGATAAGATAAGGGAAAAAAATGATTCAAATGGCTCTGAGCACTATGGGCCTTAACGTCTGAGGTCATAAGTCCCCTACAATTTAGAACTACTTAAACCTAACTAACCTAAGGGTATCACACACGTCCATGCCCGAGCCAGGATTCGATCCTGTGACCTTAGCAGCAGCGCGGTTCCGGATTGAAGGGCCTATAACAGCTCGGCCACAGCGGCCGGCTAAGATAACGAAAGAGAAGGTTCTCCGCGAAGTCGATGAGGAGGGGAATGTATGGAAAAGCTAACGAGAAGATTGGTCAGGATGGTAGAACATCTGTTAAGACATAAGGTTGTAGAGGGAACTGTTAAACTTGGAAGAAATACATTACCTCATTGAAAAATTTTTAGTCTATCAGATATCGCAGTAGATAAGAAAGTTACGCATGTTATCTATGGGCAAAATACTCTCCACTTCGCATGCTATCATTTGCCAAAAATACGTTTCGGTATGTTGAACCGTTTGGGATCCGAAGTAGCATACGAACATTTCATTTTCACTCTCGTTTGCACTGACTATCGGAAGTGAGTACACTGCATACAAACCATTTTCTCAAGATCGACGACGGATCTTGATCTCGTCTCAAATAAAAAAAAAAAAACGTAGGCTAACATGTACCAAACGCAAACTCATAGCGACCACAGTTTTTTGTTGTAAAGTATTCGCACAATACATTACTAAATGTAGCAATATAACAAAAACTGTGGCTGGTAAGGAAATGATAGGCAGTTCATCTTCAAGCTGACGAACCAGGCTATGATATTTGTAAGAATCAATTTTTTTTTTTACAGAATAATTTTGTTAAAAGTGTTGCGCAACAGGCGTAGGCACGCCTCTGTTCTAACAGTTGGCGGGCAGAGAATGTTTCGTTGCTAACGGACGAAGCGTTCCGATGTTTAGGTGAAACGTGCACAACGCGGCCTCCCTTTCGGAGCAGACGCGTGGACTCGCCCAGCGCTGAGAAAGATAATGCGTTTCTGCGCAGGGGCCAAGTAATCCTGCGCGAGCTCTACAAGAGTGATTTATTAGCTTTATAATCTGGGAATAGCTGATAACCGTGGACAGACAACAGTTTTTGGGCCAGAATGATGAGAACAACAGCTCTTGAGCACATGTAGTACAGAGAATAGATAAGATTAAATGAAAAGTCCTTGTGCTAAATTTATAGCTAACTGTAAGGATTTAACCTAATAATGTTACTGAAAGACCCTACAGTGTACAGGGTGAGCATTAATAAAACCGACAAAATGCAGCGACTGATTCCTAACTGGAAATGAAGAAAAAAAGTGTTATGAATAGGTTTCTGGAAACGGACGGTGTGCACGCAACAACAAATCGACCTGGAACACAGTGCAGAGCTGCATCGCACCCACATCAGAACAGATGTTCAAATTGGCATGGATTGCAATTCACGGGTTCACACGTCACATCATGGATTACTGCAGTTTTTCGCACGTTCTGGCCTCTCTCTCTGAATATCATCGAAGGCATTTTGAACACGCTGTTGAAGGGTCTGCACATAAGGGACTGGTCCAGCATACACAACGCTTTTCGGATGCCTCTGGATGTAAAAATCCAGGGGGTTTAAGTCCGGTGATCTAGCAGGTCTTGCTACACCACGGTCCTATCCAACGTCCAGGGAAGATATTGTTGTCGGCGAACGGTAATGCGGAAGTGGAGACATGCTCCATCATGCAGAAAACACATAACCTGTCGTGTTGCCAAAGGCATATTCTCAAGCAGCCAAGGCAGAACATTCCTCTGGAAGTCCATGTGTCTTCCTCCGTCGAGATGTTCTGGAATAGTAACCAATCCAAGAATGTAATCGCCCAGAATTCCTGCCAGTACATCGGTGCTGAACTGACGAGACGGCCCAACCATTTCTCCGTCTGTAGACTACAAATGATGATTATGCACACTGATGATGCCAGTTCTGATAAAAGTTGTTTCGTCAGTACAGAGGACTGAAGATAGAAATCCCATTATTGTGACGGTCTGGTACAAACACTATCGACAAAATCCTTCCCATAGACGGAAATACACTGCCGATAATCCTTGAATTCGTTGCAGGTGATAGGGGTAGTAGTGGTTGCCATGTGTCACACACACAATCGTACTTTGGCTTACATTAAGTTGGCGGGAAAATCTGGTGTATGCACAGTCCCCACCTCCCTGCATGTTCGTCTGTCTGAAAGGACCCATGATCACAAAAACGCCCAAAAAGAAATGTTGTGAAATGCAGTTGATGTCTGTTTCCATCTGCTTGGTCGCACGCAAACACATCTCGGCTTGTTCCCGGCCTGAATACTAGAGCATTCTGCTGCTCACAGTACGCTGAGTCAATCACACAGGCGGAAATTCACAAGGAACACACGGCATGTGATCAGAGGAACTTCTATTCAGCAGCACCATCTACCGTGGCAACGACTTATTTCTGGATACTTGTTCACAGGACTTTTTTTCCTCCGCTTCCATTCAGGAATCCGTACCTGTAGTTTGTCGGTTTTGTTAATGTTCACCCCATATAATTCAATAAGAGTGATTACAATAGGAACAATGTAAAAATATTACTAAGAAGAAATAAATATAAGAATCATTTCTGTTTCTCGCCAGTGAAAGACGAAAGATTACTGTTTAATATCGTTTTGACGATGAGAACATTTGAGTAAGAGCATAAGCTAAGTTGGATAACGTTGAGGAAAGAAAGCACCTCTCAACATTTCATTGCAATAATTTCAACATTAGCCTTAGAGAACATGGAGAATCGATAAACATTTTAATATTGATGCCCTGATGTTCTGGATTTGGGTCTAGTACCACGCACTGCTCATGCACCATCAGTGCATACCACTGAAGATCATTATTTTATTATTTGTCTTGATCGAAGCATAGTGTACAGGAAGTACCGGTTTCGATTGATAAGTATTGTATTTAAATATCTACGAATTTGTGCTACAAATAGCGCTTCACAATATGTTCAAGCAACCTTGCAGTTTCATTTCTAGCGTCCTATGTTGCATGCTGCGCATTAGTTCGAGCATAGATTCGGAGATATTTGAAGGTGGTAACGCCTTACTGAAACCTGTAAAACTTATACAATTTGCTGCTGTCAAGGAGGATAATAAAGTAGTAATTTGGAGTCTCTGCTGTACAGTGCATCTTATCCCATTGGTAGCCACCGCTGAAGACGGCTAACACAGATATTCAAAATACAAAAGATATATAAGTCATTCTACAATATAGAGGGAGCTGGTTTAAAACTTCCCAAGTGTTGGAAAAAATTGTTAAGGAGGAATGCAGAACAAGTGCATGTAGCTACTGTCTTATGTCATTGACGTCATGGTGTTGAGAGATCATGTAAAAAACTTGGTGATGTATGTTTCAAGGACTGGCGCTGACCGTGTGAGAACTTGCTCTGATCGAGATCCAGAAGACTGCATGCACCGGAGCCCAAGTTGATACTGTGTCGTGTCCTAACGCGGAACAGAGGGAAGACGTGTATTATAGCTCAGTCTGCAATTTACGAGCAGTTAGAAGGAAATGTAGAAAGACAAACATCCATGAAGGCAGGTTGATTGCAAGGATCAGGGCCAAACACCGTCACAGGGCACGTAGGAGAGGCACAGATTTTGGGACTCTTTCGGATTTTCACAGCATGGGACTCAAGGACACTTTTGGCTCTGATTAAAACTATGTATCTGTAATCATCGTAACAACTACACTGAAGCAAAGTGTGCAACTGGTCGTACAACTGAAGTCAGTATCTGAATTCGAGGGGTAAGAGTTAACAAAAAAAGAAATAACTAGCTGCATTATAAAGCACCAACTTTGAGACCAGCACTCCAAGTGAGAAAAACAAACTTGTTGGAGCTTACCAGAGACTTGCGATGAGCAGCGCAGCGTGCAGTTGGCGTCCCAACGATCTGGCAGGGAACTCTTTCTGAATGCAAAAACGTTGTCGCTCGCTGTGAACCTACAAATGGGCCGGCAGGGCACGGAGGAGCCTTGTGATTGGCTTCGGCGCCTCCCTGTCCTGTTTAAAACACCTGCAATGTGTTCATTCAGGCGGTCAGCAAGTTGCTTGGATGTGGTGAAATATTTCAAAGCGACAGTGTATTTGTGGAAAGTCAAGCATGCTGAAAGTAGCCAGCTCCAAATCATCTCTGATTCGTCAGTGGTTACAAGAATTTCCTGATTTTTCTACAGACGGAAGAGCTATTCATTGCAGTGTGTGCAGCAAAGACGTAAGTAAAATGTTAACATTTTATCTGATACGCCCATTCCGATAACAGTGATGGTACTGTCTTTCCCGAGCTAACTTGGACCAGACACAAGCAAATAGAAAATTATTGTTTCTAAATCCTTAATGTAGGTTAATTTTGCTTAGTAGATCCTGTGCGTAAATTCGTCCACGGAGAATTTCTCAATTCGTTTTGTTTTTCGGTATGTTCTGAACAGAGGTCGCATTTAAGTCAGCGTGTTACAGGGCTTAAACACCAGGCAAATTTAAAAAAAATATATCAAACTTGAAACAAATGTTTGTAACTAAATCAAATACAACAAACAAAAACGAATTTCATCTTGACCTGTGTCGAGCGATTGTTGCAGCAAACATACCATTCAATGCAGTTGAAAATAGCCAGTTCAAAAGTTTTGTAGAGAAATACTGTCAGCGCAGCATTCCACCAGAATCAACAATGAGAAAAAACTATCCATATACTTTATATGAAAATATATTGAGCAGTATAAGGGAAGATATAGGTGATTCATACATGTCGATCTCTGTCGATGAAACAACTGACAGACAAGGCGATATCTGGCTACTTTGATTGTTGGAAATTTAGATACTGACACTCGCCCTGTACTTCATCTGATCTGCAGCAAAGAGCTAAATAAGGATAACCAGGAACCAACTGCTCACTTTGTTAATAAAGCCCTGAATTTAGTTTTCTCCAACAGTCTAGATGAAAATAAAGTACCTGTAATATACACTGATGCAGCCGCAAACAAGATTGCTGCTGTTAAATTGTTGAATGTATTTTACCTAGCCTTGCTCCATATCACATGTATTGCCCATGCGATGAATCGAGTAGCTAAGACGATACGTCTCGAATTTCCACTTGTAAATAAGCTAGTTTCAACTATCAAAAAGCACCTACAAGAATCCAGTTATTTCGAGAGGAACTTCACAACGTACCACCTCCAGCAGAACCCATACTTACTCGCTGGGGAACGTGGCTAGAGGCTGTGGAGTATTACAGCAAGCATTTGAAAGACATTAAGAACATTATTCTTAAATTGCGGGAAGAGCCATTGAGCATTACTTGAGCTAAAGATCTAAAGGACTCAACAATTTCCAACGACATTGCATACATAAAATCTCATTATGCATTTCTGGTCCCTATTATTAAAGCTCTAGCGTGTTCGGGGAAACCAGTCTACACACAACAGCGATTGATACACTAGGTGACAGACTAAATCAACTTGGTCCCAGGTTCTATTGGTATGAAAGTTTGTGAGAAACTAAAGGCAGTGTAAAAAAAACAAAAACAAAAAATCAACAGACCGTGAGTATGTGGTCCCATTGCGCCTAAAACCGCCATTTAAATATGCTCCGGTGACATCTGTTGACGTGGAACGCTCATTCTCGGCATATAAGATGTTATTAAAGACAAGAGATACAGTTTGTCAACGGAAAATCTGGAGAAAGTGTCAGTTATTTACTGTGACTGTAATTATGGACATGGACAATAATATAATGTGGATTTTTGTCAATCTATTTTCCTAGACAATAAAATGTTAGATTTTGGTCACCTATTTATTGATTTTTATAACTTGTTTTTGTAAGTGATAGAACCTATTTTATGTCCCTACTTTAAGATTTTTAGAACCTAAAAGTGCGAGGTCTATTGATGTGTTAGGTCGGCCAAACATTTCCTCGTGCACGTCCTAAACAGCACCATCGGCTTCAAATTTATCCCGAATACGATAAATTGTTGGTGGCTGCATTTCGTACACGTTATGCCATTGCTGTTATACTGCCATCACGTTTTCGTATTTCCAGTACTACTCCAATATGGCCTTGCGTTTCTCAGACGACAGTCTTACGTCATTCATTCCTACACTGTCATCTGTTGGAAAACGCCAGCCAGGATCTGGTGAGAAAACAATGAACTACGTTACCGCTCAAAACTGCGACAATATGTCATTTTGTTTAAAAAAACAACATCAAAGTGTGTCTGCAATTTTCTGGCCCACTCTGCATCGCTTTCGCCTCAACAAATCATCGACTAGGACCTACGCGATGTTACAGAAGGCCTGTGGACAGTCTGTCCTCCTCTACAGCGTAACTTGAAGATGGTTTAAATTGTTTAGAGAGGGAAGACTGTCAGTTTCAAGGTAGACCCGACCCTTACGGCTATTAAGGAAGAAAACATCAACACCTCTGTTATCATTGTGAGCGAGGGTCGACGAATAACCTTACGAACACTTTCTGAAATACTGAATATATATTGAATACCATCCACCGAAAATTTACACATGAGATGTGTTTGTGGGCGGCGGGGTGATTCTCGAACAAAAGGACATTCGCATATAGGTCTGCATGCAGTTGAAGTTGAAGTTATAGTAAGTTCCCGAGTTTCTTTCAAAGGTAATCACTGCTAATGAATCCTGACGAATGTCATTTTGATTCTGAGACAAACAGCAAAGCTCAGTGTGGAAATCTCCTTCATCACCAACCAAAAGTGGTCGCTTGTGGTGGGGAAGTTGTAGTCATCTCTTTCCTTGATATGAAATGAGATACTATCATGTTGTACCGGCACACACATCAATAACTGGGCAATGCTATACGAATGTCCTGTAAACTTTGCAAGTCCATATCAGGTGTAGAAGATCACATATCCGTGTAACAGGCTGGATGCGGCACAACCACAATACACAGCCGAATACTACAAATGTTGTAAAAATCAGTGTGAAGTGTATCCCTCGCACTATAGTCAGGATTTAGCAACGTGTGATTGTTTTTTCTCCTTGACATGTGCATCGCATCCAAAGGAGACTATTTTGAGAAGGGCCGTAAAAATTATGTGGATGAGTATAGGTACGTTGTAAAAAAAAATTGAGAGCATTCTTCAATGAACAGCCATCCTGTGTACAGGGCGATCAGGAACAATCTGAAAAGGGTGTATGGTTGTTGCAGGGTATGTTGTACTGAGAAATAGTTGTTACGAAAAAAAATTCTACACGTTACACCGTTTCCGAGTTAATTAACGCTGATGTTAGCCAGTCAGGCCGTTTTGCGCCCAAATTCAAGAAGATCGCCAGAGACGGTGTCGCTAAGCTTGTCTGCTTGGTTTCCTAAAACCGGAAAACAGAACGTTACAAAAATTGGAAATCGGACGGTAGTAAGGACAGAACCCGAACCAAAGGGAGAGCAGTATCGTGCACTATGAGAACAACTGCCACTAGCCGTATCTGGCGAGCCGCTTATATTTGCTTATGCAAAAGCCTGATTGGCTAGCTTCAATGCTAATTAACTTGGAAACAGCGCAACGCATAGAATTTATTTCTTAAAAGTTATTTCTCATTACGACCTACCCTGCAACACTCTTATAAGATTTTTTGCACTGTTTCTGACCACCCTGTATAAGACACACAGTTGTGAAATTTTTTGAGATGGAGGAAGGAGCACAAATGATCAGTGTCTAATGCAGAGGATGACAACTGACTCTCACCGTACATAAACGTAAAGTAACAAGAGTCAACAGATAAAAGCCGGCCGGTGCGACCGAGCGGTTCTACACGCATCAGTCTGGAACCGCGAGACCGCTAAGGTCACAGGTTCGAATCCTGCCTCGAGCATGGATATGCGTGATGTCCTTAGGTTAGTTAGGTTTAAGTAGTTCTAAGTTCTAGGGGACTGATGATCTCAGATGTTAACGCCCATAGTGCTCAGAGCCATTTGAACCATCAACAGATAAAAAAGGTTCGATATGGCACGAGCATGTTGCTATCGGTCCGTTACTGAAATAAATTACAACTGCCAAACAACTACGACTAGCAGGTCTGCAACGACATTAGGTGAAACGATTCACCGTAGATTTATTCACTCGCTGTGAGATCTTCAGAAAGCGTAGCGTATAGGCTGACCGCGTCTATTGACTGACAGAGACAGCCGACAGTTGAAGAGGGTCGTAATGTGTAATAGGCAGACATCTATCCAGACCATCACACAGGAATCCCACCCTGCATCAGGATCCACTGCAAGTACTATGACAGTTAGGAGGGAGGTGAGAAAACTTGGATTTCATGGTCGAGCGGCTGCTCATAAGCCACACATCACGCCGGTAAATGACAAAAGACACCACGCTTGGTGTAGGGAGCGTAAACATTGGGCGATTGAACAGTGGAGAAACGTTGTGTGGAGTGACGAATCAAGGTTCACAGTGTGGCGATCCGATGGCATGGTGTGCGTATGCTCGATAAACGCCATACGCCAGCGTGTGTAGTGCTAACAGTAAAATTCGGAGGTGATGGTGTTATGGTGTGGTCGTGTTTCTCATGGAGGGGGCTTACACCCTTTGTTGTTTTGCGTGGCACTATCACAGCACAGGTCTACATTGATATTTTAAGGACCTTCTTGCAATTCTTGAAGAGCAATTCGAAGATTGCGTTTGCACCTTTGAACACAATGGAGCACCTGTTCATAATGCGCGGCCTGTGGCGGAGTGGTTACACGACAATAACATCCATGTAATGGACTGATCTGAACAGAGTCGTGACCTGAAACCTGTAGAACACCTTTGGGATGTTCTGCAACGCCGTGCCAGGCCTCACCGCCTGACATCGATACCTCTCCTCAGTGCAGCACTCCGGTAAGAATGGGCTGCCGTTCTCCAAGAAACATTCCAGCGCCTGATTGAACGTATGCCTGCCAGACTGTAAATCGTTGTCAAGTCCAAGGGTGGGCCGACACCATATTGAATTCTAGCATTACCAATGGAGGGCGCCACGAACTTGTAAGTCATTTTCAGCCAGGTGTCCGGATACTTTTGATCACATAGTGTACATCTCGTGTACATACCAAGAGAGTAAAATTAGAAAGAAGTGGGAAGAAAGAAAGATTAGGTTTTAACGTCCGGTCCACGATGAAGTCTTGAGAGGTGGAGCATTAGTTATCATAGTACAAGAGCAGGTCAGGACATGGCCTGTGAACATTTAGCAGGTTTACGACTTAAGTTTATGGAACGACGGAAAAACTTTAAACTCGGGTAGAGATTTGGATCTTAGCCTTCGTGATAAACGCTGCTGCCATCATTCTCAAAACAATATAACCAATTACGTAGGATAGAGTGTATACTTACTAGAATAAATACATTCTTCTAAATCAGTAGTTACCAACTTTTCCGAGACTATTACCCCTCAGTGGAATCAGATATTAGATAGTAGCCCCCTCCTCCACGGTCCTGGGAGTGGGTGAACCAAAAGCCAGAAAAAGTTCTCGAAAACAAATGTGCCAAATTACTTTCGGACTTCCAGTTTCAGATAGACTTAGTGCTGGAACGCAATACACCAGGCATCACAGCTGTGGAGAAAGCGAAAATGTGCATTATTGACGTTCCCATCGAAGGTGACAGCAGAATAGAGGAAAACACGTCGAAAAACCTACCAGACACGAGGACTTGAAACCAAACTACAGTGACTCTGGCGTAAAATAGTGAAAATGCTCCCAGAAGTTCTTGGGACGCTGTGAGCAGTGCTGTAAGATATTGTTGGGCACTTGAAAACTATTGGCATTGATAAAATATCCATCTGTCAGTTACAGAAGACAATTTTAACGGGATCTGCGCAAATTATATGCCAATACATCACGCAAACCTAGACACTTGGGAAATGTCGAACTAGTGATAAAATATGAAATCATCTGCTGAGTGGAATGTTACAATAAAAATGTATAGGCTCTACAGGAGTGTAACGGTCATTACATTGTTAATGTTGTATTGTACTATCAATTTGTGCATTTATTGTTGCGAAGTGATTAATGAAGCAATTTCTTGTCTGTTATGGGAACTATCTACAACCCAGAGAAGGGATTTTCACGAGATATTTAAACATATGTGATATAAACGTCTAAATTTTAATATCTTTGATGCCTGGTACAAAGTATTGTGTCGTAGGTAGAGTGTGCGAAGATCATGTTCATACAATTGTTTCACAAGATATAACTTCCACCACATTGTGTCACGTATTAATGCTAGTACTTGAAAAAAATTGGAATTATGATAATTTATATGTTAAGTATTACATTCTTATAAAACAGTGCCAGAAGTAAGTATCGCTCAGAAAATTATATTTTACCTCTGAGGGGATAATTACCCCCAGATTTGAAAGCACTATTCTAACTGAATAGCACTTTAGTTTCCGGAGGGGTATAAGTACAGAATCGCCATAACAGAATACGCAAAAGTGATACCTGTGATTGTTGACAAAGATGGGTATGTCACAGCTTATTTTTATTTCTTTCCAAGGCCTTCCGTATTGTAGACCATTAAGATTCTACTAAATAAACTAGAAGAATTAGGAATGAGATATGTAGCTAATGACCGATTCCGACCATATGTAGCAGGTAGGGTACAAAGAGTAGAGATAACACACACCTCAAATAGGATTAAACTTGTAGTACAACACTTACCAGAACCAAAACAAATCAATATAGGAGTTCCTCAGGATAGCGTATTAGGAGCAATACTATTCACTTTCCCAGTAGTGTTAGTCATGGAGAAAAAAATTGTCTTTACTCGTGGCAATAATACTATAGTAATTCAGGAAACAAGAGAAAGCAAATGAAACCTTCAAGTAAATTTACAATTCATGAACTGGCATTGGACATAAAGAAAACAAATGCCGTGATTTCAGTTTGAAGAGGGAAAATTAATTTAGTGTGGATGTTATCTTTATAGACTGCGTAACAAACACAAAATTTCCGGGAATGAATACTGATTCTCAGTTGAAGTGGTGTGAACACATGTAGAGACTTTAATCTTTTAGGTACATAGTATTCACTCAATCACTCAGATATTAGCTATGGAGTTATTTTACGGGGGGAAAAGGTACAAAATATGAACTCTGTTTTCAAACTATAGTAAAAGGCCTCAAAAATAATAACCAAAAGTTGTAGTCGAGTTCATTCAATAGACCTATTCAGAATTCTGGGGATTATAACTACACCACGTGAATACATTTAAAAATTGAACTCAAAACAGCATTTTCCGCCGTGAAATAAAACCATATAATAAATTGCCTAAGGGGATTGAAGGGGTTACGACAAGAAACTCATTTATAAAAGTATCTGTCAAGAAATATTTTCTGTGCATGTGAGTATACGGACTAGAAGTTTGGTAAAACAAGTAATACAAATAAATAATAACAACGATAATAAAGCATCAATTATCTCACATAACCTTTTAAACTATGTTTTTCCATCTTTTTTTCTTTTCTGAGAGAACTTACCCCAAAAGCTGTCCAATGTATAATCTCACACTTTATCCTCTTTCTGAGCTCAGAATCTCACTTGTGGAAGGATACTGACTCAGTTTTTCAGGCTAGCGAAAGGGAAGCTGCGACCCACAAAATAGAAACCAAACATTCTTACTGTGGTTCTGACGTCAGCTGACAGCTGCGAAGCGTTACATTATGAAACAACGTGTGTGCAGTGTATGTGTGTATGTGTAGTGTGTGCAACAACTGGGAACGGGAAATGTAGCACTAGCGTTTTTACATTATTGAATAACACTTTTGTAAAACAGCATAGTACACAAGGGACAAACCGAATGAGTTGGCTCTGTCTTAAACAGAGCGGCCCTGAACTAGTTTTGACGAAGGTTTCAGTCATCATCTGTCCATCCTGATCTGGGTTTCCCGTGGTTTCCTTAAATTACTTCACGCAAATGCGCTTTGGTTCCTACTATAAGGCTACACGCGATATATATATGTGTGTGTGTTATGTTATTTTTATTGTTTTTAAATTGTAATACCAGAACATATCCAGCAACCGCATAAAAGCGATCTACGAATGAATAAAACTACTACCAAACCGAAATTCTGGTTACTGAGAATAGAACAGAGAGGTCTTGAGGAGGGGCTATGATATTGGTACAGCTCAGTGGTTTAATGGGTGTCAGACTATACATCCAAAGAGCCTATCGACTCTCCCTTCTCACACTTTTCGTAGCAATTAGTATCTTAACAGTAACACTATGATTTAAAACCTAAGCACGAGGTGTAAAAAGTAATGAGACTGATTTTTCTACGAAAAAGTTTTCCTTTTTTTCAGAGAACAATATTGTCCCTTTCAGAACAGTTCCCTTCGGCAGCTATGCACCGGCGAGTCGTTGTTACCAGTCTTAGGAGCACCGCAGGAAGACTTCGACTGCTACGGCCTTAAATATGTCGGTCGCATTCCTTTGAATGTTCTCCAGAGTTCAAAAATGACCTCAATCGAAGACATTTTCCAATTTTGTAAAAAAGAAAAAAGTCACAAGAACTCAGATCAGGTGAATAGGGGGACTGTGGAACAACGGGAATGCTTTTTGAGCTCAAAATTGCGTGTGATAGTTTTGTCATGATTCAGATCCTCTTGTCTGCAATGTCCGGCTTCACTCGGTTCATTCTTTTCCCGAGCCTTTGAAGGACATCTATGTAAAACACTTTGTCCTGGAGGTCTGATCTCACAAGAGCACACATGCGTTCGACGTTTTCATCGGTTTTTGAAACTGAAGGTCTCTGTGAGCGAGGTTCGAATTCAACGTGTTTTCGGCCTTCCAAAAATGGTTCGTGCCAGCGGAAAACTTGTGCTCCTGATAAGAAATGTACTCCATAGGCCCATTTGAATTATTCAGAGGTCACATTCACGGATTTTCCAAGTTTAACACAAATCTTAACAGCATAACGTTGCTCAAAATTCCACTGATCAGTTTTCGTAACACACAACAAAAACTGATGATGTTCTCAAGAATCACGTGATTGCTGTACAGAGCTGAAATTCGGACTGAGCGTCTGAAAGGCATGAATACACCGTTCTACACAAGTAGAACAACACAGCATTCCCATATCGCTGGCAGTTTTGTCAGACTTCATTACTGTTCTCACACACCTCATAGACCTCTCTATAACTGCGTGGGTATCTTACCTAGTACTGGTCTGTGATGTTGAAACCAACCTTCAAAGTAATACTATATTTCCCCTTCTTTTTTATATGCCCTTTACCAAATGTTGTCTGATGTCTTGCGCATATGTACGTTGATAGACATAAATGGTAAAAAAGTAGGCTCAAAATGCCTTCAAAGCACGAGGAGTCAATCTAGTGTTGTCGACACTTAACTATTGTTGTTCATTTGCAATGAGAATCAGGTACGCTCTTTATAATGAAAGGAAACCAGTGTAGTTTTAGCAAATAGCCCTGAACGCTGAACTGGACATGTGTGCGCGACCGTGAGTCAACGCGAAGAAGCCAGATGACACAGGAGGCGTCCACTGAACTGGTGGCTACGATGAGGCTGTCCGCAAGCGCGGCAGGGGGTGCATTAGCGGCGGAATGTGTTCCCTGCTAAGTTAGAGCGGCCGCCGCAGCCACAAGTTGGCCACCTGTCACGGCGCCGATCTCAACAGCTAATTACCTAGCTTCCTGGGCGGCCCCGCAACTTTGCCAGTTCCCAAATACCGCAAGTGATTTCTGTCAAAACATCGTAAATCTCCGCGCCGAGAGCAGCTTGACTTGGAGAGCTCCACCGTCAACTACACTTAGCTTTCTCTTAATAGCTCTGCCGTTTGCAGATCACACAAAAGTTTCGGGTTGCGCTGACTACTCTTATGGACGACAGTCATGTTTAAAAGACAATATTACGTAATCCATTATCAGCTGAAGATATGTAAACAAGGTTATCAACTAACCATAGTAAACAAAGAAGAGAATTTTTTTGTTTGACGAATAGTTGTAAGCTTTTTGTCCATCGAGGTAAGGGGGATACCTTTCTCTAAGGACGCAGATAGCTTTTTAAAGCCGTTCGGTAACTTATACAAATGAGTCCCGTGACGTAGAACAAACCCGTTATTCACACTGAAAATCTCAGCAAACTTTCCAAAAAAGGACAAATCGTCAGATGGAAGTCTGCCATAAGAGTGTATACGAGAAAGTGGAACTTTTTATTTTATATTTTGTATTTAGTACACCACACAGCCAGCCTTGATACAAGGCATATCACTAACAAGTCCGTATATATATAAATATAAGATTTGTACAAAACACTAACAAATAACATAAAATTCTCTCAGCAACTTGCATAACTTCATAAAGTCAATCACCTTTGTACTAAATGGAATGGCATACGGAGAATATAAAAGGACTACCACCAAAGTTGCGCAGTATCCATCTGGTTACTGCCTGTGTATGACACACACCGAGCGAGGTGGCGCAGTGGTTGGCACACTGGACTCGCATTCGGGAGGACGACGGTTCAATCCCGTCTCCGGCCATCCTGATTTAGATTTTCCGTGATTTCCCAAAATCGCTTCAGGCAAATGCCGGGATGGTTCCTTTGAAAGGGCACGGCTGATTTCCTTCCCCATCCTTCCCTCACCCGAGCTTGCGCTCCGTCTCCAATGACCTCGTTGTCGACGGGACGTTAAACACTAATCTCCTCCTCCTCCTCCTCCTCCTAGAACTTAGAACTACTTAAACGGCCGGAGTGGCCGAGCGGTTCTAGGCGCTACACTCTGGAACCGCGCGACCGCTACGGTCGCAGGTTCGAATCCTGCCTGAGGCATGGATGTGTGTGATGTCCTTAGGTTAGTTAGGTTTAAGTAGTTCTAAGTTTTAGGGGACTGATGACCTCAGAAGTTAAGCCCCATAGTGTTCAGATCCATTTGAACCTAAGGACATCACATAGCCGCGTGCGATTAGCCAAGCGGTCACAGGTGCTGCAGTCATGGACTGTGCGGCTGATCCCGGAAGAGGGTCGAGTCCTCCATGGCATGGGTGTGTGTGTTTGTACTTAGGATAATTTAGATTAAGTAGTGTGTAGGCTTAGGGACTGATGACCTTAGCAATTAAGTCCCATAAGATTTCAGACATATTTGAACATTTTCACGTTACATACGTGTATGCCCGAGGTAGGATTCGAACCTGCGATCGTAGCAGTCGTGCGGTTCCGGACTGAAGAGCTTAGAACCGCTCGCCACAGCGGCCGGCAAACGAGCTTCCTCTGAGCTAGGCTAGCAGGGCTACTTGACGAATATCGTCGAGGGAATGAGGCGAACTTTTGCTTTTGTGTACCCGCCATGTGTGGTCAACATGAGCAGGGAAGCCTCCCGGGCGACAACTCTTTCCTGCATCTGAGCTCCTCTGCCTATTTCGATCACAAATGGTTAAGACAACCGCATACAGACATATCGTCTAGTCCAACAGTGTCTGCTCCCTGAGGCTTAGGAATTCTTTCTTCTGACTCCTGCTCCTTTGAGAGAGAGCGCGAGTGTGCCTCTTCATTGTCGATCCCAATTCACTCTGACCGGCCTGCAGCCATTACTTGCGGCCCAGCCACGATTTCAGAAAACTGTAACGCGGCAACTACATGCCCCCCCCCCTCCCTCCCTGTACTCCCTTCGCATTGAGGAACACACAGTTGTTGCTTCTTGTAGTCTATTACTGCATCTGCGCAGCTCAGTCGGCCAGCGCCTAAATCGGTCCAAATCAGTAGACACGCACCATATTGTTTCCAACCGAACCTGCAGCAGCCGCCCTGGTACCCCGTGTTGCCAGCCTCGTCACCAGATGCGTAAGCATCACTGCGGACAGCACTGCCTTCGCGGCACTGCCTCGCTTCTGTGAAGCACTGTTCCCGCCGGCATCCTTCTGCCGGGCGAGTATTTAAGTCGGCATCCGAGCGCTCTACAACCAGTTCAGTTCGCATTCTGGGCTTAACGCCAGCTGTGCCTAACAGCTCATCACACAGCGTACACTCTTCACTCACGGCGATTGCGCTTCGCAGCCCATCAGTTGGAGTTCACACACAAGCCCCCGCTTAAGGGGGTTAGGACGTCAAAAGGGCCGACTTGGAGCAGGAGAGCACTACAGGACATTTTAATTTCCACTGTCTATATTTGTACAAATAAATTCATAAAACTTTGAAAGCATGATCAGGAAGGATTCAGGATTCATACTCATAGCAGTGGAAGCTCAAATACGTAACAAAATACATGTTTATATATGAAATTTCATCATTTTTTCACTTACTACTGGCTGCATTTGTTGCTATAGGTACACTTTTCTTCCTAAGTAAGAGAGATTCTTCCATGAATTTTGCACAGCATACAAACTATAGTTACATGTGTATGAACCTCTACAGTTTATTAAATTTATGAAAAAATGAATGAACTATTACATTTTAAACTTTATGTTTAGAAAAAAATCAAATTTTATAGTTAATTATCTCAATTTTTACCACAGTTTTTAATAGATTTGTAAAATCCTAGAGTTTCATATACCTGTAAGTACTGCTTGTATACTGTGCAAAATTTATCGAAGAATCTCTCTTACTTACGAAGAAAAGTGTACCTACAGAAACAAATGCAGCCAGTAGTAAGTGAAAAAATGATGAAACTTCACATGTAAAAAAAAGGTATTTTGCTACGTTTTTGAACTTCCACTGCTATGAATGTGAGTCCTCAATCGTTACTGGTCATGCTGACAAAGTTTTATGAATTTATTTGTAAAAGTATATATAGTAGAAATTAAAATGTCCTGAGGTGCCTCTCCTGCCCCAAGTTGGCCCGTTTGACGTCCTACCCCCCTTAAGTTCATACTAATGGCTTTACGCCAGGTGCTCCTAGCAGCCCATCGGTCGGAGTACACTTCACCAAACCAGTGAGGAGCATCTCAACGCAGCGTCCACGAACTACGACCATCCTCGAGCGTCCTACGTTCACCGCCTACAACAGCCTCATTCACGGACTGTCATCCTGAATCAAGTAGTGCAACATGTCTCAAGAAACGATGTTTTTGCCCTTTAGACTTAATAAACATACGGCTATTCTTTGCTACCTTCGCACTTCAGTTGTAGAGCAATACTACAATGGCGATCAGGATCAAAGCTTGCAAAATTTTTTTAACAGTCTGCAGCACTAAGTCTCAACTACAATAGTGACAAAGATAATTAACTTAGCGATTAGGTCCCAGCAGTGACTAGGTCCAGATTATCAGAGTTTCTGTGCATTCATTTTTGCCCACGGTAGCCTTCCATAGCTGTGCACTACTTTGGACTGTTGATGATATATGTGTTCTCAGTGCTCGCTGTCTCTCTTCATTATGGTGCTACAGCACTCGGATGTCTTGGTGCAGCTCTTGTATCACTCACAGTATCTGCATCACGACTCTGAGTTTCTCTCACAGAAGTTAATCCACCCAGACGTTATTCTCACTCAAGTGGTGATGACGCAGCCATTGCTACCTGAGGAATCATATGAAGAATTGGAACCATGGCCTCCCCATCTCATCTATTTGGAATGTCAGGCAACTTCACTGGATGCAACACCCCTTTCTGGTGATCCATTACTTGTGCTGCCTGTGCCTGGTCACCTCTCCAGTACTTCTCAAGCCGGTGACACTACATGCTGCCGTAGCGTCCTCTTTGCTTAACACGCCACTTTTTCCATTTTCTTTCTGTATCGTCCTCGGCACCACTCGTCAGCTCCCTGCTGGTCCTTAATCCTTATTTCCACACCAACGGCATCTCAACCACTGGAACCTGCGCTTCTGGCGCCAGTACTGCCATCATCACTGACACCAGAGCTACTGCTGCAGTGGGGCAGCTCACAGCTAGTCCACCTGCAGTCGACCCCCCTACCGCGGCCCACCCTGGTTTCCAGCTATTCATCATTTTCACAATCTTGTTGGCCACTGGATAGACATTTCTTGGCCTCCGGCTGTGCCCTCCTGAAAATTTCGACACAAACCTTGGTTACCCTGGGTCCTGCCTCTGTCTCCACCTTCGATGGCCAGTTCGACCTTCCAAGATGATTCTCTGTCGCCATCCCCAGTGGTCAGGTCGACCTTTCCAGACGATGACACTGTATGTCGCTCCTTTTTTTAAGGTTTGCTCTCCCATCTGGGTATTTTATTCATGACGGCGGTTGTGTACTTTGCGACGACAGTTTTGTGCATGAAGGTTGGCGACTTTTATTGTTTAGCCTTACGGTGACTTTAAGGGTTATGTATCCAAATGCCAGTTGTTCGTTACCTGGAACTGTACCTATAATGTCATGAAACTATTCATGGTTAGTAAATCATCGTGATGCAGCTGTTAAGATTTTCATCATCTGAAATCTTTCTGGTTTTATTTGTGAAAAGTCCAGTGTATCTGCTCGGTATAGAGCTCACATTGAAAATTATTCTAAGAATTTCAAAATGGTTTTTGAGAAATTTTTCGTATACTTTGGGAGAAAAGTATATAATTAACGGAGTGTCCTTTTGTAAGCTTAAGTAATGAACATATATTCTAGCTAATTTAAAAAGAGAAAAATGAACATATCTACAGCGAGAGAAGAAAAAATTATCTTCATTACTCTCCAAGTATTCAGAGGCTTAGAAAAGTGTTTAATGTGCAGACACAAAAATGTTTGAGGAGTATGTACAGAGACAGACTAAGCTTATAAGATATGAGCGTCAACGGGAGGGCGGCGTGCACAACTGAACACTGACCATTCTCGAGCCGAGCAGTACGGCCCATATCTCAACAGGAGTTTGCTTCTGGACATGGTTTTGTAAGACTTATTTCTAGATTTGAACAGTACTAACTTTACTGTATGGATACAGGTCTCGGTTTTTCATTGCTATTCCCGGTAAGAATATGGGAAATTATCTTTATTTTCAGGATTTTTTGCGGTCACTTTGTGCCACTGTTGTTCATTGAGCGTATTGATTCATACCAGTTGCGTTTCACTTTGATACAAATCCTACATGGTGTTTGTTTGTTACATTGACATGTCAACTTGTATAGAGAAAGCGATTTTGAGACTATGCTCCACACTATTTTTGCAATCAGTCAATTAGTGACGCTTGCACAAAAGTAGGAGAACAAACGGTTTTTAACGCCATAGTACGTGTATATTGGCGAGAAGTACGACGCAAAATGTGAGAGATAATGACGAAGTTTGTTTAACGAGAATAAAACGAAAAAACTCTATCAACTATCGCAAATCATTTGTAGCTACTTCTAGTCATTTCTTCCTTCAGTACCGCCATCATATTCGTAAACAGAAGCAGTGCGAGGTGATAACTCCAGCTCTTGATGGTACAGGTCCCAGTCCTCTTTCTGGCTGCTGAACACACGAAAAAGCGGCGGGGATGCGGGAAAGGCCTGTCAATATGTGACTGTGGCAGCCAAAACCTGAGTGACCTTAGTTACGCCGTATAACAACTCTTGAATTTGTTGCTCTTACAAGCGAACGACTTGAGACAGCAGCAACACTGATGATGAGACAGACATCATACACGTGAACATATCCGTGAGAACAATGCCAGCGAACGAGAAACTTTAACCTTAATATACTGAAAACAAGTTAGACCAGCATGAATGAGAAGTCACAGTGGTATACGCCTTAACTAACCGCCTGAACTTAGAAGAAAAGACACCAACTACTAAGAAAAATGCCGCATAGCCGGAAACCCATTTTCAGGTATAAGAATCGTGAATGTAAAGAACACTGTCCTCTGACTGGGGGAACAGAACAAACGAGAAAACACTGGCCCAGAAAAACGAACCAGCACACTATGAACGACGTGGAAACAAAACCTACTCTGGAAAAACAATACACATAAAAATTTTAAAACCAGATTGTATCAACACTGAAACACGAAATCAGGAGACACGACAACGTCAAAACGCACTTTGATGTTGTCGCCAGTGAAGTATGGCAGACGAGAGGAAAGAAGACAACCACAACAACGTATTTTAACACACACATACACAGATTCGTCGCCACTGAATTATAGCAGACAACAACGTCAAACGTACGTGTCCCACATGGGAGACACAGACACCTTGCTAACGAAGAATGGCGGATACAGAATGAAACTGAAAAATAGCCTTTTATATTGTCGCCATCGAAATGTCCTCGCACTGAGTGATCGAAGATACTTTTAACAGATAACTTTATTGACAAAACGAAACTGAATTATAATGTCCTTGGATGAATATCCAAACAACTACACACTACAGAAATAGCTCTCCTTTAATGTTGTCTGTGAAGTGTATACACGGCGAACCCTAGAGTCGTACAGACGACTGGGAGAGGGCCTGGGTGGCCGAGCGGTTCTAGGCGCTACAGTCTGGAACGGCGCGACCACTATGGTAGCAGGTTCGAAACCTGCCTCGGGCATGGATGTGTTTGATATCCTTAGGTTAGTTAGGTTTAAGTAGTTCTAAGTTCGGGACTGATGACATACGTTAAGTCCCATAGTGCTCAGACCTATTTGAACCATTTTTTGAAGAGCTGGGCCGATACTGCCGACGTGAAGTGGCTGAAGTGCTGCTGGTGTGGACAAGGACGAACTGGGCCGTCTCTGCCGGCCGCGGTGGTCTCGCGGTTCTAGGCGCGCAGTCCGGAACCGCGCGACTGCTACCGTCGCAGGTTCGAATCCTGCCTCGGGCATGGATGTGTGTGATGTCCTTAGGTTGGTTAGGTTTAAGTAGCTCTAAGTTCTAGGGGACTGATGACCACAGCTGTTAAGTCCCATAGTGCTCAGAGCCATTTGAACCATTTTTTGGGCCGGCTCTGCCAGCGTGGAACGCTGAGACGAAACAGCTGGTACTGCCAACTGATAGCCCTGAGAGGAACTGATGATGCAGCCGGATGAAACTGGTGGTACTGCCAACCTGAGGCGTAGGGCGTAACTGACTTTCAATGGACCAGCGACGGTGTAAATAGTCGGGTGCCGATGGATATCTGTATGGCTCTGTGAGGGTGGTAAACAACCCAGGCCATACAAGGAAAATATCCCTGTTTTGGTGAGAGCCGTTTACGCATGTCCTCCTGGTGGGGTAGCTGCCCGCACAGCATGTATGCTGTGTGGAGTAAACGATTACCAAGCGGATACAACATATGGTTCAAATGGCTCTGAGCACTATGCGACATAACTTCTGAGGTCATCAGTCGCCTAGATCTAATTAAACCTAACTAACATAAGGACATCACACACATCCATGCCCGAGGCAGGATTCGAACCTGCGACCGTAGCGGTCGCTCGGCTCCGGACTGTAGCGCCTAGAACCGCACGACCACTCCGTCCGGCCAACATTAGGTATTTTTCTACAATAGCCTAAATCTGTGACACTTTGACCACTGTCATGAAGCTTTTTAAGACACCTCTTAAAATAGTATGAAACATGAAAAGTCTTATTCTCGGTACATAGCAATTCTCGCAAATAATAACCACTTAAAAAACTGCTCTGTAGAAATTAAATCACTATGAAACTCATCCACGAGTTGTCTGGCTGATTAGTTTCGTGTGGAACTATTTTCAGCCACTCTGATGTAAGGAGAA
Source organism: Schistocerca gregaria (assembly GCF_023897955.1). Lineage (NCBI taxonomy): Eukaryota > Metazoa > Arthropoda > Insecta > Orthoptera > Acrididae > Schistocerca > Schistocerca gregaria. The sequence continues at coordinate 526,880,336 of NC_064921.1, forward strand.
GGAATATGGAACTCAAAGAGTTTCAGAAGGCATATGGTTCTGGGCAGTATAGCCGCCCCTCTCCTGCAGCCCCATTCTCTATCGTTCTGTTTGGTAACGAGGCGGTACGGCTCCCAAGGCACTGAGGTGGACCTGTGCCATGTTGCTGTCTCCCCTCGAGCCAGCTAAAAACAAATGACCACAGCTGCTGGCATGCTCCTTCGACGACTGCACAATCTGCACGGCGCACTGCAGCGTAAACAGCGCCCCACACCAGAAGCAGCCAGCAGGCGCAACTACCAGACGAGCTATTCCCAATACTTTTTTCGAACAGTGTGTTTACAGTGAATAGTGTTGGTCATGTAAAATATCAGTGGAAGTGGTGGGCGAAACTGCAAAGGTTATTACATTTACTTCCCAGTGGCACCGAAATGGCTTTGTCTATTGTTGTTGTGTGTCTGTTATTTGTTAGCTATATTTGAAACACTCTTTATTATTGACCAGTTTCGACCAATATGACTGGGCTTCCTGAGAATAACTACCTGTGTTAAAAACTGGATGACTGATAACGACTGTTCAATTGATTTAGTCATTTCATACCTTGCTAAACAAATATGTTTTTAGGTGCAAAGGTATGGCTGTAGCTCTTTGATGGCATTTTGTGTACGGCCACAGTTCCTCAACCAAACTATGGACCACCTTTCTCCTCAGTCAGCACCTCGCCAGAAAATGGCTCTTAAACTAAAACTTAAGTTCTCCCAAACAGGACATGAAGGCCCAACGGTAACGACCTGCCGCCATGTCATCCTCAGCCCACAGGCGTCACTGGATGCGGGTATGGAGGGGCATGTGGTGAGGACACCGCTCTCCCGGCCGTATGTCAGTTTCCGAGGCTGGAGCTGTTACTTCTCTGTCAAGTAGCTCCTCAGTTTGCCTCACAAGGGCTGAGTGCACCCCACTTGCCAACAGCGCACGGCAGATCGGGTGGTCACCCATCCAAGTGCTAGCCCAGCCCGACAGCGCTTAACTTCGGTGATCTGACGGGAACCGGTGATACCACTGCGGCAAGGCTGTTGGCCAAAATGGCTCTTGGGTATATCAAAAGAGTTGGTCTCGTACCGCAGATTACGTTGGCAAGTCGCATTTCATTGAGCTACTTCGCCCACCTTCGTTGCTTTTGCCTTCCTCTTAACAGTGTCATGCACTCCAAGTCCACTTCTATGTATGCACAGTAACATTTATGAACTCACTTTGCACTTTGGTGTGTCCTGCTGATTCTTCAAAAAAACTGTCACTACATCCAAAATTAAAAATCACAAAGTATTTCAAAAATAACAAATTGTCTCCGCAATCAAAGCACACTGAACCGAACATATGGCCTTACCAACACCTCACCACCTTTCGATGCAGTAGACGAAAAAACAGCAGGCGGAATGATTGGTAACAAGGCTCAGTAGCACACAGAATATCAACTTCGGTTACCGAACCGAAGATGATGTCACTGCTGAGGCTAACCTACAGAACCGAACGGTATGGACGATACAGAATAGGACTACTGGGCTGGTGCTGGGCACGTGGGAGGGCCTTTTGCTGTCTTGCAGGGCATCCCGTTCATTATGTTTCTATTCTTTGCAATGAGGAACCTCTGAGGCCAGTTGCTGCTCTGGACATGGAGTGGGTGACAATAACTTTTCCAGAATATTACAGGTTACGCCATGTCAAGAGGGACAGCGAAACGCATTCCGGCCCTTCACGTCCTGGGAAAAGCAGCAGCCTGGCGCACAACTACCAGTGACAGAAGACGGTCCCTCTACTTGCAGAGGCCCCGTAGAGCGGTTGTACCTCATATTTGAAGAATTCTTAAAGACAGTCATGGGGAAGCCGACAGTCTGGCGCCTTCGCTGACGACTGCCACGTCCTGCCACAGTACCTCTTGTTTTCCAGAAGCGATTTGTCTATTTCGTTTCAAGTTCTCCAAATAAGTGGACCTAGCAACAGACTGGCGCCACACTGGGGATTTTCTAACGGGCTCTCCCTTTGTGCGTCGTAACATCAGATTCGATATTTTCATAATTTTTTTAGGTGGATGCTTCGAAGAGTCAATCTTCTCTCATCTTATTGGGTGGCCACTTGTTACACATCTTAGCTGAAACAAGTTTTAGGTACCTTTTTTTTACTGGGACGCTAAGGAGAGCAAAAAAGTGTAGTTTTTCGACACTCAGGGATCAGACTTCGTTGGGTTACTCAGATTCTGACGGGTGCAGACCTTTTGCCATCGGAGGAGACTCTCTGGCGTCAGAATCTGACGGACGCAGACTCTACTCTCAGACTCTGAAGGTGCAACTAGATTTCGTAACCGCTGCTTCGCTCCGCGGTTGATGCGGATTCGGAAAATAGCAGGGATGTAAAACGAGGATGCGTTATTAACTGTTTAAGGGACTTCTTTCAGACGCGTGATTTATTCAGTGTCGTATTAATAATTTTACTACCTATTTTCTCTGAATCGGGCTGGACGTATCTGAAAATCTTGTCCAAAGATTTTCGAAAGATGCTCACTCAGTTGCGAGCGTATACCGTTAACTCCTTGCATGTTTGGTGTACAACGCCATGTAACACGATTACTGTAATTGTTTCGTGCCATCAGTGGACGTGAAATTGAGCGACATCTTTGGAGATGATGACTTGACTTTTGTTTTCCCAGTTCCCTGTGGCCAACGCACAAGCGCTTAATATGTAATTAAAGTAATTGCATTATAGTTTCTTTTTCATATGTAAATGTCCTTTATGTATTCTTTACTCATCTGCGTGCTCATGAGAATTAGCAAATCAGGCAAACCTAGCCTTGCGTATCTATTACGTAGTTAGACCATCCCAGACCATACCGCCTTACCATTTAATAATTCATGCAACACTAGTACGCATTGTTCATATGCAAGATGCTTTAGGTGTTATCCATTGCGCGAAATTTTTACTTTATGCATCTGAAATCATGGAGAACTTTCTGATTTGAGGAGAGTTCAGCCAGTATCAAGCACCAAACCGATTTGATAAGTCGAAACTCACGTCTGGCCCTCTGGTAACTGAATTTATGAATGACAATGACAGTATGCAAAGGAGACAACCGATAAACCCTCCTCAACAACCTGTATAAATTAGCAATAGGTCAAATGTGGCTATTGTAAAACTCTGACATTAAATGTGGCTAATTAACAAATAATACTATGGACACCTGATATTATTTGGCTCACAAGATCGAAAACGTATATATTGACATCAGTCTCTGACAGTGTTGTATGTCAGTCGTTCTTGAAGTAGTGATGTGTACCTGACTGCTTATTTGATGTGTACACTCTCGTACTCTTGCAGATTACAAATTAGGGCTTCGTTATTTTAAGTGTGATAATTTGTGAACCCCCTCCTCCTGCTATTAAAGACAGGGAGAAATGATGCTAGTTACTTATCTATCTAAATCTCTCCCCCAATGAAACAGGGTAATTAAAAATGTTCAATGAAGTTTATGAACGCTAATTTAAGGCCCATCAGTGGACCAATTGACGAGGCTAATCACACAGTTTCTTTATGCATGCATAAGAATGACTAGCTGTGAAATAAAATTCAAGGTTAGGATAAATACCTGAGTTTATAAGCACAAGATGATTTCGTTAACACATAAAAAAGTAATTTAGTAAATGTTTCTCCAGATCCAACGAGAATAATGACGAACACAAAGGAAGATAAAATTGAAGTGGATTATGGTTGGAAAAGTTCAGGAAGGGAAGCAGGTGATGGTAAATTCAGCTCTCTAACATGTTAAATTTTCACTGACTCACATCTGCGACTCGACAACAGTTATATGCATTCATGCTTGGAATAGAACTAAAGTTATTGTGTAACTGTGCCTGCCCCAGTGGCGAGGTAGAACCTAACTGTCAAATTATTGACGGTTATCAAATTCATCACGATCTGTATCGCCGCTGCTGCCCGTAAATCTCACCATCAGTGGAGTGTGAATGAGCTGGCTCCGGGAGGTGGTGACTGCTCGTTAAGTGCGACTATGTGATCGCTGCAGCATGCTCTGACGACGTCTGGCCCAGGAGTCTGCTGGCGAAGTCTCTGCCTGGAACTTCGTGACCGCAAAGTGTCCCAACTGCATGCGGAACTCAAAATGCTCCTACCGAGAATAAGACTCGCAATCCGAAGCGGAAATGAAACACAGAGAGCGTCAGTTCTCCGGACGTTTCCAGCTTTGCATCAGTTTCCAATCGTAAAAGAAACGTTTATGTTTCACGAATGAAAAAGTAGTAACGTTTTTGTATCACCAATGAAAAAACTAAGCAGATGTCGTTGCACCATAGTGGGAAAAAAGCGGCCCTTACAATCTCGTGAACTGAAACCCTTCTTCCAGAAACTTTTGTCTAAAAATTTTACCTTACGATATTCCAGCCTATCTAGATGTTTTATATTCGGCGCCTTTTGCGCACAGTTTCCTATCTTGGGAATATAACAAGAGATAAGAAAAAGGGAAAAATGTTGGGCTAGGTGGCGGACAGGTGGCCGAAGCGTGTGGTCTAATTTCTAGGGACTACCCGTGTCTTTTAGAAAGCTTTCGAGGCCGGTATCTCCCCTAGAAAGTTTTCTCTTGATAATGGCTCAAAAAAAAAAAAAAAGAACTGGCCATATTATTTACCAAATCCGCTTTCCACTAGGGAAACTTTTCGCAGACGTTCTTAGCAGAAAAAAGTTGCAGAGTGCCCACGGCTGACAAAGTCTCTCCAGGAAGCGACCAGAGCACAATGCACAGCTATTTGCAGCATCCGCCCTGCCCCTCCCTGACTCCGGCATCCGATGCCGACGCAAACAAGTGGGGGTTGGGTCGGTTCTTCTGCTGCTCTGCACTTACTTCTCTGCGGCTGGTACAACATGTAGAAATCGCCTTAGACCATATCTAGTACATGCAGAGGAATACCTACAAATGTCTAGCTAGAAGAAAAGGAAGTAATCACCTACTTAGTCAATGCTATTGTATTTCAATTGAAAATAAACGAGCACTTCCGCATTTTCCCCTATTTAAATTGGATATTTTAATGTGATTGAGCTGGATATCAAACCTAGGCTAATTTGCTTATACAGGGTGTTACAAAAAGGTACGGCCAAATTTTCAGGAAACATTCCTCACACACAAATAAAGAAAAGATGTCCAGAAACGCTTAATTTCCGTGTTAGAGCTCATTTTAGTTTCTTCCACCTACGCTCAATGGAGCACTTTATCATGATTTCATACGGGGTACTCTACCTGTGCTGCTGGAACATGTGCCTTTACAAGTACGACACAACATGTGGTCCATGCACGATGGAGCTCCTGCACATACGAAGTCTTCATACGCTTCTCAACAACAGATTCGGTGACCGATGGATTGGTAGAGGCGGATCAATTCCGTGGCCTCCACGCTCTCCTGACCTCAAACCTCTTGACTTTAATTTATGGGGGCATTTGAATGCTCTTGTCTACACAACCCTGGTACCAAATGTAGAGACTCTTCGTGCTCGTATTGTGGACGGCTGTGATACAATACTCCATTCTCCAGGGCTGCATCAGCACATCAGGGATTCCATGCGACGGAGGGTGGATGCATGTATCCTTGCCAACGGAGGACATTTTGAACATTTCCTGTAACAATGTGTTTGAAGTCACGGTGGTACGTTCTGTTGCTGTGTGTTTCCATTCCATGATTAATGTGATTTGAAGAGAAGTAATAAAATGAGCTCTAAGATGGCAAGTAAGCGTTTCCGGACACATGTCCACAAAACATATTTTCTTTCTTTGTGTGTGAGGATTGTTTCCTGAAAGTTTGGCCGTACATTTTTGTATCACCCTGTATAATGTGGCTAATTTGCCAAGCACCATATCGCCGGAATGAAAAGAGGTGTGGCATTCTGTTTCACCACATTTCAATGTAAACACATTTTCATCATTCTTGGGCAGCTTAACTGAGGGAAGATCATCTTGCAAAATATAGGTAACTGCGTAAGGACAGTTCCAGTAAACTCGCAGAGGTTGTAAATAAAGAAGCAAATTGAATTCGATACACAAAAATACATATTAACATTAGAACATCACAATGAAATCTATTAATCAGTAACTTCACACGAGTTAATTAAATCGAAACCAATTGCTTATTCCTCATCTATAAGTTCATACTGCAAAGGCGATGGCATTTTATGCCATATTTTCAACAATATTTATTGTGAAGAAACCCAACCAATTTATTTCACATGGAGCTACTTCTTATCTTTTGGCTGTCTATGAGACAAGTGCAGTAACACTTTTAAAATTTTATGTAGTTTCTGTATTCCAGCCTAAGTTTAAATGTGTTATACAGTAGTTGGCACTGTCTTTTCTAGTTCTGTGACTAGCATGCAACATAAGTCTTTTGCACTGTTTCAGATCGCCCTCCCCCCTCCCCTGAATTTGTCCTTTTTATCAAAGTATTAGATCTGACAGCAAACATGATTTTCGTGTAAGTGTGTGTGTGTGTGTGTGTGTGTGTGTGTGTGTGTGTGTGTGTGTGCCAGGATATGACAGGAACAGGTGAAGACATCTGCCCTGTCATATTCAAAGCAGCCATCGTGGTATTCTCCTTAATCAGTTTCAGAAAACAACCGAAAACCTCTATTTGGATGGCCGAATGGAATTTGAACACTGAACCTCCCGACTGCTACTTCAGAACGTTAACCACTGTGCCACTTCGCTCAGTTTATATTGGCGAGTGCTACACAGTTTCTCTCACAGCAGTAGCCGCAGACCAGTCCCATCTCGTCAGTAGCCAAAGTGCGACTGTTTCTTGCTGAGGCACACATTCATACCTTTATACTTTCAGTTACTAAGCTGAATCATTACATTACAAAAAAGTGGTCAAATCGTTTTTAAATATTCTTCAGTATCTATCTTTACGTAAATCGAATGCCTGAAGTTATCGTTGAGGCAAGACTTAGATTTATTGGAAATTTTCCTGCAGTTCCAGTATTCGGCCAGTTAAAGAACGGGTCGCTCTGTCTCCCCAAAATCTCTGTCTCAAGAAAGCCTCCGTCTCGAACCCCTTCAAATTTGTATACTACAGTGAATGCTTCGTCACACCGCCGCAGTACTTCATAAATTGTTTCTGTCGAATGATTTTGCTTTAAACAATAAAAGATAAAAATGTTAAAATTTACCTTATACGCTGAAAGCTAACAGAGCAATTAGCTGGGATTCCTACAACTTGTCTCGGCACCCAACATACATTTCCTTAAATTCAATCTGGTGTAGCTACAACTTTTTTATGTCTCAAAATAGCATCAGGTTTGAAAGCAGAATCACAGAATAGGATACGAAATACATTATTACTTTCAGAAAATTTTGTTTTCGAAAAATAAAACATCCCCCACTCTTCTCTTTACTGAAGGCAGATTGAGATACACTGTTTTTCTCCACATTTGTTTTTTTAATTACTTTAATTAAAATTTGTGATAAAGGGGGCAGTACTGGCTTTAATTAAAACGTGTCATTATTTGGGCAGTAATTAATTGCTCGGTAGAGCCGTGATGTAGTCGCTTTCGCCAGGGGCATATTTGTAGCGTCGTCGACCGCTACTGCTTGGAAGGTTTGCTTCTGATCACGTTCGGAAATTGACTCATCGCTGACAATCGTACAACTTAGAAAAACTGATGACATATTAACAGCGAATTTAAGAAAAGTGAAGAAACAAACAGTCTTGATTGCAGGAATATAATTATTTACCTATGACGGATTTCGAGTGATTCAGACATTTTTATATTGTTTAAATATTAGATGGTGTTAGGTACTTGGGATTCCAAGTGTACAGAACGTTCAATATTCGGAAACGTTTCACGACGTCCTTGTTGACGCGTACGTGAATGTAAAACAATAATTCACTGCTTACTAACGCCATATGCTGAGGGTTGCGGACGCACGGCTCAATGTGTTCTTGTGCCCAGTACTGTGTGCATAACTCGGATATGAGCAACTACGTCTCTGACATGTTTGCATTGCCTCAGATCTATGTAAACTTGATCCTGTTTTGGATTCACTGAACTACGACGCATGCCTCAAGCAAGGGCATCGAGCAATGCTTCCAAATATTTGACGAGTACAATTGCTTGCTGAGACGTTCTGTATACTCGGTATCCCACATACGCACTACAGTCTAATAATCAACCTATCTGAAGGCGAAACGCATCACTGTTGAGCAAATAAAATTGCATCCCTACAACCAAAACTATTTGTTTCTTCATCGTATATTACTGATTGCTGTACCATCCCTGCCATGTGCTGGAAAATGTTTTAAGAACAAATGGCGTAACAGGAGAATGTGTCATGAGAAAAACGAGGTGGATAAAGCACTCCCATTTTCATGTAACTTCCTCCGCTCTCACGCAAAACATAATGAGGAACATTAGTATGACCAAATAGCTAAAAAAAAAATCTTCAAAGTAGAATTAAATGAAAGTTCAAAGCACCCCTTCCAAAGAGTGCATTTAAATAACCTACGTTCCGTTAATGGTACAATTTTTTTTTTGGGATAATATGTGTCACTCTCTCTCCCTAAAGGCAGAACGGTCTGTTCGAGTTCTAACTTTTGGGCCTCGTGAGCCAAATATCAAGAGGGGTGGCAGCGGGGTAGTGGAAGTGTTAATTGGAAATTTTCGAAGGGGTCTTTCAGTTCAAGTATTTGCCTGAGAACCAACGCATACCTATCTTAAATTTTGGTTTGGTATCTCTGAACTCAGGCTATTTTTAATTTCATTTCGCGACGATGTGTCCTATTCAAAAACACGAGAGCTTAGTGTATGTGTAGGTGTATCTGTTTAAGTGTGCAACAAAATAAGGTCGGTGAATTACCCGACTTGCTCGACATGTACAATACATGCCATAGCAAAACAACTAGCTGCTAAATTATGACGTAATGAGTAATTTGAGTGAAAGAAAAAGCGAATAATAGTCATACAAGAATTCTCAAACTGTCTTCTAATTTAAAAAAAACTGCAATAGGTGGTCGCACCAATTCCCAGACCGCTATTCTCTTGCCTGTTACGTCCCTCCAGTTTCTTCATTAGTTTGTTTATTCTTGTAGTAGTCAGCGTGTTGATGCCACTTGCACTCTTGATTCCATTTTATTGTCATTTTAAGCCTGCCTTACTTTGTCAAAGGAACTATGGTCTCTACAAACATTATCAACGTCGCTAACTGCTATTGCATTTTATAATGCAGTTCTGAAGTTGTCTTTTACTAATTTAATCGGTTCTTCGTCATATTAAATTCTGCAACAGTGACGATAACTTGCGTTATCGCCTTACATTATTGTTAATAAGAAAATTTATTTCTACATTTTCCCACAGTTAGTGCAATATGACAAATGCTTCTCTGGCATCAGAATATTCTCTAAAGCAAAGCGTATATACATAAGTGCCTCCTCAGTTTTTCTCTGTGTTGTTTTGTACATTAGCCTAGTCATATGTTCATAAGTATGAGATGTTAAAAAGCGTACAGCAGTTGTGTCTTCTGCAGTATGATGATAAATCTTTCCTACCAGTCTAATAGCAACTCCCGTGTTTAAACAGTTTTAGTTTCTGTTGTTTCCAATAGTTTAAGATCATTGAAGGCATTCGATGAAATCACGCTGATATTTTTTAAAGTCAGTACCATTCACTTCCACGACTATCATCAACTATACCGTGACAAGACGCAAACTAATTTAAAGTATATGATTTGTACCACGTATTTGTACTGTAAAGCACTGTGAATGCTTGTATCAGGTCAGATGCCTTGTGACTTTCAGCTGAACGGACATTTCGAATGAACTGCTATCGGTACCACGAATGAATCCAGCAAAGCGCTCTTTCGTTATGTTTGTTAGCCATGTTGCATGAGATTATGACAGTTCGACTTTGCTGCAACTGCATTGGACAAACCATCCCAAACGAATGGTTCAAGCTTACGCACAATGCCATGTTCCTGAGTCTGGATCTCTTTAGGCCATGAATGGCGCTTTTCCGCGAGCACTTATCCAAGGGCTGGAGACACCGAGAGAAATGCATACTTGAACATAAATGCAAATGTTAGCCAAGTGTGCAGGTTGCGGCGTTGTACAGGTTGACACAGAATAACGGGAATGCTCGAAATGAGTTGTGGGAGCCAGGGCAGGTGGCAGCACTGCGGGTTCGTGACAGTTAGCGAGTAAACAGTCCGCCATTTCAGTAATCCAGGATCAGTGAAATGGACAACAGCGTGCGTTAGCCATAAAAATGTTTTATATAAACAATGATAGTTTGGTAGCGGCGCAGAGGGAGTTTCGACATTTTTCTAATTTAGGACGTGATGATGCCGTTCCGTAGAAACATGCTATAAAACGCTGGATTAATAACTTTGAAGAGACAGGATCTACCCTCAAGAAGAAACCAATAGGGCGACCAAGAAGTGTGCATTCTCCAGCGAACATTGATGATGTACGCGAGTCTGTCTCACGGAAACAACGGTTCAATTCATAACCAAGCAGCAGTGGCAGGAATGTCCCAGGAGAGTGTTCGTAGAATTCTTCATCTTGATTTAAAATTTCATCCTTACAAACTACAGATGGTGCAACAGTTGAAGGACAACGATTACCGGTTACGATTAGGATTCTGTCAACAAATGATAACAAAACTAAACAATGACGATGAATTTCTATTCAAGTTGTGGATGACAGATGATGCAGATTTACATCTCACAAGATATGTGAATAAAAAGAACTACCGTTATCGGGCAAACACAAATCCTAATGAGGTACATGAGCGCCTTTACACGCTAGTAAAGTGACAGTATGGTGTGGTGTTTCATCACATGAGACTGTCGAAGCGTATTTTTTCGCAAATGAACTGGGAAACACCGTAACTGTCAATGCCGATAGTTTCGTGGAGATGCTACGAACTTTCGTTACATCTGCATTGAACAACTTTCCAAAGGTTCAAGAACCCTGGTTTCAACAGGACGGAGCGACATCACACACTGCACGGCAATCAATGACATATGTGCGAGATTTGTTTGTCAACCGTGTGATCTCACGATGGGGTAACATTCCCTGGCCTCCTAGATCGTTTGTGACTTTTTCTTGTGGGGATACCACAAGAGCAAAGTCTACACGACTCGGCCAATAACCCTGGATGAGTTAAAATGGGTAATTCCGGATGCAATTCACAGTATCCCAACTGAGATGTTGCAACGGTCAATGAGGAATCTCAACAGTAGATTTCACGAATGTATTCGTGCAGGACGCCATCTAAAGGACGTAATTTTTTAAAAAAAAATGATAAACGCCACCAATGTTTCGATAATGCAAAGTTGTAAGGTTTCAATTACTATGAATACAATTTCTTTCCTTCATCAAATGGTTCAAATACCTCTAAGCACTATCGGACTTAACATCTGAGGTCATCAGTCCCCTAGACTTAGAACTATTTAAACCTGACTAACCTAAGGACATCACACATATCCATGCCCGAGGCAGGATTCGAACCTGGGACCACAGTAGCCGCGTGGTTCCGGACTGAAGCCCCTATAACCGCTCGGCCACCGCGGCCGGCCTTTCCTTCATCACTTCTAGTTTTATTGGATTGTGGAATTTTTCCCGGTTTTCTGTGTCACCCTGTATTTGACCACGAATCGCATCTGTGCGATGTCCTCACCAGGTTGCAAGTGTCAGAAGTAATCAAAATAGTGTTCTGTGTACATGTGAATGCATTACGTAGAAGCTATGTCAAGTCGAACGTGGGCAATCCATTGGGTGCTTCCATAACCAAGGTAGCCGAAGTGTTTGGTATTTCAAGAAGCATCGAATCGAAGCTTTATGCCGCATACAAGGAAAGCGGAAAACCATGTGTGTTGCGAGATTGTGACGGACGGTCGTTGAACAGTGTCGTGACGGCAGGTACAAAAGCCACTAAAGAAGTAAAGTCGCACATGCGAACCCCGTCGGGCCAAAACAACACGGAGCTCCATACACAGGGAAATGTAGGGCGACATGGAATCCAAAAGCCTCAGATCAGTAATGCAAAGGACCGAAACTGGAGAACGTGGTGCCGAAGCCATAAGACTTGGACTATGGAGCAATGGAAGAATGTCATTTGGTCGGGAGAGTCTTGTTTGAGACTGGTTATAGCTTCTGGCCAACTATGCGTCCCAAGAGTAAAATATGGCGGCAGTTTGGTGCTGATTTGGGCAGCCACATCGTGGTACTCCATGGGCCCTCTGGTTGCTCTGCTAGGTCACAGTACTGTCAAGTGACCGTTGTGACTGATCACGACCACCCCGTTGTACTATATTTGTTCCCCAGTGCTGTTGCAGTGTTCCAAGGCAGCAGGGACCTTGTTCACACAGATTGCCTCGTCTACGACTGGTTTTATGAATACGACGATGTATTGCCGCATCTCTTCTGGTCACTACAGTCACGTTCTCAATATTATTGAGCCTTTATGGTCTACTTGGGAGAGAAGAGTGCGTAATCGTTATCCACCTACATCAGCATTATCTGAAATTACCACTTCTTTTGCAGAAAAAAATGGTATAAGAATGCCTTCAAAACCATACAGGGCCTGTATTTATCTCTTCCGAGGTGAGTGTTTGGAATGCCAACGGTTTTCCTGTACTTTATTAAATATGGTAACGTCTGTGCTTTTGGTGTTACAATACCTGTGTCCACTTAGCGTATATCTCTAACTTAAAGTTGACGTGTACATCTTCATCTACGAGCCGGCTGCTGTGCCCGAGCGGCTCTTGGCGTTTCAGTCCGGATCAGTGCTGCTGCTACGGTCTGAGGTTCGAATCCTGCCTCGGGCAAGGATGTGTGTGATGTCCTTATGTTAGTTAGGTTTAAGTAGTTCTAAGTCTACGGGACTGATGATCTCAGATGTTAAGTCCCATAGTGTTTAGAGCCATTTGAGCCATTTTTCATCTACGTACATAGTCCACAAGCCACCGTATGATGCATGGGGAAGGGTATCCTGTACCAGTACTAATCATGACCTTTCTTGTTCCACTCGCAAATGGAGCAAGGGAAAAAACGACTCTTATCTTGGTGGTCCTTACGCGAAATGTACCATTGGCAGCAGTATAATAGTTCTGCAGTTAACGTCAGACTCAGGTTCTCTAAATTTTCTGAGTTGCGTTTTGCGGAATGAACGTCGTGTTCCCTCCAGGAAGTTCCTTCTGAGTTGGCGAAGCACTTTCACAATACTCAGCTGTTGATCGAACAAGTCGGTAACAAATCTAGCAGCCTACCTCTGAATTGCTTTGACGTTCTCCCTTAATCCATCCTGGTGGTGATCGTAAGCACTCGAGCATTACTCAAAAATGTATCGCACTAGTGTCCTATACGTGGCCGCTCTTTAGAGATGAACCACACTTTCATAAAATTCTCTCAATAAACTGGAATCGACCATTCGGCTTCCCTAATATCGTCCTTAGGTGATCGTTCCTATGGCTTTGCAACAACGCCCCTAGATATTTAACTAACGTGACTGTGTCAAGCAGTGCACTACTGACGCAGTAGGCGAACATTAATGGATTGTTTTGTCTGCTCATCTTCATCATCTTATGTTTTTCTACTTCTAGAGCAAGTTGTCATTCATCAAACCAACTAGAAATTTTATCTAAGTTATCTTGTGTCCTACAATCACTCAATGGCGACAGCGTCACCAGCGAACGGCCGCAGAATCATGCTGATCCTGTCCGCCACGTCATTTACGGCTATAGAGAACAAGAGTGGTGCTACCACTTCTCTGGAGCACTCCTGACGATACCCTCGTCTGTGATTAACGCTCGCCGCGCATTACAACATACTGAGTTCTATTACTTAAAAAGTCTTAGAGCCTCTCATAAACCTGGGAATCTATTCCGTTTGCGTGTACCTCCGTTAACAGTTTACAGTGGGGCAAAGTGTCAAACACTTTCCGGGAATCTAGGAATATGGAATCTGCCTGTTGCCCTTCATTAATGGTTCGCAGGATGTCGTGCGAGAAAAGGGCAAGCTGAGTTTCGAACGAGTGGTGGTTTCTAAAACCGTTTTGTTTACGTTTTTTATGCGTAAATTACGCACGAGTGTAGATTTTCGTTTTTGACTAGAGTTATCGCTTCAATGTCAAATTAATTCGTGTCGGTCATACAGAGTTTAGGTAGTTAAAACTTTAGGAAGTACGTTTAAAAGTTTGTTTACATTCGTTTTTGTTTACGGATTAGTAGGCTACAGGTTACGAAACTACTGTGGTCTTGTGCCAACTTATTCTCTGCTTCCGTGTTAAGTTTGTCTATCATCCATGTGTGACAAACGTGGTGGTTGCCGTAGAAATTTGAAATAGGGGGTGTTCTGTAGACCATAAGCTATAGTTTCATTGGGGCGAATGTAGCGGCGACGAATCGAGGGTAGAAAATGAGGCTCTTCCATGGCATCGTAGGGTATGTAGAAAGGGCTGAACAGAAGGCAAAAATTTGTGGCCTTAAGGGTGAATAATAAGCGCGAACTTGGAATTATGCAGGTTAAGGGAGGAAAAGGATATTGTGAACTGAAAAAAGGTAGCAAGCAACGGGAGAAAAAAGGGAAACACTTGAAAAAGCTCCAGAAATTCAATTAGTAAACCAATTTGGCTTGCTATCTGAAGTGGAGGAAGGGCGTCATCCAGATGTAGTTGAAAGTAGGTTGAAGCTTAAAGAAAAAAGACAGGTCGGGATCAAACCAGAATATGAAAAGAAGACTTCTGCTTACACGCAGCAGTCATGGGAGGGGTGTGGGCCAGCAGCTTCAGGAGAAATTAGGTGCAGGGTACCAGGTCACAAGTTTTGTGAAACCAAGTACTAGCCTTAGCCAGGTGACAGAAAACGTATGTCAGATATGCAGGGACTTTGAGAAGGAAGATCACGTAATTATATTTGCGGGATCAGGAAACAGCCTGACTATGAATCCAAGATACACTATTAGGAGTGAACTGGATAAAACAGGAGCAGAAACTGAGCACACAAATGTGGGGTTTGTGGAGCCCTGGTTAAACACTGCTGTAAGGCATGTTAACACTGAGCGGAACAGGATGCTCCAGACACCGGCAAAATCTAACATAAGTGTTGTTCCAGAAAATGCTATTGGTAGTTGGGGATACGCAACACATGGCCTGTACCTGAATAGGACGGGGAAAAATAAGTTAGCTTCTCTATTAGCAGAAACTGTAAGGAGGTCCACAGTAACACAAGGGGTAATCCCTCTGGTTAATCGTCCAGGCAGACAGGTTTCTTAGGTTCAAGTCAATGTAGAGACAGATGATAATAAAGATAAATAGAATATATAAACTTCATGTACAGTAACTAGGGGTAAAGCTAAGGGCAATATTAATTTACTTCATCTAAATATAACTGGAATAAAAAAGAAAGTAGATGAGCTTTTTGTGTGTTTAGATGAACTCAAAAATAAGAATGAGATTGATGTACTCTGTCTGTTTGAACATCATGTAACTTTTGGCATGGATGGTGTCAGTATAAGTGGGTATAATTTAGCTCCTTACACTTGTAGATCTAGGATAAAGGAGTTGCAATTTTGATAAAACAAGGATATAAAGGCAAAACTGTTGAAGTAAGCAAATTTTGTGTTGATCAGCACTTTGAGGTTTGCGCATGTGAACTTCAGCTAGATAATGTAGTATTGATATTAGCAACAGTGTACAGGTCCCCATTAGGAGACTAGGAGCTGTTTGTAAAAAAGTTTGACTCCATATTATGCTGCTTGGCAGACAAAAAGAAGAACTTATTAATCTATGGTGATGTCAGTGCAAACTTTCTAAGTAATTCTGATAGGAAAAGTGAACTAGAAGTGTTATTAATAACATATAACCTACTTTCAGTGATCAAATTCCCTACATGTATAGCTCAAGACAGTAGCACGCTAATAGATAATGAATTTGTACAGAAACAGGATGTAAAACAAACACATGCTTTCCCTGTTATAAATGGATTGTCAGATCATGATGCACAACTGATTAACTTACAAAACCTAGGAGGGTCTACAGTTCGGAAACCATTAAGTGAAAGTGTGAGGTCGCTCAACCCAGTATTATAGAGCACTTCAGAGAAAGCTTAAGAAATGTTATTTGGGGAGATGTATATAATAAGCCAAATGCTAATGATAAATGCAACATATTTCTTGATAAATTTATATCCCTTTTTGAACATTCTTTCACAAAGAAAATTACTAAATGTAACACCACACACTTTTCACAGAAACCTTGGATTACTACACGTCTTCAGAAAGAAAAAAGACTGTGTTAGACAGCAAGAACTAGTAACGATCCCGTAGTTATACACTATAAAAATTATTGTAACATACTGAGAAAAGTTGTAAGGAAATCAAGAAATTTGTATGTTAGAGAAAAAATTACACAACTCCTGCAATAAAACCAGATCAATATTGAATGTTGTTAGAAGGGAGACAGGAAAAGTAACAACTGGGGTAGGAAGTATTACTATTAAAGAGAATGAGACCATACTAACCAACAGTACACAAGTAGCTAATGTATTTAACAACCATTTCTTAAACGTAGGAGAAAAAAATGGGTGAAAACAGTTCAAAAGAAAAAGCTAGGTAGTACATGGAAGAGTCTGTTTTGAAAAAAAAAATAGTCACGCTAAGTTTCACCTAACAAACTCTTGTAAAATAAGTAAAATTATTAAATCTTCGAAAAATAAATGTTCAGTTGGAGTAGATGACATCTCTAATAAGATATTAAAACAATGTGGAACAATTACAGCTGATGTCTGTGTCACATTTGTAATGCATCACTAACTCAAGGTATTTTCCCAGACAGGTTAAAATATGCCATTGTCAGTCTTTTCTGCAAAAAGGGGGACACCACAGATGTCAATAATTATCGGCCAGTATCCTTGCTTACAGCATTTTCAAAAATATTCTAGAAAGTAATGTACTCAAGAGTGATTATCCATCTCAACAGTAATGGGATGCTTAATAAATCACAGTTCGGATTTCAAAAATGCTGTTCCACTGAGACAGCAATATACAATTTCACTGTCCACATAATAGAGTCTTTAAATAAAAAATGTCACCAATAGCAATTTTCTTGTCCAAAGCATTTGATTGTGTGTACGACGACATTATGTTACAGAAATTACAATTCTATGGTATAAATGGAACAGCCTATTAGTGGTTTAAGTCATACCTACAGAACAGGAAGCAAAAAGTTTCCTTATACGGGTCAAGTGATTAAAATAAGTTTGCCACTTCATCTAACTGGGATGAAATTACATTAGGTGTTCTACAGGGTTCAATCATGGGTGCCCTTCTGTTCTTGATATATATGAACAATCTCCCTTCGTATCTGAAACAGGAAGCTGAACTGACACTGTTTGCTGATGATACAAGCACCATTATTAATCCAGTAAAGGAAACTCCAATTGAAAATGATACAAATAACGTCTTTGGAAAAGTCATCAATTGATTTTCTGCAAACTACCCTAAACTTTGAAAAAACACAGTACATCCAATTTTCTGCTGCAAGAAGTACCGTTCCTTCAATAAATATAACACATCAACAGAAGTCAGTAGACAAGGTAGAGCATACTAAGTTTTTTGGTGTACAAATAGATGAGAATCATAATTGGAAAATTCATATTTTGGATCTTCTAAAGCGACTAGGTTCAGCAACTTTTGCAATCAGAATAATTATCAATTTTGAGGATACAGAAATTAGTTAGCTAAGATACTTTGCATACTTTCACTCTCTTATGATGTCATACAGAGTAATATTTTGTGGTAACTCAACATTTAGACAGAAAATATTCACTGCTCAAAAGAAAGTGGTTAGGATAATGTGTGGGGTTCATAGTCGCACCTCAAATGGTTCCTATGGCTCTGAGCACTATGGGACTTAACTTCTGAGGTCATCAGTTCCCTAGAACTTAGAACTAGTTAAACCTAACTAACCTAAGAACATCACACACGTCCATGCCCGAGGCAGGATTCGAACCTGCGACCGTAGAGGTCGCATTGTTTGAGACTGCAGCGCCTAGAACCGCTCGGCCACTCCGGTCGGCAGACGCACATCTTGTAGGTATCTTTTAAAAAGGTTGACAATTCTTACAACAGCCTCACAGTACATTTACTCACTAATGAAATTTTTTCTGAACAACATGGACCAGTTTAAAAACAACAGTGAAATTCATGATTATAATTCCAGAAAAAAGAAAGACTTACACTATCCTTAACTCAAACTATCTTTAGCACAGAAAAGGGTAAAATATGCCGCTATAAAAATTTTCGACAAATGTCTGACAGACAGCAGTAATAGCTTCAAAAATAAACTGAAATCATATCTCCTTGACAACTTCTTCTATACCATAGATGAATTGTTGAATAGGCATTAATAAATCTATAAATATAGTATATGCATTTTGTGCCATTTAAAGGAATGAGGTAAATAATAGAAATATTAATCTCTAAGAAATCAAAAATCTTGTTTCATATGTACATCTCTTGTGCACTTGATACGTTCTACATCATAACGGCTACCATGCCGTGCGATTAATCAATGGAACACGCAACCAACTAACTAACTAGCTAACCGTGAGGATTTGTCTGAGGGACACCGTTCTTCCTTTTAGAGACACTTTGAGGTTCCTGGGCCTCACTTTTGATTCCAAGTTATCGTGGTTGCCTCACCTTAAAGACCTCAAGGTGCGGGCCCTGAAGGCACTGAATATTTTGAAGTGTCTGAGCCATCGGTCCTGGGGAGCAGATCGGGCGCGTCTGCTGCAGTTTTATAGGGCTTTCGTCCGATCGCGTCTTGACTATGCTTGCACCGTGTATGGGTCAGCAAGGCCTTCGTATCTGAAGATCCTTGACGCAGTACACCATGAGGGTATCAGGCTGGCCACTGGTGCCTTCCGTACCAGTCCCATCCCCAGCCTGTGTGCTGAGGCAGGGGAACCGCCGCTCGCCATCCGGCGGAAACTCCTCATGGTGCGACGGGTGTGTCATTTCCTTGCCTGTCCTACCTCCGCTGCGTACCCTACCGTTGCCCGACCGCCTATGGAACGTCTCTTTTGCAGTCGTCCCAGGGCAACAAAACCATTTGGGATTCGTGCCAAGCATTTGCTTGAGTCCCTTGGTGTGGAGCGTGTGGCCCCCCAACGACAAGGTTTTACTCGCCTGCCTCCCTGGTTGCTCCAGAGGCCCAGCATCCTTCTAGACTTGTCGGAGTACCGGAGGAACTGCACTCCGGCGTTTGTTTTTACCTCCTTATTTTACGATATTTTAAACCAGCATCCGGACCATGTACCTGTATTCACAGATGGCTCTAAACAGGGGGACTCTGTTGGTTGTGCTGTTGTTTTCCCTGATCGAGTCGTCAAGTTACGGCTTCCTGCGGCGTTTACCATCCTCGATGCCGAATTGTTTGCAATCTTGCGGGCATTGGAGCAGATGAGATGTGTTACCAGTCTTAAGTTCCTCATCTTTTCTGACTCCCTGAGTGCCCTTCAGACCATGCAACACTTGTACCCAGCGGATACGGTCGTCCAGAACATCCATGATGCCCTACTCCACCTGCAACGGCAGGGGAAGGTGGTTTCTTTCTGCTGGGTGCCGGGGCACGTGGGTATTAGGGGAAACGAACTGGCGGATGTGGCTGCCAAAGATGCATGTTCCCTCCCTCACGTTGTTGAATGTGCCGTCCCCCTCCATGCTGTAACCTCCCTTTTGCGTTTTCGTGTTATGCATCAATGGGAAGAGGAGTGGTTGGCAGCTTCTGACAATAAGCTGCGTCTGGTAAAGGCCACTACGCGACCATGGCGTACGTCCTACCAGTCATACAGGCGGGATGAGGTTCTCCTCACTCGCCTCCGCATTGGACACAGTCCCTTCACGCATGGTTTTTTACTCCGGCGGGAGGACCCCCCAATCTGCAGTGCTTGTGGCGTTCAGATTACTGTCCGCCACATTTTACTTGACTGTCTTTTATTCTCTGACCAGAGGGCGGTGGTTTCCTTGCCACCGGATTTGCCCTCTATTTTGCAAGACGACGCAGCGACTGTGGTTAAGGTCTTACGGTTTTGTGTCCTGTCCAATCTGTTGCCTCGGATTTTAGGGAGAGGGTTTTAATGTGCTGCTGGGTGACTGGCTCACCCAGGTTTTAGGTAAGAGATCCGCCAGTCACAATTACCTCCTTGTTTCCCTTCGGTATCTGTTCTCTTTTCCTTGTGTTTCCTTTCCTTTTTTAGTGTGTTTCTTCTCCTCTTGTTTTGCCTCTGTATGTGCGCATTTGGAACTGCGTCAGGTCTGCGTCTTTCAGCCGTTCTCCTTGTTCGGCGTCCGTCTTTGTCCCTTCACCGCATGTGTTCCTGTTTCTATGCGTTTGGGCGTTGATGACCACGCTGTTTAGCGCCCGTAAACCTCAAACACACACACACACACACACACACATACACACACACACAGGATTTGTGGACAGAAGCTTTTCCGTCTCAAGGAGACTTATTATTTTTGAACTAAGAATAAGTTCAAGATTCTGCAGCAAATCGACATTATGGATATTGGTCTGTAATTCTGTGGGTCCATTCTTTTACCCTTCTTGTACGCAGGAGGCACCTGCGCTTTTTTCCAGTCGCCTGGGAGAGATTCACGATAAATAATAGCTAAGTAAGGGATCAACGCTGTAGAGTACATTCTGTAAAGCCGAACTAGGATTCCATCTGGACCTGGCGAGTTATTTGTTTGCACCTCTTTCAGTTTCTTCTCTACGGAAGGGCTGGTTACTACTACAAGTAAGTACTCCATAAGGGAATCTGTGCAACATTCAAACGATGGTATATTTGTACGATTCTCCAGTGTGAATGATTTCTGATATGCGAAATTTAAAATTTCAGCTTTCCATTTGCAGACTTCTATTGCTAGACCAAACTGTTCAAGGAGTGACTGGATAGGAGCCTTCGACCTGTTTAGTGACTTTACGTAGGACGAAAATTTTCTCGGGTTCTCGGCAAGATCTTTTGGTAAGACATGACTGTGGAAGTTGTTATGTACATCAAACATTGATATTCTTACGGACGCACGAATTTCCACTAAATTTCGACTGTCGTCATTTGCACGCTCTTTTTTGAACCAAGACTGCAACAGCCTCTGCTCCCTTCCAATTTTCCGAGTTTTGTTATTAATCAACGGCGGTTTTTCCGTTCCTTAATCTACTTACTCGGCACATACTTCTCATTCCTACATGTCCATAATTTTGGAAGTAACTGACGTCCATTAATTGTCTAAGTGAAATGCAAATAACTGCTTATGTGCTCTTTCGAGGAAAAATATCCTCCTAGCCTTCTTGATGGACTGATTTATTTTAGCAACCATCGTCGCTATGATAATATCGTGATCACTAATCCCTGTCTCTATTCTGATGCTGACAATATGGTCAGACCTGTCTGTAGCTAAAAGGTCTAAAATATTTCAATCGGGTATAGGCTGTCGAATTAGCTGTTCAAGACAGCGCAAAAGTACTTCGCGGAACTGTGTGTCTGTACCACCTGCAATGAATCCACAGAAGCGCCAGTCTCTGCTCTTTTAGTTTAAAGACGTCTCCAACTGATATTGCACGATCTACTGACCGTAGCATCCCATAAATGAATCTATAACTGCCACGGTGGGATCAGAAGGCCAGTAAAAACATTCGACGATTAACTTGGGAACACCTAGACATTTTTTCACGCGTCGAGATAAGTGTTCAGTCAGACTCAGTTTAGATCTCCATAGGCACAGCCTCCCTCCTATGGAGTCTACTCTGTCTCTTCAATACACATTCCACGTTCGCTAAATACTTAATTGTTTTCTGCTATGGGTTTCTGTCTGTTGTCGGTTCTGAGAATAATTTGAACGTTATAACTTTCCTAGAAGGCAATAAGTTCAGGTACATTGTCACGAATACTTCGATGTGGTGTATAACAGCAGAGGCAAACAAGGGGCAATCTGTACTTCGGTTGTTGTAGCTCCTCCAGATACCAGGCGCTGCGTCTCGGTTATTTATTTCTGTAACGTCTGTTGGTATCAAAATGTAACACAAAGATCTCGAACAGTAATGAAAGAAAGAATCGTCCGCAGTCGATCGGCTGGACGACTGGTGAACACTCACACCGAATCAACAAACAGGTCAGATGGAAACCTCCGAGAAGTAAACGACGGTCAAACTCAAACTGAAAACGTACCCCAATTATTTTAGTAATGAAAAGAAAAGGGGTGTCCGAAAAGATGTCATGGCGTCATATTCAGACAAAGACCTTAGTAATTAGCGGGCCTCTGCTTGGAAGCTCAATACCTCAGCAATCTTCTTAACACAAAAAGCTTAGTGTACTGTAGTAGAATTCTATTTCGTCTATGATCTGGTAGGTTATCCTCCTAACGTCTTAAGTTAGCTGAGTGTGGCTGCGTATCAGTGGCCCACCCGATCCACTGGGAGTGTTTCTGTCTTTTTTTTTTTAAATTAAGTCATCGTCCGATCATCTGGAAGTAGGTTTCCCTACGTCATATAACGTGAATACTGGGATGGTTTCTTGGATTTCCTTTCCCATCCATCCCCAGTCACAGATTGTGTTCCATCTCTAACGATCTCGTTGCTGACGCGGAGTTAGAACCCAATTCTTGCTGTCAGAAGTAGTTTAACTGGCAGTGAAGCTGAAGTATATAGTCCCCGTGATGAGTTTGCATCGGTAGAGACTGTACTTGATAACATAATTCAACTGTTTCTTTTTACCGCCCCCCTCGTCCTCTTCCCGTCTCAGATGATGCAGTTGCTGAACAGTTCAAAGAAAACTTGAGTCTTGTTTCATACAATTATAGTTGGTGGTAACGCCAATCTATCCTCAATATGTTGGCGAAAATACATGTTTAAAGTCAGTGGTAGGTATGAAACGTCGCCAGAAATCGTACTGAATGCGAAAATTAATTTGAATGATTAGTTCAAGAGCCCACCCGAAGAGTAAATGGTTGCGAAAACATAGTTCACCTCTTTGCAACAGATAATCCTGATGAAGCAGGCAGCATCATGTCAGATACAGGGATTAGTGGGCACAAGGTTGTTGTAGCGAGACTGAACACCACAACATCCAAGCCAGTCAAAACGCTAAATACATCTATTTAAAATGCAGATAAAAAGTTGCTTGACGCGTTCCTAAGAGACAATCTCCATTACTACCAATATGAGTACGTAAGTGTAGACCAGATGTGTTTTAAATTCAGAGAAATCAGTTGTGAGATACACACCAAATACATTGATAAAAGATGGTACCGATCCCCCATGGTACAGAAAACAGGTCATAACACGGTTGCAGAAGAAAAGATGATGCCAAATTTAAATGAACGCAAAACCCCGAAGATACTAAACATCGTAATTCAGTGCTCACTTCAATGCGAGCAGCTTTTAATAGTTCCTACAACGAACTCTGTCTCGTAACCCGACAGAGAACCCAAAGACATTCTGGTCGTATGTAAAGCAAACCAGCGGCAAGACGTAATCAATACCTTCACTGCGCGACTACAATGGCGTTGTTACTGATGACAGTGTAACTAGAGCAGATTTACTAAACACAGTTTTTCGCAATTCCTTCATCAAAGAAGACGAAGTAAATATTCCAGAATACGAATCCAGAACAAATGAAAACAGGAGCAACTTAGAAGTACATATGGTCCGCTCATCTAAGTAGCTTAAATCACTTAATAAAGACAAAACCTCCCGTCCAGACTGTACGTCAGCCAGGTTCCTTTCAGACTAAGCTGGTACAATATCTCCATACTTATTAGTCACATAAAAACGCTCGATCGTCGAAAGATCCATATCTAAAGACTGGAACACCAATATCCAAGAAAGGAAATAGGAGTACCTGGTGTATTACAGACCCACATCACAAACGTCGATTTGTGGTGCGATTTTGAAACATATATTGTGCTCATACATTATGAATTACCCCGACGAAAGCGATTTATTGACACATAGCCTACGCGAATTCAAGAAATACCTATTTTGTGAAACACTGCTAGCTCTTTATTCTTACGAAGCAATGAGTGTTACCGACAGGGCATGTCAAACTGATTCCATATGTTAGATTTCCAGAAGGCTGTTGACACCATTCCTCACTATCGACTACTAGTGAAATTCCGTGCCTATTGTGTGTTGTCTCAGTTGTGCAACCACATTCCAAATTTCCTGTGAGGAACGTCACATTTCGTAGTAACTGACGGAAAGTCATCGCGTAATCCATAAGTAATATCTTGCTTTCTCCAAGGATGTGTTATAGGCCCTCTGTTGTTCCTGATCCACGCAAAGATTTAGGAGACCATCTGAACAGCCCACTTTGATTAGTTGCAAATGATGCTCTCATTTACCGTCTTGCAAAGTCATCAGGTGATCAAAACCAATTGCAAAATGATTAAGAGAAGACATCTGTGTGGTGTGAGAAGTGGCAATTGATGCTAAATACTGAGAACTGTGAAGTCATCCACATGAGTACTAAAAGGAATCCGCTAATTTTCTGTTCCACAATAAATCACACAAATCTAAACGCTGCCAGTTCGGTTAAATACTTAGGGATTACAATTACGAATAACTTAAATTGGAACGATAACACACATATTGTTGTAGGGAAAGGAAATCAAAGACTGCGATTTATTGACAGAAAACTTAGGGCTACTAAAGAGATTGCTTACCGTACGCGTGTTCGACCTCTTTTTGATTACTGCTGTGCGGTGTGGTTTCGCATCAGTTAGAACTGACAGAGGACATCGAAAAAGTCCAAAGAAGCGCAGCCATTTTGTATTATGAAATAGGGGAGTGTATGCCACGGATATGATATGAGATTTCGGGTGGCAATCATTAAAACAAAGGCGTTTTTCGTTGCCTCAGTACCTTCAATTACACCACCAATTTTCTCCTCAGAGTATGAAATATCTCGTTGGATGTCACCTACAAAGGGACAAATGATCATCATGATAAAATAAGATAAATAAGGGTTCGCAAGGTAAGGTTTAAATGTTGTACTAAGCATTTAACCGTGAATTGCTCAGAAATCATGTAGATGTTATGTTCCTTCATGAATTCTATTCGACTTAATATTCTACAGAATTCGACGTTCAACCGTGACATGAACGGGACGTGAAGTTGTTCATTTTCCACGGCGTTTGTTCATATTGTCCATGCATGTTACATTTTCACAATGGCATGCGAACAGTTTACAAACTTCGTCTTTGCAGAAATCGGTCGCTTTCATCGAAAAGCTAGCGATTCACCCATTTTTGCAAATCGCTACATTTACCCACGACGTCAATGAATAACTGTTTCCAGACAACCCTATTTTCACCCACTTGGAAATGCCGAAGTTAACGATCAAACTTAGGTAATAGCCAGAAAAATGAGACGCGATGAAGAAATGTATCGTTCTTTACAGCCAAAAAGGGTCATTCATTTTAGATAAAAAAAAGGAAGATTCTGCCCTACAGAAGGCAGCGTGCAATAACCTGTAACATCATGCATTTCTCTAAATTGTCTTACCTTACTGGCAAAATTTCAGCTGCTGAGGCGCCTGTAACGACATTTGTCACGTTAAGTTTCATGCTGTTTGTGGACGACATAATGTCTGTATAAACCATTTGTTAGTTTTCTTTTGGAATGATACCACTCAACAGGCTGATGGCCACCAAAAGGAAGGAAGATTATTGTTTGACATCCTATTACAACGAGTTCACTAGAGACTGAATACAAACTTGGACTGAGAAACGAAAGGGCACGAAACCTTCGGTGGCTGATTCACAGAAACCATTCCGCAATTGACATTTAGTAACTTAGGGTAACTACGTAAAACCTAAATCTGGAAGAGGATACGAATGCGAATTTAAACAAGCTGTAAACATTACCAGCTGTCTTAAATGACGCTGGCAAGATATTTTTTACACAAATTTATACGTAAATTATATTTCGACAAATTATTTACATAAATTATATCAATTTTCTACCATATTGGCAATAGCGAATATTGGTGACATTCTTACTGCAGCACAAGCGATAATAATGCGGTGAAGGGGACTCACCTCTTCAACAGAAACATTAATAGAAAAAAAAACAGTATTTTTTGTCATCAACTTTTCCTTCCAACAACAAGCATAGGAATGATTGTTTATCAATAATTTTTAAAAGATTGTTGTTATTGCTCTTATCTTACTCCAGTAAATAATTTTGGTGTGTACGTTGTTAGGCTTAACATCATAAAGTTCTAACTTGTCGGTAAATCAGAGTAGAATTGTTTGATTTGCCGATTTTTGATATGAAACACATAAACTTCTATTTCATTTTCCTTCAATTAATTTTTTAATTATAGTGTATTTAACTATTTCTTACATTGTTGCCTGTACAGATAATAATTTAAACACAGGATGTATTCATTTTTACTCAAATTGTTGCTATCAACTATTTTTTCCCGTACATCTGCAACTAATCATAAAAAATGCGCTACTACAGCTAATACAACAGTATTCCTGTCTCCATAACTGCTACCATACCTAACTGAATCTGTCACCATTACTGCTTTATGCCAGCTAATATCATCTACAGACATTCGATGGCATCTGCGTGAGAAGTAAATCTATGGGCATTCCAGACCACTTTGTTTTCATTGCGTGTTCTAACCCAATTTGTTCACATCACAGGATTCACATCAGTGGCCTCTCCACGATGTCATGAGCCACGCCCTCTTATCTATGACATCACTAAGTCCCACCGTATTTCCATCTCCCCTTCCTTCCCCTCCATTCACCTACGTTCCTACTCCCCAGTGCCCCTCCCCTTTCGCCTCCTCCACTCTCCAGCCAATCAAAATGCAACAAAACAGAACTGGCCCAGTTGTGGTAGTGGCAATTTAAAACCCCTCCCCTTTCCAGCCAATCACAGCGCAGTATTAAAATAAGACAGCCCAATCAGAATGTAGTTTCAGCAAATAAATAAAATAAATTAAAATTGTAATCCTTTCACAACATACTTGTCTTACAAAGTAACCCAGCAATCATGTGACGTAATTTGTTATTAGCAGCCAGACACAGCCTGACCCTCTCCCTATGATGCTCAGTACTTCACAGGATCTAAATGCTCGGATTATTTTTTGCACCTTATTCAAAAGTATTTATGCAGACAGTTATATAAAGCAGCTCTTCTCTATGTGCAAAGTTCGAACAAACCTTCAAATTACTTATTTTGTACGTATAACTTTACTGTTAAGTGTCACAAAGAAGGTTGTTATGCGACATCCAATCGGCGTAATATGACACATTTTCTGATTAGGCATCGGCAGGACTGAACCAGCTGACAGAGCGGTTTGGTTGCTCTGACAAGTCTCACATTCAACTAGCAACATGTGACGCACTTACCACATTGCAAAACACACATGGGCACTACAGCTTAAACTGCACTTGTCGATGAAGGTACAAAATGCTGTTACCTCACCTGATATCAAAGTATTTTCTGTCCAACGTGTAGCTTTTTGATGTTTATTTTTCATGTTGTGATTTCTTTCTTCTTTCTGCAGCTTTGTTGATTTTATTTAGAACTAATTCTACTACTTCCCTGTGACGAAATTTTGAGATGCTGGATATGGTATTAACTCTATGATACGACCAGGTGGTTGTTGGTTCTTGAGAACAAGTAACGGAGATAATGACGCAGAATCGTGTGGTAAATCACTGAGACTCTCTTGAAAGATATGAATGTGTTTGTCGCAAGTCTGGCGTAGACGATAACAATACAATCTGCAAAGACTGTTGACTTCTCACAGTATGCAATCTGAAGCATTTGATAGTCACTAATAAAGTGAAATAAAAACGGATTTGATTTTGTGACGTCATAAAGTGTGGAACCAAATATTTGAGAGAAATTGTGGACCACTGTCAGGAATGACTTCATCAGTATGACCAATCTGTCATAGAAATTTATTGACCGAAGCTTTGGATATTGATTTTGCAGTGGGTTTACATAAATGAGTGAACGAAATACATTTCGAAGTTAATTCAGCAACAAAAAATATATAAAAATCCATTGTGTGATCTGACAAGGAGGTTCTAACAGGGATATTGCAACTGTTTTAGTGTACAAGCGATTATAGGAACTAATGGCTCACAGCGTGTAATGGCTTTCTGAGAAAATTTGCATATTATTAAAGTAACTAGTTGCTCGAAGTTTGTGAAAGCATTTTATAGAACCAAAGTGAGCATAACTAAGATGTGCGTTCCAAATAAGCTTATTTACAAAACCATCAGGTACCCAAACAACCCAAAGAGAATCACGGACCGTACATCTTTTGAAAAGAATATCGTTATGTACCAAATAAAACATATTTTGGTGTTTGTTTTGCCATACCATTTATGTTTCACATCCTTCCAGATAGGTGTCTTTGTCTTGTTCCTGAGCAATGTCTCGTAAAGAAAAAGAAATAAAGTTTACAGAGGCTGCTTTTCGTATAAGCAACAAGATAAAGTTTCTTTCGAAATCATTTTCGCTAGTGTTTTTGACGAAACCAATAGGAGCACTCGGTAAAGTATCAGCTACAACAATTTCAGTATTAGGAATGTGAACGACGGTGAAGTTAAACTCTTGTAAATACAAAGCCCACCGTTTCAGTCGATCATGATTTAATTTAGGTGACATTAAAAATGGGAGTAGTCGATAATCAGCGTTAAATGTAGTATATTTCCCAAAATAGGAAGAATTAAAATTTAGAAGATGCCAAAATGATTGCTAGCGCTCCGAACTCAGTGATAGGATAATTTCTTTCGGATTTAGACAAACCAAGACTAGTAAAGGTTACACTTCTCAGCAATATTACGCAATTCTCTTCAAATTGTTAGAATACATCTGCACCAAGTCCAATTTTTTATGGATCAGTTGATAAGCGAAAATTTCGTGATAAATCTGGGAGAGCAAGAATCGCTGCATTAATAAGTGTATCTTTCAAACTTTGAAACTCTAATTGTGATTATATCCCAGTGCCATGTGGTGTTTTTCCAAGTAAGTGAACATAATTTAGGAATGGCAACGAATTTCAAGTTTAAAACCGGCGATAAAAATTAATTAAACTGAAAAAACTTCGAACTTGACATTTTGTGGTAGGAAAGGGATTTGCTGTGATTGCATCAAGTTTTTCCTGGTTTGATTGAGTACCTCATGACTAAGTAATATGTCTAAGAAATTTTACTCTTGTTTTACCAAACACTGATTTTTTTAAACTATCTTTGATGCCAAAATCCTTAAGTATGCCCAACAATCTTCTCAAACCACGGTTTTGCCGAGACAAAGATTTTCCTATTAGTGTACCATCTACGTAAGATGTTATACGTCTTTTCAAGTAATTTAAGTAAAATAGTGTTCCACGAATATAATCGGCTGACGAGATGTTTATGCCGAAGGGTAATTTACGGAACTGACAACATACTTCGAAACATAAGAATACAGTGTACTTTCAACAATGTGGGTGTAATTCTATTTGCCATAACCTTATGCGCAGATGTAGAGAAGAAAGTTTTTGCATTCTATAGAAATTTTGCAAACGTTCATCTGATGTTTGCAGTCTACCTGTTTCCATTGAAATAATAGTGTAAATTAATGTTGAATCCAATACTAACTTAATCGAGTCATTTTTTTTTCACAGTGTGCAATAAGTTGATGTATGTACTGACTGCTGCTGATTTTATGATTCCTTGTTCTACCATGAACTTTGTTTCTGCCTTCACTTTTTCTCAGTAGTGAACTGGAATGATGTATGGCGTAATACAATATTTATTATGCTCTTTAGCCTGAAATTTGTATTGGAAACCCATTGTAGTCCCTGAATGATATGTAAAAACGACCTAATGTGTACGCAGAATGTCAAAAAGATCCTGTCTGTTTGTCTCGATGCAGTGCTCTGCAATGTCTCCACGTTTTCCTGAATCAAACTCTGTATGTCAGTTTCCTGATCAAAGTCACAGTAAAAGGTATGTTAACAATTTGTGAAATGAAACATCCTGACCGATTAAAACTGTGTGCCGGACCGAGACTCGAACTCGTGACCTATGCGTTTTGCGGGCAAGTGCTCTACCAACTGAGCTACCCAAGCACGACTCACGCCCTGTCCTCACAGCTTCAATTCTGCCAATACATCGTCTCCTACCTTCCAAACTTCACAGAAGCTCTTCTGCTAACCTTGCAGAACCAGCACTCCTGAAAGAAAGGATATTGCGCAGACATTGCTTAGCCACTGCGTGGGCGATGATTCCAGAATGAGAATTTCACTCTGCAGCGGAGTGTGCACTGAAATGAAACTTCCTGATAGATTAAAACTGTGTGCCGGACCGATACTCGAATTCGGAACCTATGCGTTTCGCGGGCAAGTGCTCTACCATGGTTAAGCCATGTCTCCACAATATCCTTTCTTCCAGGAGTGCCAGTTATGATAGTTTCGTAGAAGAGCTTCTGTGTAGTTTGGAAGGTAGGAGACGAGGTACTGGCAAAACTGAAGCTGTGAGGACAGGGCGTCAGTCGTGCTTGGGTAGCTCAGTTGGTAGAGCAGTTGCCTGCGAAAGGCGTAGGTCCCGAGCTTGAGTCTCTGTCCGGCACACAGTTTTAATCTGCCAGGAGGTTTCATTTCAGCGCACACTCTGCTGCAGAGTGAAATCTCATTCTGGAAATTAGTGTAACTGCGAAAGTACTCTGGTGAAAATGCGATGCCTCATCTGTCAGAAAACATAAACAACTTACTTCCCCTTCCTGTCTCGAAATATTAAAGAAAGCTCCAACTTGCAGTTCAACTTCTGCGTCATTAAAATACAAAACAACTTTGTATTTATTTAGAAAAATCTATAACTAATATTACTTCTGTGGGCAAGAGAGGAGCAATTAAGAAATTCTTCTAAAAGTGTGGTCTAAATGGATTTATCTGTTGTGTTTAAACATTTTTGGAATGCAATCTCACTGACTGCAAGGACAGTGCTAGCAGTATATAAAAAAAACCGATACAACAACGTTACTGACTAAAATATTTGTTGTGCTTGGTGGACTAGTCCTATCATAATAACGCGAATCTGAGGAAGGATGTAGATTAAAATAACCTTGATATCATTCCTCTTCATAGTCAATGGTATGGAAATTGCTTCTATCCTGATAATCAATATTCAGCTGCGAGTACTATTACGTCGTACTTGTGATGTCGGTTGACCCGTCTGTTCTTGTCTCTGTTATTATATTTGTTTTACGAGTTCCAATCGTTTTTGTTTTCGTATGGTGCAAAAGAATTTCGTGTATCATGATTTCTGCTGTAATTGTTACGGTATTTTCCTGTTAAGCTGTTGTCACTGTACGAGTCCAATTACTGAAGTAATGTCTGAAATGCTTCTAAATCATCTTCGCATCTGTCAGCCAATATTACATCTCAAAGGTGTAGGTAATTTTACTAAACAAATACGGATAAACTCTGACGGACTGTATGAGTTCGTTAAATACTGATCTCTGGGTATCATGTCTTCAAAATAATTTTGCTCGGTTGGAAAATTCTGACTGTTCAAAGTCTTACACCATCCTGTGTTGCTTATGACCAGTAGACTGAGAAAAATGCTGGATAAAAATCACTTACGCTTTGGCGCTCTCTCACAATCGAACGCTTTCTTGTTGTGGCTCCATTTTCTAAATACCCGTATAGAAATTCCAGTTTGTGTTATAATGGCGAATTCGTTGATAAAGAATATAAAAATTGACCACACCAGGTTTGAGGATGTATTTCGTTACCACAATTTCTGAAAACTCTAAATTTTGCGTACTGTCAAAATGTGTTCATAGTCCAAGTTACCATTTTTATGTGAACCGGACGGTTCGCCATTGCCTCAAGTCGAAAATTCATTATTATATCTGGATGTGTGGTAACGCGGTCGCGGAAAATCACCTAAACGCCATAAATTTGTATTGTCTTCAAAATTTTCTGAAAGGGAGTGTGAATGTGAATGGCCAAATTTATCATTTACGTCGTTGTGGTTAAGCGTGTGAGCTGTTCATGCTCACTGTTCATATACGCTTTTGTTACTGACTGATTTTTGCCTGGTTGTCAATGACTGGTATTCTATTGTGTCTGAAAATTGTGCTGGTAGTGTGTCATTTGAATCTGTGTTTGCACTGGTTGACATATTTGCCTTTTTTTGTTAGGTCATCAACTTAAATTAGTCTTGACTATTCTCTTTGTCCATCAGAATGTAATGTCAAAGTGTCCACTTGATCGCTAATTTCTTTTAACGTTGTCTTAAGGTGTTTGTTCCGTTTTTTTTATCAGTGTAACTTCACACTCGGAACTATAGTGTTGATTTTAGCTAACAGTTCGTAATGACACTGGTTTGTTTTCATGTTTCAGTGTTCTGTTTCAAAGTTACACAACCTAGTTGCAAAAGTGCTAACGATTGGTTGTAGGATACTTTTCATTTCTTCCCTAATTTCAAATGATAAATTTTGCATTTACAATTTTATTTCTTCCCGTGATTTCCTACTCTCTTTCCGCGATTTTTCGATTTTCTTACTCGCTTCATACTGTGTTTCTTTAAGCATAGGACAAATTGATTCTGGAAAATTTGTCGGCTTCACGCAATGTTGTTCTATATTATCGGTCGCTGAAGGGAATGTGGACTGTGTTCGTTCAAAAGACACTGACGCAAAACTTGATTCTGATGTGTCTGCTCCTGGTTGTAAAATTTCACAAGACTATTGCCCGACGAAATTTCGTATTGTTATCCTTCGTGCCAAACACGATGAAATTCTATTATGGGAAAAACCAACTACTATACAATGACCAAACGAAAGAGAGCAACTGTTTTTTTGATGCTATATGTAAACAAAATCTCATCAATAATTAAGTATTCATAAAACCTTTACGATGTTGCCTTCCCTCTACGTAACAAAGTTTTCAATAATCATCGCACGTATTACAGAGAAATTTCACAAATTACACACAAAAGTTGAACCGTATTACAATGCCTGAAAAAGAAGTACAGCATTACTAAAAAGAGGCGCCCGATATTTTTGCTTTCGAGAAATCCAATACTGTTTATCTACATATTTTCAAAGGATCTAGTGAACTAACCAACGCAGGAAGGTCGAGAAGTGTAACTTAACCGCTTATCTGTTCCTCTCTAACTGAGTGAATCGTCCTAAAACTGTCTACCAATGCTTATGAGGAACGATTATCACACAAACTGATTTCTAACTTAAATCCTTGTACTGTCCTAATCATAAGACTTAATGTTACTTGTTCAACACTGTCCAAAAAAAATGCAGTGCTACCCTGAATGTAACCTGACTTCTGAAAAAAATGCCCAACTGAACTTACTAAGAAATTCCGGGCCCTAGATGCTATTTTCACTTACCTCGAGTCTCCACTAACAATTTTTGCAGATTTCTCGAAAGCAGTGCACAGCATACAGTAACAGAGCAGCATTAAAAACTACCACTGAAAATTCCGTACCGCAAAGTGCAATGTGCCTACGTTCATAATAAAGTGAACGGAGGGTGGGAATTTTGACTCTTAAGAAACGTCTTACGACAAAATTGAACTGAAACTCTGTATTCAAAAGTAGTGTTTTAAAAACCAGCTCAATGTTCACAACAGTATTTACGTAACATGACTTTAAGCAAGGGGAATCTCTAGCTCAGCTTCGTCACTACAAACACAATAATATAAAACAATGCTTCCGCTTGCGTGCTTACCTGAATCTCTCTGTATTCTAGAAAAACTCACACATAATCTCGTTTGCTTCTCTCACCATAACTGCATTAAAAATATCCATACTCCAATTCCATCAATCTCATATCATATTTATAAAGAAAATTTCCTGAGCGTTCTTCGAAATACGTCTGCTACTCAAAACTACCTAACTTACAATGCGTGTCACTGTACTAGCGCTCTCAGGCAAAGGCAGAGACAGTATATCAACACGAAGCTATTGTAGCAATACTCGATTAGATTAGATTAGTACTTGTTCCATAGATCATGAATACGACACTTCGTAATGATGTGGAAGATTGTACAACTACATGGTTTTGTTCTGTGTGAGCTATGCGTATCGATATTTACTTAAGAAACAGAATTTACAGAGTGACCAAAATAATATGCATAATGTGCACAAATCTAGCAACTGTAGAGGTCGCTCTCAAACTCCATATACCAATGATCCCAACGATTTACCCATAACCTTAAGTGGCTTCAGTTCCTAGCCAAGCTTTCGTTTGAAATAATAATAAGAAAGAAGCCTCGATGACAGAGAAAGAATGGAAGAAGAGATGGACGAATGGGGGGAAGAAATGAACGTAGAGAGGGGGAAGGAGATGGACAGAGAGAGGGGGGGGGGGGGCAGGAGGAGGAGATGGACCGAGAGGGGGAGGAGAAGGAGGAGCTATGCAAAGAGAAAGAGGAGGAGATGGACAGAGAGGGGGGAGAGAGAGAGAGAAGGCAATTAGAATGTATATCCAATTCCAATGCATATTTAGCAATTGCGAAGCTTTGCCGGGTTCACTAGCCTCTTATCAAAGGCAAGTCTTCCAGTATAGTCTGTCTAACAGTTAGGTTCCTTTCAGAGTGTGCTGATACAATATCTTCATTCTTAGCAACTACATGCAACCGCTCGCTCGAGGAAAGATCCGTACCTGAGACTAGAAAAATGCACCGGTCACAGCAATATCCACAAAAAGAAATTGGAGTATTCCGCTGAATTACAGACCAATATCGATAACGTCGTTTGGCAGTTGGATTTTGGGACATGTACTGTGGTTGAACATTAAGCATTACCTCGGAGGAAACGGTCTATTGACCCGTAGTCAGCACAGATTCAGAAAAATATCGATCGTGTGGAACACAGCTAGCTTTATCTGCACATGAAGTAATGAATGCTATCGTCAAGGGCTCTCAAATATATTGCAGTTCTGGAAGGCTATTGATACTCTTCCTAACATGCGACTTCTAGTTACATTGCGAGCGTACGTGTGTCGTCTCAGTTGTGCGGCTTGCTTAGTGATTTTCTATCCGAATGGTCACCATTTTTAGTAATTACCGGAAGGTCATCGAGTGAAACAGAAGTGACACTAGCGTTCCCCAAGCTATCTGCTTTTCCTAATTTAGAGAGAATCCGAACAGACCTCTTTGATTGTTTGCAGATGATGCTGTCATTTACCACCTAGTAACGTCGCAAGATGATCAAAAGCAGTTGCAAATTAATTAGGGAAATAACCTGTACTGTGTGAAAAGTGGCAATTGAACCTTAATAATGAAAAGTGTGATGTTATCCATTGAGTACTAAAGGGAATCCGCCGGCCGGAGTGGCCGAGCGGTTCTAGGCGCTTCAGTCTGGAACGGCGCGACCGCTACGGTCTCAGGTTCGAATTCTGCCTCGCGCATGGATGTGTGTGATGTGCTTAGGTTAGTTAGGTTTAAGTAGTTTTAAGTTCGAGGGGAAGGGTGACCTCAGATGTTAAGTCCCATATTGCTCAGAGCCATTTGAACCATTTGTTTAGAAGGAATCCATTAAGTTCTGGATACATGATAAGGCTCACCACAGGCGCCGACTCCATGGGGCCTGAGGGGGCCCGAGCCCCCTCTAAAATTCGTTGGGTGGGGGGCGGACCCCCCTCCCACCCAACAATTTAACAAAATTATCATTAATATTATGCTTTGTGAAAACAAAATTATGTTGGAATTTCTTATTTTCCTTGTTTGACGATAGTTACCTTTTAAAATACATTCAGTAATGAGATAAAACAAATAATTATTACGGTAGTAAGCAGGTTAAGTGACAAGGAGTGGCGTGAATCATGATAGTGTTACGGTGCTATGTCGGGGCACACTTGGAATTTGTCCCGGAGAGCGAAGCTTCGGGTCAAGTCTGGTGCCTGCGGGCCAGCGCTGCTGCCACGGCGACATCAAAAGGACTGGAGCTGAGGCGCCTGGAATCCTTTGCCTCGCGTCGCCTTGACGCCTCGAGACATTACGACGATGCAGCTATATAAAGCTCACCCTGATGTCGCAACCATTCAGTGTGGATAGTTTTCGTACAGTGCATGCTGCAGACGTCTTTAGCGTTCCGACTTTAGTGTGTAGTGGACTATTTTATATTCATTTACTTGAGTCCCTTATTGTATTGTCGTTTAAGTTTGCAATGGATAAGTTTGTCACCAAAAAGGTGCACTTGGAAGTTGATGATACTGCATGTCGACCTACAACAATTATTGTGTCGTCAGTTGCTTCGTTGTCTTCGGGCGAAACCTGGACAATCCGGTAAGGGAAGATCATTTCAGAAGTCTTGGTTGATCAAATGTACATGGCTAGAATATGAAGCATCTATCGAAAACGTTTTTTGCAAAACCTACAAAGAGGCAGACGCTAAAAATCTGTTACAATTTTCATCAAAAAAAGATGATGCGTTTACTTCCGCAGGGTTTTGTAACTGGAAAAAGGCTCTGGAAAAATTCCGTCTTCATGAAAATACGTTTACGCATAAGGAAGGTGTTCAGAAACTTAATTCTATCACTAACCGAGGTGTGGCCTCCTACTTGAATGAACATTTAAATAGCGATATGAAGAAAGGCCTTTTAGCTTTTGAGGCAATTTTTACTACCATGCTATTTCTATGCCGACAAGGACTAGCAATTAGAGAGCACGAAGATGTAAACTCAAATTTTTTTCAGTTGTTGGAACTCCGAAAGAATGACATACCTGAGTTTAAAAAGATTGGTTAGGGCGTTCGGGGTATAAGTGGACGTCCCACGATATTCATCTACTAGGAAAGTCTGTGTTGAGGAAAGTATTGGCTTCAATTATGGAGACTGAACATTTTTGTATTATGGTTGATGAAACAAGTGATTCTTCGATTCACGAACAAGTGTTATTTCGTATTCATCCTGTCGATGATTACTCAATCATCAACGAAGACTTTATTGCCTTATACGAGATCCCCAACACCGAATCACAAACCCTGTTTACTATTTTAAAAGACGTTTTTGCTTGTCTTGATTTGTCAATGGATAACATAAGAGGACAGTACTATGATGGTGCCTCTAATATGAGAGGTTAGCTCAAAGGACTAAAAGAGTTACTTTTGAATACACAACCAAAAGCACCTTACGTGCACTGCACTACTCACAGTTTAAACTTGGCAGTTGTAGACAGTCTCCGCCATTTTACGTCTATGAGAGACATTACGGCTTTAGCCAAGGATTTAACAAACACCGTAAGGAAATCCAACAAAAGGATGGGACTTTTCAGAAACATTCGCCGTGAGAGCACCAACGACCAAGTTGGTCTACGATCCCTCTGCCCTACTCGATGGACTATGCGAGCTTCTATTATCTTGAGAATATTGAAAAACTTTGAAGAATTTCTAGAGTTTTTTTGAAACATTTCCTGCACAGGACGAAACAGCGGAAGGTTACAAATGTACCTTGAGTCAATCTTACAATTCAAGGCTTATTAGTTTTACGTCTTTATTGCCATGTAGTGAACCCAGTAGAGGATGCCAATGAAAAACTTCAATGCTCTCATCTAAGTGTTGCTGATCTGGAAAAAATATACGAGGGCTTGATTTGTATACTGAACACTTTTGGGAATTGTGTTTAAAAGAAAAATCTTCACAAGTTGATGATCTTCCGCTTCCTCGCAATCGAAGTATACCAAAGAAGTATGGAAACAACGAAGTCAGCTCACTGCATACTTTCAAAGCCCCAAAGGAATACTACAAAGCTATTTACATGGAAGTTTTTGAAACGGTGCTATCTTGTATTACTGAGCGGTTTGTTTCAAATGGGCTCACATAGGTCATTGCAGTTGAACAAGAGTGCTTGCTTTTAGTAAACAGAGGGAAAACAAATTTGGAAAAATCAACTGAGTTTTTCAGAAATGACCTAGACATTGAGAGACTGCGCTTACACTTGAATATGTTAGCCGATATAGCTAGTAAAAAACAACTTGTCTTGAAAAATATGCGTGATGTAAGAAAGTACATTACACAATAGCCTGCAGTTGGAAAAATATTATGTGAAGTAGTGAAGTGCATTAAGCTTCTCTAAGTATTTCCAATCATGACAGCAACATCACAACGATCATTTAGCGCCCTTAGATGTCTGAAGTCATATCTCCAATCAACAATAGGACAGGAGCGATTGAATAACTTGGCTGTTCTTCATGCCCACCGAGATGTTTTGGATGAATTTCATATCCGACCAGGCATCAACGACTTCATATTCAGCAATCCAGCCAGACGGTCGACATTTGCACCTTTCTTAAGGCACTATAGACCTAATAATGGGATTTAGAGGAATATTAAAAATCTTTATAAAATAGAG
The DNA here is from genome assembly GCF_023897955.1 of Schistocerca gregaria. NCBI lineage: Eukaryota > Metazoa > Arthropoda > Insecta > Orthoptera > Acrididae > Schistocerca > Schistocerca gregaria. The sequence goes on from NC_064921.1 coordinate 526,918,751, forward strand.
AATTAAATACATACATAATGTAAAATTTTCATTTTCGAAATATTAGAACTAGTTTAGCATTGTATTACTATATTACTATAGTACTGTATATACTATAGTACTGTATATATTTTTAGGGTGTAAGACCAAATTAAATCGCGCTATTCAAATACTTTTTGACTGAAAGTATTAGGCATACTGTATTAACTTTATTAACTGTATTAAAGCATTAACTTTGTGATAGTGTTTTTATTTAATGAACTCTGAGCCTTATTCAAAGTAAGCTTAAATTAGCTGTTTCACTTATTAATCAAAGTGTTACTACTGGGCGACAGCAATATTTTATGTTTTATTCTTTTAATGATAGTTTAGGATTTTTCAGAGCTATATATTCACTGCTCTGTAATAGTCTATAAACATGATTATTTCTTTTAATGAAATTAGCTTTTTACGAAAATACCGTGGGTGTTTATATAGTGTTTCTTTTTTTAAAGCCAAAAAATATGTCAGGACTGTCGAGTTTCCTGGAGTGTCGAGTTATCGAGAGTCCTGTTGTCGGTGTTCTAATGTTGATAATATGACTCTAAAATGTTTAAAAAACTTTAATACTCACTATTTTTAACTAAAATTTCCCGGGGCAAGACCACCAGCATGCCCCCCCCCCCCCAAATTTTGTATCAGTCGGAGCCCCTGATGCTCACAAAGTTACACGATAAATCTCAAAAATATAAAGTCTTTCAAATCAACTAAACATTTATGGATTTCACTTAGAAACAACTTAAACTGAAACGATCATATAGATAATGTTGTGGGGAACTCGAATCAAAGGCCACAGTTTGTTGGCAGAGAGCACTTAGAAGTTGCAACAAATCCAATATAAGACTGACTACACTACGCTTGTCCGTCCTGTGCTGGAGTGTTGCTGTGCGGTATGGGATTCTTACACGATAGGACTAAGTAGGACATCGAAAAACTTCAAAGATGGGCAGCTCATTTTGCACCATCGAGAAACACGGGAGGAGAATGCCACAGATATGATAAGCGAGTTGGGGTGGCATATTTAAAATAAAGGTGTTTTATCGTTGCGGCGTGGTCTTTTCACGAAATTTTAATCATTCAAGTTTTTCCTCCGATTGCTAAAATATTTCATGGACGCCTCATAAACAGGGACTAATAAAACAAGGGAAATCGCAGCTCGAGTCGAATGATTTAAATATTCATTTTTCCCACGTGCTGTTCAAGGATGGAATGGTGGAGAAATACTGTGAAAGTCGTTCGATGAACCTCTACCAGGCACTGAAGTGTGAATTTCTGAGTGACCATGTTGATGTAGCTGTACATGCAGATGTAAGCAGATCCACACTACTGGCCATTAAAACTGCTACACCAAGAAAAAATGGAGATGATAAACGGGTATTCATTGGACAAATATATTATACTAGAACTGACATGTGATTACATTTTCACGCAATCTGGGTGCATAGATCCTGAGAAAACAGTACCCAGAATAACCACCTCTGGCCGTATTAACGGCCTTGATACGCCTGGGCATTGAGTCAAACATAGATTGGATGGCGTGTACAGGTACATTTGCCCATGCAGCTTCAACACGATACCACAGTTCATCAAGAGTAGTGACAAGCATATTGTAACGAGCCAGTTGCTCGGCCACCATTGACCAGACGTTTTCAGTTGGTGAGAGATCTGGAAAATGTGCTGGTCAGCGCAGCAGTCGAACATTTTCTGTATCCAGAAAGGCCCGTACAGGACCTGCAACATGCGGTCCTGCATTATCCTTCTGAAATGTAGGATTTCGCAGGGATCGATTGAAGGATAGAGGCACGGGTCGTAACACATCTGAAATGTAACGTCCACTCTTCAAAGTAACGTCAATGCGAACAAGAGGTAACCGAGACGTGTAACCAATGGCACCCCATACCATCACGCCGGGTGATACGCCAGTATGGCGATGACGAATACACGCTTCCAATGTAGGTTCACCGCGATGTCACCAAACATGGATGCGACCATCATGATGCTATAAACAGAAAAAATGACGTTTTGCCATTCGAGCACCCAGGTTCGTCGTCGAGTACACCATCGCAGGCGCTCCAGTCTGTGATGCAGCGTCAAGGGTAACCGCACCCATGGTCTCCGAGCTGATAGTCCATGCTGCTGCAAACGTCGTCGAACTGTTCGTGCAGATGGTTGTTGTATTGCAAACGCCCCCATCTGTTGACTCAGGGATCGAGACGTGGCTACACGATCCGTTACAACCACGGGGACAAGATGCCTGTCATGTCGACTGCTAGTGATACGAGGCCGTTGGGATCCTGCATGGCGTTCCGTATTACCCTCCTGAAGCCACCGATTCCATATTCTGCTAACAGTCATTGGATCTCGACCAACGCGAGCAGTAATGTCGCGATGCGGTAAACCGCAATCGTGATAGGCTACGATCCGACCTACATCAAAGTCGGAAACGTGATGGCACGCATTTCTCCTCCTTACAAGAGGCATCACAACAACGGTTCACCAGGCAACGCTGGTCAACTGCTGTTTGTGTATGAGAAATTGGTTGGAAACTTTCCTCATGTCAGCACGTTGTAGGTGTCGCCACCGGCGCCAACCTTGTGTGAATGCTCTGAAAAGCTAATCATTTGCATATCACAGCATCTTCTACCTGTTGGTTAAATTTCGCGTCTGTAGCACGTCGTCTTCGTGGTGTATCAATTTTGATGGCCAGTAGTGTAATTTACAGGTTAAAATTTACCGAGAATTACCAATGTTGTTCTCACGAATAAAATTCGTCTCTAAAATCGGAAGCACAATGAGCCATCAAATTAAATATTTCCGCACTCTTGTCGAGAAGTGCACCTTAACCTGTAGTGCTCATGTGTGTTTTGCAATACGGCAATCGTGTTATACTGTAATATAACTTCCCTAAGTAAATTACAATAATGTACTAATTCTATCTATATTATAATATTCCTTCTCCAAGTTAATTGCAATAATGTACTAATTCTCTCTTGAATGAATGTGTACTGCACTGGGTGACTGTGCAGATAAATAAATGAAAAAAAAGAAGGATACTATGAATGTTTGTGATATTAATTGCAAGACTTTTCCTAACAAAAATCTTTAAGATTCTCTGACAATGATAATAATATTTAATAATAATTATTATTATTTTTGTATCTTCAGCAACAGTGATTCGCTGGAGGAAGAATTTATGTTCTGAATCTCGGCGATGTGATCCCGGGACTCCACAGCAGTGGCGAAGGACGATTTAGTATTGATGGGCCTGCACAATCTCAAAGAAAAACGTCAGGGGTATGAAAATGGCAGCAATCGTTGCAGCGAGATTAATTCCACGCCCAGGCTATTGAATGTTACTTTTGAGGAAAGACGGAAATGTCGCTTGTCACTGGTTTTGATCTGTGTTGTTATAAATTCGAAATTATTGAAATTATTTTCAGCACAGGACGTAAATCTTGCTGATAAAAAACATAAATAATGTTCAATGTGAAGTGTCGGGTTTTTAAAAGAATAAATCACCTGTTTTGTTGTCTTTGACGCTGATGAGTCTCTTTTTAGCTTCGGTGCTGCCACTCGCAGCTAGTGTATCTCTGAGTGTCAATACTATCGTCGTAGATTTTAATGAATAAATAATGCATAGGTCTTGTAGTTTGTCGCGAGCGGTGGGAAATCAAACACAGTTTTGCATTAAATTTCAAAACACTTGCGGAGTAAACATTTAGTAGCTACAAGCTGTTGATAAAATAAGACAATACTTGCACCACTATGATACTTTCACCTCCTTCGCAAACGCGACGTAAGACAGACAATACAATAAAATATCAAATACTCTCCAGGTGGCAGTAAAACATTACGCCGATGTGATGTGAAGCTTGTCGGAATAAGTAAAACACTTATCGAGTTCAGTTTTGCCGATGCCTAATCAGCTTGTACGTCATATTACGCTGGTTGGAAGTCACATCAAGACGACGTGAGCTTGATGACGTCAAAAATCGGGAGACGTGGCTCATGATGTCATAGTGAGGTCAATAATCTGAGTCACGTGATTCAAAGGAAGTAGGCCAGAACTTACTATATCCTCTAAATCTCGTTTAATTTCCCTCTTCGCAACACTTGTTTTTCAATCGACTTCATATTTTCCACTTAACTTGTCTATTCTGTTTTGGCGTTGTTTGTACCTCCTCCTAGTTGTACTACCGATGTCAGATTTATTCCTTTACATTGCTTCTTTGACAGTGATGACTGTTTCCTGATTGATAACTTTTTTTAAACTTTTGCTGTACTATGGTAGTTTGTATAACCTTAATTTTTGCTTCAATGCATTCACTTGTCCCGGCTTCTCCTATGATCTATTTTTCGGGTTAATTTCAGCGCTCTGCTTATCATTTCTAGAATTCAAACCTGCTTCTTTGGTTCCAGTACCTTTCTCCAACCAAGAACAGCTTACAATCGTAGTGCCTGCTTCTGAGTCCAGTTGGCTCAAGTATGATAATGTTCCCTCTCGAGATTTTGGTAATGGTGTCACGCTGACTTCGGTTGGAAGGTCGTCAGCTGCCAACAAATTTCAGTCAAATGGAAAGTTTATGATAACAGATTCATATACAGCAGTTCTATGTTTGTTCTACAAACAGCGCATTTTTCATTGTAAATAACTAGAACTGAGAGCTAAACGAGGGAAAGTTCTATTACTTTTTTCTTCTTCACATTAACTGTTAGATACTAGGTTGCTGCGCTACTCATCTTTGCTCGGTCGTCCTCGAGTTCTTCTTTATTTAGGCTTACTATTTTGAGAGGTAAATATCTAAGGCTACACAACCTGTTAATGTGTTCATTCCATTTTGTTCTGTTTTTATGCATGCTATTTCCTAATTTATAAATAGTCAATTCATTAGAAATGTCACCATTTTTAATCCGTCTAATCCATTACATTCCTTCACTGCTCCATGGAATATCATTTCTACCGCCCGAGTTCTGTTTTCTTGCTGTTCGTTTATGACTGATGACTCACTTCCAAGCAATAGGGTGGACTGGCATGGTTCTGTAACACTCCAGTCGTGTCTATCTTCGTGTTCTGTTTTCAAGCGACTATTTTCCCACATAAATTTGATAATTTTGCTAGTTTCTTCTCCGTATGTCTACTATTTTTATATTTAATGTCACATTCTCATTGATCAGAATATTTTACTTGTTCTAACAATTCATTACCAATGCCAGTTTTTGATCTTTCGGTATCATACGACAGATAAATCTGCAGCAAGTATTTTGGATCACATTGTGCCATAGTATATCTAGTTTGAAATATTCAAGGCGGGTTGGTGAGGAGGGGGGGGGGGGGAGGAGGAGGGAGAGGAGGATTGGGGCATAACGGGCTCTTGCTGACGAATGCGTCGCCTTACCGAGTATTCGCGCGTGCAAGATATGCAGGAGCGCCACGAGAGAGGCAGGTCGTTGTGAGCTCCGAGGCACTCTGCGTCAGACGCACAGCCGTATAAAATATGAATCCCGCCTTGTCCCCAACACAAAATTCGCTTAAGCCAGAAAACTCGCTCCACCGCGCACTCGGCGAGCGATGTGGGCGTCGCGCGGTCTCGCGGAAGGGGGTCACGACGTTTCTGCGAAATTCGCTATACACATGTTTCACCTGTGGCGTCAGCATGGTTTGCTGTTTGGAGGGAGCAGACGGTGTAGCTGCTCACTATGGCTGGTGCCCTTCCTGTCCTCTCCCTGTATCAGCGTCTCCCACCTCTGGTGCCATCCAGACGAGGGTCCCTCTTTCACTATGCCCTCCACCAGGAGGACATCCTGGTTTGCGTGATAAAGATGCCAACAATGCTATTTTTCAACGTGCAGTATTTTTAAGAGTGGTTATTATTTGTCCTGTTCTCGTATACTGTTCCGAGGTGGTGACCTGTAACGTTCACGATATCTTGATCATTTTCCACAGACGCTTCTCGAAAGTCTTTGCTGTTATTATCTTTTCTCTTCTTTTTTTTCTTTTCTGTCAGCTCTAGCCGACACAGTTTATGTACGAGCTGTAATCTGTTAACTCTTCAGGAAGCATTTTCTGGTAGGTAGACAGATAGTTTTAAATTCAATATTGCTTTCCTCATGACACATGGTTGTTCGTCTTGAGTAATCGTCCTTTTTTGTCTTTTGTACTTTTGCCGTCGGGAGCGGTAACGTACCATAATTTGCGTTCCTGACGAGAAAAAACTGTCACACAACCATTTTTACGTATCAACGGTAAGTGGAAAATGAATAACTTTATGTGATTGAACGAGATATGTCGTAGTTTTACTCTCCTGTATGTAAAAATTCGTATAAAATATGTTGTAGACAAATAGAAGGGGAAAGATGCCGCAAACTCTTACTGCTGAGAGTAGCCAGCTATGCTGAATCTCCGAGGCCACAAACAAAGCGGATAACCGACCGCTGCAAATTTCGCTGATGGCCAACGAATACAGCGAAAGAATTATTAAAAGTACTAGCAGCTCTATTCGTTTATCGAATTTTGATGTTTTCTGGACTATAGTATTGATCTTGACCTTGATGGAATAACTGTTCCTGCAGCTGCTGTAATTGAACAAATGTTCAGTTTTGTACATCGAAAATATATTGGACACTACTTTGCTGTAACATCAATAAATTAGAGAGATAACCAGGTTTAGTTGCTAAGAGCGATTCCAAAATCAGACTACCTGAGAACATACAAAAAGGTTAGAGAATTAACATTCCAAAGAGTAAATAGAAAGCATATAAAACATAAAAAACACAGTGCTCCTGGTGGTAAACGCGGAACTCAACGGCTGCCGTGATTCATTTGTTAACATACGTCACGACTCCACAGACAATGTACCACTTCACTGCAACAACGTCGCTGGGTAGCGCGAACAGTGTTAAGTGCACGACTACGACAATCGGCGCGTGTAGCGCTGGCTACATCAGCCACTTCGTGGAAGCTGAGCGTCAGCGTCAGAAGCGGGTCGGAAAGTGCAGACGTCGTCCGGAGCGGGTCGTGTGCGCCGGTGTTCTCCGTCGACTGGTATGACGTCTGTGATGGAATTTGGGGCGTTGGATCTGCTTGACGTTGGGCTCTTGTCGGCAGAGTGGCAGGGGACGCTTGTTGGATGACACAATAGGGCTTCACACGATTAAGTGAGACGGCTGTTGGTTTCCCGTTCACTGCTGTCCAGAGTCTGCGTGCTCCTGCGTAGAGCGCGGTATGGTCCAGTATATGGAGGCTGGAGTCGCGTCTTGTCGCAGTCTATTCGTAGCATTACAAGGGAGCTGTTCTCGAGATTGCCGTCCAGAAAAGTTGATGGAGAACCGTGCCTCGAGCCGTTGGAAGGTTTTAGCAGGTTGATACGACTCAGTAACTGTGATTGATCCTGTGTTGCATTTGTAAGAGGGTTGGAGTCAACGAGCTCTCTGGGCAGGCGTGGTGTCTCGCCATAAACCAGCTCTACTGCAGATTAGTTTGTGTCAAGTGAAAATAGTTTATAGTGTAATGTTATGTGTGCCTCACTGCCTCCTTTTTTTTAAAAAACTAATTTGTGTCTGATTTTATTCTGAGAAGCTCAGTAATGTATGTAGATACCGTAAATGTAAATTTGATTCAAAAAGTACTTGAAGTGAAGTGAAGCGCAGCTGGATAGCAACAAACTCTTTAACGCGCAATCCCTGCAACGACAGTAGTTGTGAATCTTTGAGTATGGACTCGAAAAAAAAGACGAATTATTAAAAAAAAAAGAGAACTGTTAATCTGTATCTTGTGGAAAGAGGACGTTTTGCTAGGCCATTTTAGTGATAAAACCGAGTAAAGTATGTATAAGAGTTGCCAAACATTTATGTATACAAATTTTCTGGAAGTGAAGAATAGAAATATCTTGTGTTTGGAAAAGGAGGTGAACTTCATTGTCGTCGCCGTCTATCAATCGACAGAATTGTAAGTGTGCAAAGTTCACTAAAATACAGGAAAAGAAATGCATTGTCTATTGTTTTCATTCAATAAGTAACAGCCTCTCATAATTTCTTAATTACAGCAACTGGATTATGTTCTTGTACAATAGTAAGCTCCTGAACACCACTGACAAATTTTGTTGTAGCAAGACGTGTAGTTTGAAGGAAATTTGTGTGCTAAGCAATTTCCTTTTCTCACGGAAAGCATATTGCTCTTTGATCTTATTTACTTACAACAGTAGTCCCTTAAGTATGTAAAGCTAAGAAAACTTGGGCTCAAAGCTATCCGCAATAGGGCCAAGTAACTAACAGAGTCGTATTTTAAACCTTAAAGAACAATAACTTTCTCCAAATTGTAATACGTCACCAACTGGTGCAGAAGTTCATCATTAAAGGAGGCAGCAACCAAAATTCAGTTACCAGTTACGACTTAAAGTAAAAATCTCAATCAAAAATCGATCTCTCTCTCTCCAAACACATATATAAATATTCATATTACTAAGATAAAACTCATTGTATAATAGGCCGAGCAACACTATGGGAACTGCAGACGTGCGACAAATTCTCTGGCACATGAGCGCTACCCTCAGTATTCGAAGCCATCATTCACTCATGTCATTTCTGGCTCAATGACAACTTGTTGTATTATGGTGTATATAACCATAGTATTTCGCCAGCTGGGCGAAAAAGTTCGATTCAAACTGTTGGCCCCTATAGGTGGTTACGTGCAATGGGCAGCCCAAACACGTTGATTTAAAAGTGGAGGCTAGCGTTTCTGCTGATATGTTATCAGCCAGAACTGCCTCTGGCCAATATGTATAGACCTACCTGTCTATCATAATTAGTGGAAATCTCTGGCTACCCAGTGGGGGACACGTTCCTACCACATTGAGGTGAAAGTGGGCAAAACGTGAGTATACGTCTGGAAAATCAGCTATTGGCACTTGCACCTATCAGGAGATCTTACAGTGTTGGCAAGCTCGTATCCACTCACCGCAGGTTTGTTCCATTCCTGGCCACACCAAACGCTGTGGCGCCAGCCTGAACGTTGATTGAACTCTGGGACGACAGAAATAATGCCGAATATCGATCACTTGTCTCGAGAAGATGGCTGGTGTAAAGGAATGAGATCATCCATGTGCTACTTCCCAGTATAGTTGATTGTCTTCTCCAGGAACGTCGACTAGTTGCAACTTTAGCACTGCGGTGTCGTGGTGCAGCAGGTTGCTTAACGTGGAGCCTTGGCGAGCACTGTATGTCCATAGGCTGGCGACTTGAGACAAACAGTCCATCACAATGTTATTAATTTCCGAAATGTGATGAATGTCAGTGCTTAATTGCCTAATAAATTCCAAGTGGTTATCTTAACATGGAGAGCAGGTGGTACTGTTCCTATTGAATGAAAAAGACAACAGCTCCGGTTTATACGACGAACTCTCTTGCTCCTATCTTCAGTCAGAAATATCTGATTGCGTCATAAACAGCCAAGAGCTCTCGCCATAGGTACTCCATCTCTGTTGCGATGGCGACAACTTGTGAGAAAAATATGCGAGTGGGTGCCACGCATTGTCTACCTACTGTTGAAGAGCTGCGCCAATAGCCAATAGCCACGTGCGACCGGCGAGTGGTGCACGACAGAGAATGGAGACGTGAAGTCATCAGGCGGGGGAGCCACCGGAGGTATCGCTAACAACGAACAGACACGACAGACGAACAAGCAGGGGCGACAGACACTACGACCGACCAGGACACAACACGAGGCAAGCAAGCAGGAACTGAGGTGATAATCACGGAGAAACAACAACAATGCCGGAACACTCCGAACAACGACTGTATCTGTCTCAACACAAGGGACTGGAACGCAGTACGGCCGAGATGCACACACGAACTACGGCGAGTACCAGACTGCTGGGCAGCGCCGCGCGGCCGCCTAGACACATGACCGCGGGAAACGCGACTGACAGCGGACTTCACGTGGTACGGAGAGTGGCCCACTTGCATGCCGAGGCTCGCTGAGCAAGCGCACACTGGACCACAGAAACCCTCAGTGGGTATCCAGATCCATACCATCTGGTGCGCGTTCAACTTCCGCGCCCCTCCAACACTAGGTCCACACCCCCAGAAACCTGTGCGTATGGGCGGAAACGCCACAACGGTGTCTTAGTGGGTGGAAGGAGGGCATGGAGGAGACCCTGTGTCGTCGACCGCCAGGCAGTGGAATCCATCAGAACGTCACCGAAGGGCAAGTCATAGCACGGAGCCTCAGAACGTTGTGGATGTGGGGAGGAGTGCAGGCATGCCTGTGGGGAGCCAGGGCTTTAGGGAATGGGGCCGACTCGAGGGCCTCACGCACACCAGAAGGAACCTATCAGGCCAGAGTTGGTTATGGTGGCAGCAGTCAATTCCCTTTTGTGTCTGTATCGATATCACACGCCGCCCACGGGTCACGACTACTATGGTGGGAGGCCAAACAGCTTTGCCCCCATATGAGTGGGCCCACATGGCTGTGCTCGCCCATGTAGCCCTGAGAGGATCAGAAGCGGGGCTTAGAAGACGACGGCATCAGCAGATGGAGCAGGGTCCGTTGTTGCCACCCATGAAGGAGTTCGGTCAGACTATGATCAGCAATCGGCATAGTGCGATAAGTACTCAGGAATAAGGTGAGGGCCAACGTGGTGGCAGAGGATTCGACTGCTTTTCTCAGCTGTTGTTGAAATGTCCTGACCAGTAGTTCTGCTGTGCCACTGGAGAACGGACAGAATGGAGGGATGCGGTTGTGTTTGATACCATTCACCTCAAAGAATGCGTGGAAGCAGGCTGCCATGCATTGGGGGCCACTTTTGGAGACCAAGGTACGAGGCAGGCCTTCAATGGTGAGAACATGAGCCAAGGCCGTGATTGTGACACAGTCAGGGTGGACGCCATGTGCACCACATACAGGTAACTGGAGTATGCACCCACAATGAGTAATCACACCGATCCCAAGAATGGGCCGGCGAAATCGAGATGGATTTGGTCCCAGGGCCTGTGAGGCTTGGGCCAGGGTGTAAATGATTGTGCCTGGTGACATGCATACACAGTGTACCCATAGACCAAGAGTTTGATGGGGCCATCGATGACGGGCCAGTACACATACTGGCAAGCTAATGCTTTCGTACAAGACATCCCACAGTGTCCATGGTGTAGCAAGCATAGGACACAGCGGCGCAAATCAGGTGGGATGATCACCTAATGGGTGTAAGGCTCCATGGCCAACAGAAGGACACCTATCACAACTGAGAAGTGCCAGCGTGAGAGGTGCCACCAGGGGCTGAATTAAGTTATCAGCCAACGAGTCAGATAGGTGGGCCACAGATAGGTGGGCCAGCCATGGGTCACATACCGGAAAATCTGCCACAGAATGGGGTTGTGGCGTGTGGCAGAGGCCACCTATGCAGCTGTGATGGGAAATCTGTCCAGCGTATCATTGCAGATTGTATCGATGTGAAAGCACAGTACTTCCTGCCGGTCGCACTCGGGATCAGGGCCCAAGGGAAGATATGACAAAGCATCTGCGTTAGAGTGTTGAGAGGTGGCTTACATCAGAAAACATGTGTAATTTCGTAAGAAGCTCAGCTCTTGAGACGGAATGTAGCGATCTACTTCTGGTCAGTTGCAGATCAAATCGGTAACGGTACTGCAGGGTGGATTGGTCAAAGACAGTGAAACGGGATATTTCAGACTCTAATTTTATCCTAAGACTGTTGACTCCCATCCGCATAGAGATAGATCATAAATTTTACGCTAGGCTCGAGGTGCTAGAAATATGTACATCACTGTCTGGTATACTTTGATGATGTATGTGTTCGACAATTAACAATGAATGGACGTACTGCACAGTCATCTATCTACATTCTCATTGATACTCGCAAAGTAGAGAGGGGGCGGTTTAGCTATGGTACTGAAATTGGGAAACATACTGTCACATCATTGCTCGGTGTTGAAATTACTGTAAAATTGCTCGCATTATCGACTGCGATGCTTATTATTGGAGTACATTGATGTTGTCTTTTCCACCCCATCCGTCCACTGGTAAGCTGTTGGTTACTACATCTTGATTGACTGACATCAGTTGTTTGAGTTGAACATAGAGTTTTGGTGGAGGGGCAACACCTTCTGGGGATGGATAGCACTGAAACAGTGATCGTGTATATGACTGCTATATGAGGAATCAGTTGAACCGGAATGCAGAGCCATCAGCTATTCCATTACTATGACAGATGAGTTTCAATGTAGAGATCGTTAAGCACCTACGGACAGTAGTTTGGAAACTCTCCACAATGCAGCCAAACTCTTCCAGTTTCCTTATGTTGTAACTGTCTTTTACTTAAAATCATCCAGTGTGTGATGAGTGTTACGGTAGCTGCAGTAACAACATGATTTACACCGTGCGACGTCTAGTTTTCTGCGAGAGGCAATGGATCAGGACGTGTTAATGTCAGTTTAGAACCTGACTCAGACCTCGAAGTCGTAGCGGAAAAACAAAATGTATGGCAGTGTTCAAAGTGTGTTACAGCAGAAAAAAAGCAATGTTTCAAACAACAACACAGAGTCACAGGGAGCGCCTCTTGCGACTTACAGTATAGTCTGTGGGATAAAGTCATCCTCCTACAGTACAGGTGATGAAACTTTTAACTGGTCTGTGCAGTGGATCAATACCAATATATTTAGTAGGATCGTCACATGTGCTTGATGCCAGCACACATGCTGTGTTTGTTCTCAATATATGGGGGAGAGAGCTGCAGTAAAAGTCTGATCGTGTTCTTTTTCTGTTGAAGTTAATGGAGCTTTCATAGTTCGTAATTTTTCTCTGGTGAGTGGTACAGAATAACGATGATAGAATGTTGGGGTGATAGACGTGAATGGGCCCTGAGGGATGTGGATCTGTAGTACCTGCTTGTCGTTTAGAAAAGCACCACAATGCAGTAGCAAAATCCACCTGCTTCCCCTTGTTCCTGTACTGTATTTTATACTACCTCACGTTGCGACAGCAGGCTTCATTTCCATCAAATGATCAAAACACAGTTCTGTCACATTAACTCAGCTTCGCCTGTTTCTACACGGGTTGCAGAAGGTGGTAGACGTAGGTTTCTCCTACTTCTGACTTGTATTGGAACGATCACATCAGCAAATCTGCAGGGACGTTAGTGCAGAGTCTAAGGGGTAGTTTCACATTTCATACCGCTGTCATGGTGCCTTGCACCACTACAAGTTTCATAGAATCCCAGGTCAATGTCTAAAAAAATGGCTCTGAGCACTATGGGACTTAACTTCTTTGGTCATAAGTCCCCTAGAACTTAGAACTACTTAAACCTAACTAACCTAAAGACATCACACACATCCATGCCCGAAGCAGGATTCGAACCTGCGACCGTAGCGGCCGCGCGGTTCCAGACAGTAGCGCCTAGAACCGCTCGGCTACTCCGGCCGGCAGTCAATGTCTTCAATACCATAGTACTGCGGCCACCATACTGCATTCATGGTGCGACGCATACTCTGAGCAGCCATTTGCTCGAATAGCGTCGAATCCAGAAACGTCCGTATTGGTATAACAAGAAACGTCTCGATTGGTCTATGATTCAGTCTCATGATTCCGTGCCCATTGGAATCATAACGTAGGAGTCGTCTGTGTGGAGCCCCTTGTTCAACAATGAGCGCTCAACAGGTGCTACGAAACACTTGTGACTGCACCAGCATTGCAGTCTGTCGTCAGATCTGCCACATACCGCTCTGCAGAGCAGATAAACCGTTCTCGAATGATACGCGGATGTCCAATATTTTGTCACCATCCTTCAGCCACTTTTCATGGATGCCCACGGCAGTAGCACGCGAAAAAACGACCGGTTCCGCCGGTTCGGTGATATTTGTTCGCATGTGCACGGCAATAAAATTCTACGCTTTTCCATAGTCGCATATCAGTGGATTCATTTGAGAGCCTACATTGTCGCTACAACGATTTCCCGTTCGTCCCTGCTCCGCTTATACAGGATGAATCATCTAAAACTTGCACTGAAAATATTGCGGAGATAAAAAGTGCTACTTATGTGCGGTTTTCACAGACTGGATTGGTAGTCAGGAGCTCGTAAAGTTAGTGAATCAACAGTTGTAGTAATAGAAAGGGTATTTTTGTGCAAAGACATACTTTCTTGAATGGAACAACGCCTATTGACATTAACAGATTAAAAGTGGGGTACATTAGAATGTCAGTGATATTTGTGGCAGAATTTTAGTGCAAGTCTTTTACGAGACATCGTATTTTGAAAAGTTTCCACACTGACACTTGTACAATACCTGTCAGAGGACACACTAAAGAACTACACAAGTTCGTACACTAGTTGTGTGAATTTTAACTAATAACAAGACAGTTGACCATCACAGGTTGTGTTCAAAATGAACACTGGAGTGGCAATACAGGCTTCCAGTCTGGTATGGAACGATTGCTACATTTCAGCGGAGATGTCGAAGGACGTTGCAATAGTATGTCGTTGCATATCATAGGGTGTAGTGTCCGCCCCGATAGCTGAGTGGTCAGCGTGACGGATTGTCGTCCTACGGGACCGGCTACGATTCCTGGCTGGGTTGGGGATTTTCTCCACTCAGGGACTGGATGTTTTGTTGTTTTGATCATCATTTCATCCCCATCCAGTGCGCAGGTCACCCAATGTGGCGTCGAATGTAATAAGACCTGCACCAAGGCGGCTGAACCTGCCCCATAAGGGGCCTCCCGTTCATTTCATTTCCATCGGGTGTTGTTGGTATGTCTTCGTAGACAGCTTCTTTCAGCTTTTCTCCACAGAAAAAAGTCTACAGGTGTCACATCTGGGGAATGGCCCAGCCCAGGGACAGGTCCCCTGCGTCCAATCCAACGATAAGGAAGCAATTTGTAAGGGCTTGCTTTAGTACTTTCGTGGACTATTGGCTTGGCAGCCACCATGTTGATACCACACTTTCCTTCTAGTCTGCAGATGAACGTCTTCCAGCGTCCATGGAAGATGCTCTGTTAGAAGGCTGCGATACTTGTGTGTTTTCAGTCTTCCATCTATGAAAACAAGGCCTATGAGCTGATGATTTACTATCCACACCAAATGTTTACACTCCAAGGATGCTGACCTTCCTCCTGACGAGGCCAATGGGAACTGTCAACAGACAGTTTCGGTGGTTTAACCAGCCATGATTGGTAAATGTGACTTCATCACTAAATAAGATACATGTTATATATGTAGTATCTTGTCTTAATGCCCACGTACAGAAGCTAACATGATTCTCATAATCGTTTCCAAGCAGCTCTTGATGGAAAGAGATGTAGTGATTTAACCTAGGTCGATGGAGAATGCGTAGGATGCTTACCTAACTCATACGGCTTCCTTTTGCTTAAATAATAGCCGAGATGGTCGACGTCTATTGGGACATCTTGCCGCATACGCTGTACAAGAACGAATTGTATTCTTCCTGTACTCTCCAAACACGACGAGCATGTCGGCTTTTTCTGCACTGGTGAATCCCATCGCTCACTCACAACCTACTGCTTGGACTGTCACACATGAACTAGCAGGTTGCAGTGCACTCAGGGAGCACACAAGCACACTGCAAGCAAACACAACAACATCGTACCTAACACCTACGCAGCTTGAATGTCACAAACAAGTGTTGGTGTGGAAACTTTTCCATGGGGCCAGTATAGGCTTTAGTTCATGAAAACTGGACCGCAGGAAAAAAGAAAGATTTCGTGATTCAAAGTTTTACTGAAGCTTTCTTTTCTGTCTCTTTGAACAAGCGAATCTCGAAAACTTCTTGATGAATGTTAGTGGGGTTTTCGCAGGTAACTTGAGTATAGTTTGTGCGCCTTATAGGCTTTGTTTAATAAAAATCGGATCACGAAAAAAAGATATCCACACGTATTATAAAAATGTGTATATTTGTGTGTACGAGGTGCGACAATAAAGTAATGAGACTGATTTTCTTTGCAAGAGTTGGCAAGCCTGTAGGCTTGCGTAGGCACAATATCTTTGACCTAGGAGTATAAGCTGCTTCTAGTCCAAATGGCACAACTGCTCAGTCCTGAGATGTGCTGTAAGAAGTTAACACGGGTTCGTGTCTCTCGTCACGGAAATGGAACCGCATAATATTGCGCAACGGTATGCAATGTCTTTTTGTGTTAAATTGGGTGAAAACGCGACGACAACTTACAGTAAGCTTCAGAAGGCTTTTGGAGAGGTTATGTCAAGAGCTCAAGGTTTTCGTTGGCATAAAATGTTTAGTGAAGGCAGAACGAATGTTGAAGATGAGGACCGCAGTGAATGACTATCAACCTCACGGACAGATCTCAACTTGGCCAGGGTTCGTGAATTCGTACGATCTGATCGAAGATTATCCGTGAAAATGATTGCAGAAGAACTGACCATCAATCGAGAAACTGTTCGTCTAGTAATAACTGAAGATCTTGGAATGAGAAAGATTTGTGCAAAAATGGTCTCCAAAAATCTCACACCACAGCAGAGAGAAACACGGAAAAATGTGGCAGCCAGTCTGTTAGAGTAAACCGAAATCAATCCAGAATTGTTTAGCTGTGTTATCACTGGTGATGAAAGTTGGTTTTTTCGGTACGATCCAGAGAAAAAACGCCTATGTTCGCAATGGTGCTCAAAGGGATCATCCAGACCAAAAAAAGCTCGCATGTCAAAGTCAAAAGTAAAATGCATGTTTGTGTGCTTCTTTGATTACAAGGGAAGTGTTCATAAACAGTGAGTGCTTCCTGGACAAACAGTTAACCAATATTACTATAAAGGTAAGTTAGAAAGACTTCGTAAAAGAGTTCTTCGTGTCCGTGCCAACATGGATGATAATTTGATTCTGCATCATGATAATGCGCCATTCCATACTGCTCTGTCAGTACAGCTATTTTCAACTTCAAAACAAATTTCAGTACTTCTACAGCCACCTTATTCACCAGATATCGCTCTGTGCGACTATTTTCTATTTCCAAGAGTCAAAACGACGGTCAAGGGACACCATTTTCAAGCAACACAAGATGTTCCAAAAAGCTGTGACGAGGGTCTTGGAGGATATAACAGAAGATGAGTTCCAGAAATGTTATCATTAAAGCCAGAAGCGCTGGAAAATGTGTGTGCAACCAGAAAGGAACTACTCTGAAGGAGACAACACTAAACTTGACTACAATGGTAAGCAACATTTTTTTCACATCAGTCTCATTACTTTGTTGCCGCACCTCGTATATTCCACATATCCTTCGAAATCACCAGACCGACTTGAACCAAACTTGGTACATATATCACTTCCTGTCTTGAAAGTAACGTTGTGTTGGTAACAATTACCTACCTATCAAGGAGTGTGGATCGGGTTGAAAATTAAGTGTAGGCCACGATGCGTGAACACCCAGATTTTTTTTATTCCGAAATTTGAGAACGAGAGCACTTAACGACTTCCACACATACTTGTAGGTCTTTAAAAAACTTTTCTCGCTAACACCCTGCACCAAATGATAAAAGGAAAAAAAAATTATTGCATATTACGTTCTCGCTGACTGCCTGACGTTTTATTTTATTAGTTCTTTACTACTAATTGTGGTCGTTGCACATTTTGGAGACAGTGTTCATGTACAACACTGAATGCACCTGCAAGATCATGTCATTGTATGACGCATAGGTCAGGATGTACGACGTCATGAACATTGCGACGCGTGAAAAACTGTCGCATGGAATTTGAACTTCATAATATTTGTGAAAATTCTGTTATTGGTTTATATGAGCTACGTGATACGATTGGAAGTAATGAATACAAACTGTATACTATCTTCGATGTGCTTAATGCATACTTCCACACTACTTCCACAGTAGAATACATAGAAGTGCACTCCTACCCATGCCTCTTTGTATGCACTGTTCAGCAGTGATTCTGTGTGCAGCGCATGCCGATGCATCATCCATTGTGACAGCTCTGGATGGTAGAGAATGGGGACCAAATCATGAGCTATGATTACCCAAACAGGCAGACTCGTGAGACCAGGTGATGTTGCTGCACAGAGAGTAGCTTACTTATTCACCATCATCTATCATAACAGAATTACTGATATACAAGCACAATGGTGGGTGACAGCTAGTGTGTAATATAGGATAGAAAATCAGTGATTGTAATAAATGAGCAGTGGCCAGAAGTGTGTTACATTTTGCACATGTTTGTATCGAACCATTCAGTGCTACAAGGGCCCAATACAACATAATACATGCATCCACAACCATGACTACCAGTTGAGCTTCAAAGATAAAACACAAAACAATTTTATCAAATATATGGTTCCAGGGACATTTTCACGTCTCAGGGGAGAATACCAAGTGGGCTGAGGCGTAAACAGGAATTAAGACTGAGTAGGGAGGTGCGCTAGGGTAGTTCATGCAGTTATGGAAAGTCATTGTGCTAGAGTGGTTAGCTCATCCACCTGGCAAACAGGGTATCAGAATTCGAATCTTGTCCTTGCTAAAAATTTTCATTTGTATCTTCAGTCTGCATAATACATAAAAAATTTTACATGAAGAGGAAAAATACTGAAAAATCAAAAAAATATTCTTTATAGCATTTGATAATAATGTATTACCTAGCCGTTCTGCATCATAGCACATAAAGAGAATCAAAGTAGAGAAAGTATGTAATGCAGAAAGGCAACAAAATATTTACACTTGACTTTGTCTAGAGTTATGAAAATCTTGAAGTCTTATATATTTCAGTACAAAAATGTTTCTAATATAGAAAAGGTGCCATCTGAACTTTAACAAAATATCAGAGAAATATGAGGCCTTAGTTTCTCCAGGGCGCATACAATTTCAAACAACTTACGGGAATTCAGACAGGTAATATTTACAGCGACCGCCGATATTTCGGCGGGAATACACCCCGCCATTTTCAAGCCACAAACTGCAACAGACAGGCGATGTATGGGCAAATTTAAAACCCCGGTTCCTGGAGTAGTTCAGGAAAGATAACAGACACACACGTTGAAGATTAATGTCACGAAAGACGACCAAAAAGCCTGAGGTCTGCCTGTTGCAGTTTGTGCCTTGGAAATGGCAGGGTGTATTCCCGCCGAAATATCGGTGGTCGCTGCAAATATTACCTGGCTGAATTCCCATAAGGTGTTTGAATATCAGAGAAATAATTTAATGTTTTTCCTTAATATGCCCAACTAAACAAGAAAAATTCTACGTTGTCTTTTAGCAAAGTTTACTAAAAGGAAGATGTATCCAGCGAAAAACCAGAACATCATATTTCAGAATATTACTGTTAAAAGTTTGTCACAAAATCTTACATATGCAACAGAATAAAACTTTGTACATTCGAGACTTATTAATTATACAAACAACAACTTCACAGCCAGTAAAAATTGTGATAATTGACATTAATTGTTTGGTATCTAGGGTACATATGCATATGTGTGTACATATGTGGTGCATATTTATTCGCACATGCACTTGCATATGAAATATGTATACACTCCATATGTATATGCATATGCACCCTATAGATCAACAACAAAGGTGTTCAAGGAAAATTAAAATTCTAGCTTGACACATGGTTAAGAAAAATATTAATAAAACTATTTTGCAACGGTTTTGTGGACGAAATGAAATTCATACATACATGCAGCATTTATAAAGTTTCTTATGAAGCGTCTAACAGGTCATAATTATGTGCATTATACACTGTATATCCTGCACACTGTATTTGTTTTTCTTCGAGACACTTTTATACAATTCTTCTTCTTCTTCTTCTTCTTCCCTCATGCACTAGACTTTCCCTCAGTCTGTTGCAGCTACACCTGGTCGTTCCATCGTTTTGCAGGTTTTCCAATGAATCTTTAACCTGGCGGAGTATATGGCCAAAAATGTAGTGGTAATCTTCATTTGTCCATTCTTAACAGATGGGATATCAATTTTTGTTAGTATTCGTCAACCTCACAGTTTATAGCTAAAATATTTAATTCTTTCATGATATCTGTCTTTCTTTTGTAGTTTAGCTTGGTGTAACCTGCTGAATTTCATTTCATTGGCTTGTAATATAATTTTATCTTTCGTTTTCTTTACCCATTCTTGGGTGATTCTTCACTTAGATATAGTAATGTTGGTACTGACATAAGTGTATAAAATTTTAGATATGTTTCTGTTCTTATTTTACATTGGAGGGCTCTTGTGACACAGCCATTTAGATACTTAAATTTCTCAATTTTGTGTTTTTGATATAGGTCTCCCCTGTATGACATCATGGTTCCTAGAAATTTGAATCTATCTACTTGCAATATAATCTTGTTGCCTATAATTATTTTTGTTGCTACTGGACTTTTACCATAGAAAGGCATGTCTTTTGTTTTTTGTATTGACATTGACATATTATATATCTTGTATGTTTGGTGTAGTTCATTGCCAGCCCTCTGCAGTCCATCTTCATTATTCGAAATTAACACTTGGTCATCTGTGAATAACAAATTCATAATCTAACGTTTTTGGTTGAAGTTATATGTATAGTTCTTCAGTTTCATTCTCCATTGCCATATAAAGTCGTCAGCGCATATATTAAAAGTCAGTGGAGAGAGGTTGCAAACTTGTCGAAGTCTTGAATTAAAAACCTTTGTCGTTTCTTCACTATCCGCAATTATTTGGATTCTTGTAATAGATAGATCTTTTGAACTACCTGTATAATGTGTATTGGTATACCTCTTCTACAAAAATTTCCCACAATAACGTCCTATTCACTTTATCAAAAGCCTTTACACAATCAACAAAAAGGATGTGTGTTTCTTTATTGAATTCCTTATGGTTTCTACAATTTGCTGTAGCATAAATATGTTGTCTGTACAGCTTATTCCCTTTTTGGATCCATTTAGTTCTTCTGACAGCAGACACTCCATTATGGATTTTAGTGTTTCTCTTATTATTGTAGTACAGATCTTATATGCTGTATTTAATAGTGATATGTCTCTACAATTTACGGGTTTCGACCTGTATCCTTTTTAAAATATTGGTTTTATAACTGAGATGTTACATTCTACTGGTATTTCCTTTGTTATCCAGCAAAGATTAAAAAATCTGAGGAACCTTTTTTTTAAATACTGCTGAAGAATATTTTATTAGTTCGCTGTTAATGCTATGACTTCCTATTGCCTTTCGATTCTTTGTATATCTGAGAGCATGTTCTAATTCTTGGAATTGAAGACGATCTGGATCTCTTTCAAGATCATCATTTCTCTGTTCGTTTTATCAGTCCACATTTCCTTGTAATACTGCAGCCAGTATTTGTTCTTTGTTACATTGATATCTGCCACATCCTTTTCGCTGTTGTTCAAGTGTCTTACCATTTTATATGCAAGTGTTTGTCTCCCATGGACATCGTTTTCGCTCCTGGCAACAAAGTTATCCCAGCCATCCTGATGAAGCTTCCTGCTTAGTTTTTTTCCCTTCTGCTGTCTGCTTCTTTTGTGCTTCATTATTCTCCTGAGTTCAGTGTTGTAGATATTTTTATATAGTTTTCTCTTTATTTCGATAGCCTCCTCAGGTTCTTTTGTGCAAATCATGTGGCCTTTTTTCATCTTCCTGTGCTTCGTTTTACCTAAAGCTTTACTGGCTGCAGTTCCTATTATGTTCTTAATCTGTTACTACTCAGTTTAAATACTCACTGATTCTGGAACTTTGCCTGTTATTGTGTCTGAGCGTCTTTGATAAAGATTCTTGACTGATTCCTGTTATAGCAAGTAGACTTTATATACCTGTCTTAGTTGTTCTGGGGATGTTTTACATGTTTTATGCCATCTCTGCTTTAAGGAAACTTTTGCTTGTAGCAGGAAGTGGTCTGTGTTAATGTCGTACACTTTATGAACATGCACATCCTGGAACAGCACAGCTGTCTTTTGGTTTGCTACAAAGTGGTCTATTATGGTTCTAAGTCCTCTGATGGACCATGTGTATTCGTGTATGTCTTTTTTTTTTTAAAAAAGAAAGAGTTTAATATTCTGAAGTTGATGAAAGTTGCAAAATCTAACATGGTTCCAGTGTTGTTGACTGTAGTCTCTATAGCATACATAACTATATTATATATTCTTTCCCTTCCTATTCTTGCACTGTAGTCTCTGCCAGTTACAATTTAGTCATTCTTGTTTATCTTATCTAGTGTTTTCTGTAGATCATCATAGAATGTTTCGCTTTCCTTCGTTCTCCTTTCCTGTGGGGCATACACTGCTATACAGGTTAGACATCCTCTAGAAATCTTACATCTTATGCTGCATATCAGCTCGTTTATCCATGCACAGGTTATCAATCTGTTTGTCCATTTTTTATTTATTATGGTAATAGTCATAGCATAGAATATAGCAATGACATCATAATAAATGCAAATGGTAATATGTGTGATGCAGCTAGGTACTATGTGGCAGGAGACACTGTAAAGAAATCCACTATTTGCAAAATAGGAATATGAGCGGATATTGGACACTTCAACAGCAATGGTGGCCCTAGGAGCGTGGCACTCGCTGACCAACCAGACTCTTATGAATGTGTTGTACATAATGACGGCACATTGCTGCAGGATGTAGCATCTCTCGTCCTTTCAACGGCAGCTTTCAGTCATAGCCATAACACTCAACCATGCCCAGTAACATGAAGCAAGGCAACATACAGACCCCTAGTTCCATCGCAAAACACTAGGTTCTTATGTCACTAGCTGAGAGCATGCGCCTCGCTGATTCTTCATCTCTGTACTTTAAAATCACATAAATGTACACATACGTGAGTCAGTTTTCGTCCACTGTCTCTTCTTACGATTATTTGAAAGTAACATGCAAACTTCGACATATTGCCACACAGTTTATAACATACGTGACACTCACATAACTGCTGTTTTAGGAGAGTCTAGCTGACATAGAGTTCTCAACACTACGACTAACAGTTATGTAGACTATTAATAACACAATGAAATCATACATTCCATGATACAATAAAGTCTTTATAGTTTTGTTTTTCCAGTATGCTGCAGTCTCTACGAGTTTGCAGAGATAATGTGTTACAAGGGAAGAGTCTGTACCTGCAGTTTTACTGGTAAGAAATAGCTTGATAAAATAATGGCGGAAATCCTTAATATTACTGATAATCTTAGATGACATCTTAATATGCGTTCTCACTAGAACCCAGACATCAACTTTACAAACAACACACATCTTAGCTTGCATATTCTTTCAAGCGTCAGTTTTCTTGTTCATTTGTTTTTGGGATTTGGCAGTGCCATTTTCCTCTTAAATCTCGTTTGTTTTTGACCTTAGTCTTACTACTGGTTTTGTACAACAGGTAAAATGTTACATATTTTGGGGACACTTCCAAATCGACCATTACCTCCATAAAATTTCCTCTGAAGTGTGGAAGAGGCTTGTACATGTCAGATGAAAGCGTCTAATATGGTTTAATTGGGACTGTGCTGTGCATTACAACTTGGCATTGCTCAGCAGATGCTTTATTTTAGTGGCGTATATCACACGTCTTCGTAACAACGCCGACTTTCTTCAACTTTTCTTAAAAATTGAAGTTTTGATGTGTATTTGCTTAATCAAAAATCTGCAAGCCGTAGTGAATACACGTTACAAGACTTTAAATAGCATGATGTGGTATACAGACTGCACTGACTGGAATTAGGGTTGCTACTTTTAAAGAAAATTCCTTTTCTTTTTGATAGTAATTTGTAATCCTGGCCTCTTTCAAATCGTCGTGTATATCCTTCACCATTTTAGGATGTCGTTTGCATCTTGCTTAAAGTTGTGTAATATTTTATTTACGATCTTCTCTTCTCAACACTTTCGATAAAATTTATTCGTTTATCTCTTTACATTCCATAGTTCTTCATTTCCCGGAAGGCAAACCATTGTGTCGGGTATCATGTCAATTTCTGTAGGCACATATCTTACATCAAAGTCTAATTATTGCGTTGTTAGCACCATACATGTAATGACGCTGCATAAGACACAGTCTAATAAGAAAAGATATTGATTTGTGGTCAGTCATTACAAATGTATGCTTTCCCAAAAGATAAAATCTGAATTTGGCAAACATTCGGATGACGGCTAACGCTTCTCTCTCCATAAGTGTGTACTTTTTCTTCCATTTAGTCAATGAGTAGCTCGCCAATGCTATCATTTCTTGTTCCATACTGTTGTTGACAACACCCATCTGATGTAATACAACACTTATGGTGTCGTATCGGCCGCCGCACAGCAGTCGTCAACTCGGCGCGGCGAGCTACAACACGTGCGGCACACACCGAGTAACGCTGGCGCCGCACACGGTGTCAACAACTGGCGCAAGTGAACGCGTGGTCGCGGGGTTAGCGGCAGCGTGCACGCCACTATCGATACGGATTACCCTGGCGGCGCTGCCCTTGCCACCAGAGCGAGCAACCGTATAAGGGCGCCATCTACCAACACTCTGATTGGCCGGACCTGCGGATTTAAGCGAGCTCTCTGAGCCCGTTTAACCAGTTTAATCTTCGCCGATGACTGTCTTGCTACCTGGTTGCTGGGTTCACAACGACCGAACCGTACTGTGGCCTCCCTGGCTGCAAACTTGCAACGCGTGGATATCGACTGGTTGGCAGTGGTTTGGACTTGCATTCTCTACTAGTGACTCTGATTTCCCCTTGGCGCTACAGCCAGCGAAGTGTTGTGCACTCGAACTTAAGTTTTGTTTTGAGTGATAGAAGGTCAAATAAATTTATCACGGAATATTTGTTGTGTTATAGCATATGGCATAATCGTTGCTGTCCGATCCTACATACTCGTAAAAGTGTCAGTGACAAATCCAGAATTTTGCTTCGACAATTTAGATTTTATATTATTGAAATCTTCTTGTTGTTTTTGTCACTACATCTACAATGCAACCCTTTTTAACAACTCTCAAGCGCTGGTTGGTGAAGCACATCTCTGTGTTTCAGTGGTATCAGTGGTAAGGCTACATATAAGAGTATGAACTTTATTTCAATACGGCCATGCAGTTCTAGGCGCTACAGTCTGGAGCCGAGCGACCGCTACCGTCACAGATTCGAATCCTGCCTCGGGCATGGCTGTGTGTGATGTCCTTAGGTTAGTTAGGTTTAAGTAGTTCTAGGTGACTGATGACCTCAGAAGTAAAGTCGCATAGTGCTCAGAGCCATTTGAACCATTTTATTTCAACATCATAGTTATTACCTTTGTCAACTTCGATGTTGCCCTGTTAAAAGGTAAGGAAAGTGTATACTCGCCGTTTTTCTTCTTCTTCCTCGAGCCATGATGCTAAAAACTTGTAACATTTGTGCTTTAAGTCATATGGTGAAAATATAATTGATATTGTTAATGTTTTTTCTGTATTTACTCCTGTTCTACATTGATAATGAAGACTACCGTACATTCTTCAGCAACTTAAACTAGTTGGAAGTGGTCGATTTGGAGATGCAGCGATAGCGCTTCATTTCAATATTTGCAAATTGAGCTTACAATCCATGTTTTAACGCAGTCAATTAGCATAATTATGATTATTATGCCAACTACTACTTGCGCTGAAGACTAACACGATTTTGAGTCATGAAGATCACTGATTTTCAAATTTGACTTCTGTGCGTGGTTCGTAATTTGCCTAGATAAAAAAAGATATTTATAGAACTTTTTATGCAGACAAGAAGAGAGAATAGAAATTGACCCCTTTTTCCAATTTGTAATGAAATTTTTCCTTCCCCTCTTTTCAAAAAATGAATGTGAGCTTCCTTCACCAGCATTTTACATTCCTACTTAAATCTCAATCGTCTAAAAAACGTTGAGAGAAGGAAGTTAGTATTATACTATCGACTGTCTTCCAGGATCATTTGAAAAAATATTTTGTGTATGAAATTTCATTGTTATTGTATTGCTACAAATTTCTTGTATCTGTTCAATATACAATGAAAATGGCTATTATTGAAAGGAAAGTTGTTTGAAGTCGAAGAATCATAAAGACAGTAATATTAACAAAACGCTTATGGAAATTTAGAAAATAAACAACAAAAGATTTTTATGAGAACTGACATCAATAAATTACATCACGACGAAATGTGTAAGTTAAAGGTAACATTATTTATTCTCTTTTGATTGTGTGTATCATAGCTTATATCTGCCAAATTGACCATTCACAGCCCATTTGTTATCCAAAGTACGGTCATTTAAAATTTTTAGTAGTTGCTATTAACGATCTTTGAGTTGTGTTGCACAAGACGGCTGACTTTGCGTCGCGTGCATCTAAAATGGCATAAGGCCTCTACATTGTTTCAGCAAATTAATGTCGTCTTTCTAGGAAGTTCAAGTCCAGCGTTGTTATTTTTGTGTTTTATCAAAATAAAGTATGTAAGGGCACTCATATAATTTCAACCATCTTTGTATTATAGTAACGATGGAGATGTCTACGAAAATGGAATCTTAGACATATGATGAAGTAGAATCATATACTGAACCTAGCGAATTCGCTGACCTAGCAGTTGTAAACACGGACGCTCCAGTATGCGAAATGGAGTCGCAAGCTGAGAGAGAAGGAGTTATTCTACCAACTAGTCCCTTTCATGACCAACTAACGGCATTACATCGAAGATGAGAGGTAATGAAAAAAATGAACTTTGAATACTTATCATCACATCCAAATGAAATGCTGTCTGAAATAAGATCTAAGCTGAGTGAAATGTCAGATAAGCACAATGAAATGTTGTGTAGGCAAAATGAAATATCGTCTGAACTTACAAATTTGTCATCGCAACAGGACACTTTAACAACCGAAATCTCAGAACTGAAAACCATCTACCAAGCCATTACTGACGGCACACTAAAATTAACTGATAAACTGACTCACACAAAAGATTCGGCGCGGGAGCTAAATGAAAAGATCGACTATTTCACTGTTGAATAAAAGGATAAGACGAAGAACAGTCTGGGATTTTTCAAACTGGATTTCTAATAATAAATTGATTAGATGCAGACTTACCATTTATTAACAGTCGGTTACTGAAATGTTCACAGAGAAGTGCTTCAAAGGAATTAGTTATGACGGAATTAAATTATTTCAAAACGACATTAAAGAAATATTTACCTAAATGGCGTGACAGCATCACATCTCAGATAAGTGACTTGCAGCAGGAGTTGTTCTCTGTTAAAGAAGTAGTTCATGACACACCACCCTTTATTACCAGAGCAAGTGGTGACTATTATAGTCCTACACCATACGAAACAATGTGTAGAAATGAAACAGACCGTGCTTGTCTGTCACCTAACCATAAGTGCTTTGGAATGAGGAGAGTTCCTTCTTTATCATCCATTTTGATAGCTGAAAGCTTATTGAACAACAGACAGTTTCAGGCTTTTATCTTGGAAAGAAAAATATTCATCCTGTTACGTACATCAAATCTCTTAAACGATTGTTACCTAGATGACGGGCATTTAAGCGACAGGAAGAAGATGCTGTGATATGCAAATGATTATCTTTTCCGAGCATTCACACAAGGTTGGCGCCGGTAGCGACACCTACAACATGCTGACACGAGGAAAGTTTCCAACCGACTTTTCATACAGAAACAGCAGATGACCGGCGTTGCCTGGTGAAACGTTGTTGTGATGCCTCGCGTAAGGAGGAGGAATGCGTACCATCATGTTTCCGACTTTCATAAATGTCAGTGGTTGCGATTGCGGTTTATCGTATCGCGACATTGCTGCTCGCGTTGGTCGAGATCCAATGATTGTTAGCAGAATATGGAATCGGTGGGTTCAGGACGGTAATACGGAACGCCATGCTGGATCTCAAAGGCCTCGTATCACTAGCAGTCGAGATGACAGGCATCTTGACCGCATGGGTGTAACGGATCGTGCAGCCACGTCTCGATCCCTGAGTCAACAGATGGGGACGTTTGCAAGACAACAACCATCTGCACGATCAATTGGACGACGTTTGCAGCAGCATGGACTATCAGCTCGGAGATCATGGCTGCGGTTACCCTTGACGCTGCATCATAGACAGGAGCGCCTGCGATGGTGTACTCAACGACGACCCTGGGTGCACGAATGACAAAACGTCATTTTTTCGGATGAATCCAGGGTGTGTTTACAGCATCACGATGGTCGCATCCGTGTTTGGCGACACTGCTATGAACGCACATTGGAAGCGTGTATTCGTCATCGTCATACTGGCGTATCACCCGGAGTAATGGCATGGAGTGCCGTTGGTTACATGTCTCGGTCACCTCTTGTTCTCATTGACGGCACTTTGAACAGATGACGTTACATTTAAGGTGTGTTACGACCCGTGGCTCTACCCTTCATTCGATCCCTGCGAAACCCTACATTTCACCAGGAGGATGCACAACCGCATGTTGCAAATCCTGTACGGGCCTTTCTGGATACAGAAAATGTTTGACTGAGGCCCTGGCCAGCACATTCTCCAGATCTGTCACCAACTGGAAACGTCTGGTCAATGGTGGCTGAGCAACTGGCTCGTACAATAGGCCAGTCACTACTCTTGATGAACTGTGGTATCATGTTGAAGCTGCATGGGCAGTTGTACCTGTACACGCCATCCAAGCTCTGTTTGACTCAATGCCCAGGCGTATCAAGGCCGTTATTGCGGCCAGAGGTGTTTTTTCTGATTGCTGATTTCTCAGGATCTATGCACCCAAATTGCGTGAAAATGTAATCATATCTCAGTTCTAGCATAATATATTTGTCCAATGAATACCCGTTTATCATCTGCATTTCTTCTTGGTGTAGCAATTTTAATGGGCAGTAGTGTATATTGCAAATACTAAACGTTAAGTTACTTTTGTTTGTAAGGAAAAAATTATACTGAAGCGCCAAAGAAACTCGTATAGGCATCTGTATTCAAATACAGAATATATGTAAACAGGCAGAATACTATGCTGCGATCGGCAATGACTGTAGCAGAGTGCATATGTCTGGCGCCGTTGTTAGATCGGTTACTGCTGCTACAACGGCAGGTTATCAAGATGTAAGTGAGTTTTAACGTGGTGTTATAGCCGGCTCACGGGCGATGGGACACAGCATCTCCGAGGTAGCGATGAAATGGGGATTTTCCAGTACGACCATTTCATGAGTGTACTGTTTGTATCGGGAATACAGTAAAACATCAAATCTCCGACATCGCTGTTGCCGGAAAAAGATCCTGCAAGTATGGGACCAACGACGACTGAAGAGAATCGTTCAGCGTGACACAAGTGCAACCCTCCGCAGATTTCGATGTTGGCCATCAAGAAGTGTCAGCGTGCGAACAATTCAAAGAAATGTCATCGATATGGGCTTTCAGAGCCGAAGGCCCACTCGTGTACCCATGATGACTGCACGACACAAAGCTTTACGCCTCGCCTGAGTCGTTCAACTTCGATACTGGACTGTTGATGACTGGAAACATGTTGCCTGGTCGTACGGGTCTCGTTTCAAATTTGTATCGAGCGGATGGACGTTCACGGGTATGGAGACTACCTCATGAATCAATAGACTCTGCAAGTCAGCAGGGGATTGTTCAAGCTGATGGAGTCTCTGTAATGGTGTGGTGCGTGTGGAGTGATATACGACCCTTGATAAGTTTAGATATGATCCTGACAGGTGACGCGTACGTAAGTACTCTCCTTATCACCTGCATCCATTCAGGTGCATTATGCATTCCGACGGACTTGGGCAAATCCACCAGGACAATGCGACACCCCACACGTTCAG
This sequence comes from Schistocerca gregaria, assembly GCF_023897955.1. Taxonomy (NCBI): domain Eukaryota; kingdom Metazoa; phylum Arthropoda; class Insecta; order Orthoptera; family Acrididae; genus Schistocerca; species Schistocerca gregaria. The sequence goes on from NC_064921.1 coordinate 526,948,518, forward strand.
AATTGCTACAGAATGACTCCAGGAACACTCTTCTGACTTTAAAGATTTCCACTAGCCACCAAACTCCCTAGACATGAACATTATTGAGCATATCTGAGATGTCTTGCAAAGTGCTGTTCAGAAGAGATCTTCACCCCCTCGTACTCTTAACAGATTTATTGACAGCCCTGCAGGATTTATGGTGTCAATTCCTTCAAGCACTGCTTACGACATTAGTCCACGCCACGTCGCGTTGTGGCTCTTCTCCTTGCTAGCTGGCGCCCTACACGATATCAGGCAGGTGTACCAGTTTCTTTGCCTCTTCAGTGTAGTACACATTTCAGAGACTCTTTTGATCTAATACATGAAGATTCTGCGCTGCACAGGCAGTTTTACAACCACGGTGGATCAAAAGAATGTCACGTTAACTCTGTGACGCAGCCGGTGTCACCTCTGATGTGTAGACCAAGGACCGCTAAATTCTAATAAAAGAAGAAGATCCTATAATAGATATCACTCTGGATACTGTAGTAACGGAGTAGGTCAATATGAAGGTAAAAACAGTAATAATTAATGGATTACCAACACGGGAAACCACAGGAAATTAAATGTGAATGGTACTTGTCAGAAAGTGGTCCAGTACAAAGCCGAGCTGTTAATGCGTGCTGGCAAACACAACATACAACAGTAAATATTATTGAGGAGTTGAAAAATCCTTCTCAACTATAATTCCACAAACTAGATCTGGCCGCATTACACTCTCCAGTGATGGGGTGGAGTGAGAGCAGCGGGGGCAGTGAACATATTTCAGTTAACCCGTTGTGGTGTAGTGAAGACACGAACGTTAGAGATGAGTTACATACTGAGCACTATAAGTGTTGTGATCAGAGTAAAGAAACTGTTCAGGCTATTGTAAATGCTGTTCTGGGGAAAGTTCCAAATACAATTGTTCTTGAGATAGGTGCTACTGTAAATGTGATGTTAGCGAATTTATTTAATAAGACTAGAGAGACTACGAGGATACCTACTTTCCTCATACAAATCTGCAAGATAGTTGGAGAGATTGGTGTGAGGTCGCGACATGTCAAAGTACAGATGCAGGTCGAAGGCAGTTACAGGAAATACAGCCACAATCTGCTCACTTCCAGTTGTAATTAGTTTTATTGTGGAATGCACTTTTGGCAAGAAATTTCTGAGGAAGAGAGACATAGAGATCGACTTCTTTCAAATAAGTGCTATCTGAACAAAGACGGCGAGAATATTGTTGTACGTTTAGTAAAAACAAAGGCCGATCATGGTAAATACTGGTGTGGACTAAAAATCAAATTTACTGAGACCAAAGCTGCACACATAATTAGTCAATCTACGTACTGTAGTTGGTAAAAAAGAACGAATATCACATTTTGATGACAACGTTATAGAATTTTCAACTATTAAATCCCAGCAGCAGATCAAGTTAAAAAAGTTATTATTAAAGTATGCAAATGTTTTTGGTAAAAATCTAGATATTATATGTACTTGTCAATATGATATGGAAGGACACTCGCACACTTTCGAGTTTCGCGGGCGGCTTTGTCTTAATGTAAGTACGCAAAGGGTGATTTTGTGCTATGAATGAAGAAATGATGGTGTCCTGTTCTCCACGAATAACGAAACGCTAAAGAATTTCAAAGTTCATTAGCTTAGGGCAGAGTTGTAGAAAAATAAATTATTGGATAGAAATTTATTTCGTACTATTAATAATGGGAGTTGAGTCCCATGAAAATATGTACATTTTTAACCTGTGAATAACTTTCCTGTTTTCTGATTCCCTAGAATATTGTGTTTGTAAGTAATGGCTACGGAGAGGCTACGATACAGTGGACTCCGTTTTGAAAATGTTATTGCATTAGTCAGAATGCTCCGAAACTATAAGACACTGATAAACAAGTATGGTGCTAGCGCGTGCTGAAAAGGACAATCAAAACTACTACATCAACGAATGTATTTTGTACTTACGTGAGTTGAGATTTCCGAACTGCTATTCTCTTGTGGTGCTGTGTCAACGGTTAAAGACTTTTTCGAACAAGATGAGACAGTATTATATGCACTCGCGTTTACTAAGTGGTTGTGACGGACGCATAACGAACACTGTGATTGGGCTTGGAGAAGCCAGCAGTTCCACCTGGGTACTGCGAAACCTGATTGCTGACATGGAGCTGTCATTATTGATTCAGACTGTTCAGTAAACACAAATGAAAAATTGCCAGACAGAGACACTTTCTAAGTGCATGTTGTGGACTTTAACTACAAGCATGCTATTGTCCTCATCTGCTAATTCAAAACGGAAGTTGGCGGTTTAAGTCGAAGTGAACTGGACACTGAGTAATGCCTTATAAATAAAATATATAGAGTTTCCCCAAGCTAAACACTCATCCGTTTCTTGTATTTCAGTCACGTTGTTCTTCCTTATGTGAAAGATTACTTGTGAGGTACCTAAGTTTGTTTCAGCACAAGTTATGTAAGTGGTGCGCTACGTTAACATGATTCTTTTATACAACTGTTGCATGTAACGTGACGACGATGAGCTACCCGATGACTCTTTGAGATGCAACACAAACTGCGCTGAAGCGTCCCACCTGACGTTCCGGTCATCAAACTCTCTACCCCTTAATTTGATTCAACTGTAGCTGACAAAGTTGCCTTCATCCTGTCCTTGGCTCCATTGTACCTTGTCATCGCCAGTTCAGCCATCCAACCATCATCATAACCCAGAATTTCCTAAATTCTGCCCCCTACTGTTATAAAACATGAAGTAAAATCATTTCTATCGTAGTTGCACCATACTACCTGTATCGCTAAACAAAATAACATGAAAACAAAGTCATATAAAGACATATCCATGCATACTGACTGTTTAAAACAAAATATCGAAATGATTTTGAACTGCACATTACTGGGGATTTTTCCGGCCGCGGTGGTCGTGCGGTTCTGGCGCTGCAGTCTGGAACCGCGGGAAAGCTACGGTAGCAGGTTCGAATCCTGCCTCGGGCATGGGTGTGTGTGATGTCCTTAGGTTAGTTAGGTTTAATTAGTTCTAAGTTCTAGGGGACTTATGACCTAAGATGTTGAGTCCCATAGTGCTCAGAGCCATTCGAACTGGGGATTTTAAAACTGTGTGTTCCATAACATTTTTAATAAGCAGCATTTTTTCATAAGTTAACTTGCCAAGAATCATACCTAACGAACTTAGTATTTGTACTGCATTTCCAACCTGATTCATTTTACAACAAGCAGCAGACTTTGTGGTCATGACGGTTGTAATTTGGATATATCTTCTGAAAAGGTAAGATCATTTTAGCTGTAAGTTCTTTCCGGAGCATTTTAGCTCTACCTGCACTTGACGATGCAGCTAAAATGCTTGTATCATCAAACGCTAAATGCCTCGGAACCGGTTGTGCCTATAAATAAAGAACAGCTAAAACCAGTATATCTTGTCAACATCACATTTTTCAATAATTCCTAACATTTTTACTTCTAATAAAGCGTTAAAGTCTGAAGATCCCGTCACATTTTCTCTTCTTTTCTGTTGGCTAAGCCCAAAGTGGGGGGGGGGGGGGGGGGAGGGGGGGGGGGAGGGCAAAAATTCAGTTAAATAGTCCTGAGCTTACAGATAATTTCAGACATTAGCATTACATCATGACGCATAGTATTTTAATGCAAACCTTTAACAAATTTGTTCAGATCATTTGTATAAACGTCGTGACATGGAGATCAATCCTTACCACATTAACTAACTAAACTGTTGCAAGAAATCATTTTAATCTATGACAAGATAAGTATTTTAACAAAAGTATTTCATGTTCCATTAACTATGACTACGTGGTTATTAATATCGCATGTCTTCAGCCCCTGAGTGAAGTGAAGCTGAATGGCGCATCCAGGTACTGCAGTAGACAGTGTCTCCGTCATTCAAGGGACGGTGAAACAAATATTTGTGTCTCAATTACAAGCCTCTTATCCAAGGGTACGAACGTCATAATTATTATCTGTGTTATTCTGTTAGAAATTGCGAAAAGCGTATAGTCTTCTTTTTCTTTATTCTTCCTGGAGACTTGGCAGTAAAAGGTTGTATTTTTTTGTACTTTAAATGATACGATGAATTAACGATTTATATTAACTTATTTACATCTTTATGTACTAATGATGTATTCCCTCCTGTTCTCTACTAATGATGAAGTCTTTTGTGTATTTTTCAGCTATTTAAATTGGTCTGAAGTGGTCGACCGGGTGACACAACGATCGCGTGTCATTTCAATATTTACGAATCGAGTCTATAATCTGTCTTTTAGGAAATGCGATTATCGGAAATACCATTATTATGCCAACTACTCCTTTCACTTAAAATTAACAACAACGCGGTTTTGTATCACCGAGCTCACTGCTTCACATTTTCTTTTCCATTTTTAATTAAATATATCCTTTCTCTGTTGGTTGACAATGTAATGTGACCTCTCTCCATCGACATTTCGCCCTTTTGCTTAAATTTCAAAAAGCATCAGTGAAGCGAAGGAGGTAGCGTCACACTGGCACTGACGAACAATGTTCAACAATGAATTTTCTGTGGAAAGTTGGAGAATCCGATAAATGGATGTTTACAACACTTTGGTACAGCAACTTTTAGGCCAGCATATATTTTTTCTGGATCATGTTCAAATCTTCGTCTTGAAATACTGTGTCCAATAAACTCTATATAATATTTGGGAACTTAAGTCTTCTGCAAGTTAAAAGCTTCTCCCAGTTTTCTGAAAGCTTGCAGAACTTCATTAACCAAGTCCAATTATTCTTCTCATGGCTCAGACCAGCTATGTAGGTGACGACCTTCTCTAATAACTTGTGTTCTAAAAATACATCCAGTTTGTACGAAAAAGCAGCTGAAGAGACTTCGAACCCATGTGGCTCTTAAATTGATCTTCTTTCTTATACAAATAAGTTTCTTTATGTAGCTCCACTTGTTAAAAGTGCTCATGAAAACTAAGCTGGTAAAATATTTGACGCCTTTAAATGTTGCAATAATTGGTCCAAGCTTTCTGTCTGGCCCCTTTAAGGCAAAACAATTTTGTTGATAGCACTTGCATCTAACAAGAATCTTACATACCCTTCTTATTCACCAACAACTTTACTGGATTGGAATTAACCACTTTACTGGGTTGAAACAGCGGCTACCTGAGCTTCCATAATTAGTCTGCCATAGTATTCTCTTAAATTCAAGATTATCATCTTCGTACTTTGCAGATGGTCTGGGTAACTTTTGCTGTCGAATGCTTTGTGTTCTTTTGACCTTAGTTTACATTTACAAACTTTAATTAATCCTAGTCTCCTTAGGAAATACCATATTTAACTTTTCTTTCTCATATTCTTACAAATTAAGTACTACTCGAATTTGCTTACGAATCTAACAAAAACAGCTTCTGTATCTTTTCCCTTCCGGTTGCCTTCTTCTTCTCCAACGTAATCAATAACATTTAGCAGAGCCGCAGCTTCAGCCTCATCCACATTAATACGAGGGGCGTTCAGTGAATAATGCAACACACTTTTTCTCTGAAAGCAAGTTGGTTTTATTGAGGATTTCAGTACACCCTGTTTTTCTCCACCCCTTTGGCTACAAAACCTTATTTTTCAATATGATCTCTGTTCAATGCGACGCACTCACGCCACATTACTGTGGGGACTTGTATGCCCGCATGGTATCATTGTAATGGTTGACATCGGAGCCAACGTCTTGCTGCATCAATAACCTCACCGTCATACAAGTAATGCTTCCCGCCGAGTGCATCCTTCATTGGGCCAAACATATGGAAGCTCTTTGTGGTGTTCTGTTAGGCGGCGAGAAACCCAGCGGGTTCACACTTTTTAGTACCCCAACTGGTGGGCGAGTGTGTCAGCACTACCGACAGAGACTTCCAAGTGAGCAGCGAGATGTTTGATTGCGATCTATCGATCACCTCGAATGAGAATTTCTGCACGTTCCAACGCAGCAGGAGTTGTAACTGTGAGGCCGGCAGGCACGCGGGAGATGGGACAGGTTCACGCGACCGCGTTGCTACGAAAGACGCCCAGCCAAACGACTCACCGTGCTTTTGTTCACTGCCAGATTTCCATAGACATTCTACAAGCGCCTATGAATATTTGAGATGCTCTAGTTTTCCACCAAAAGAAACTCAATGATAGCTTTCTGTTTGGAGGACATCTCCGCAATAGACGCCATTTTGGAGGATAGTTATAGCGCCGCCACCTATTGGAACTTCATGAATGAACACTTACTATGTACCTACATGTTTAGTTTGACGTTGATACAACATCAGAATATTTCATGATCTGAAGATGGCAGTAGCCGAAACCGGTCATAGTGAAATATAAAAATTGATGTGATCACGACGGACCTTTAAAGTAATGTATAATGGATGAAGCGGGAATATTCCACGATGTTCCCCAACAAATTCCAGATCTTTTCAACTGAAAATGGCCGAGAAAATAAAGAGCGGTGCATTACTTACTGAACGTCCCTAGTACATCGCAAATTCACTCACACAGAGGCCGTCTTTTTCTTACCTGCGCATTTTCTAAATGCAATCACCCTCCCCCATTTCTCTTACAAATATATTACTTTCCCGCAGCAAAATCCACTTCAAATTTATTCGCCGGCACTGAGTTACTCCCTAAAATACATCCAATGCACTACCAGGAAACTTTGCCCGTATTCTTCGCCACTGTCTGAGACCTTCTCTAATATCTGATTCTTAATCGACTTGTAACAGCACTGAGTACAAGTACAATAATCACAGGAAGAAAAGATTAGAGCTGTGCTGTCTTATTTTACTGTAGAAATAATTTATCTGATAGTGAACTAACCTGATTTCCTCTTTTCCTCTTTCCAGAAGACTATCAATATGAATACTGCAAATATTAATGTCAATAATGGGCATCAACACATCTGCACTCACCATTTCGTGTTCTCGCATTAAGTCACATCTTACATCATAATCTGCATCGTAGCCGACCGCTGTGGCCGAGCGGTTCTAGGCGCTTCAGTCCGGAACCGCGTTGCTGCTACGGTCGCATGAAAGTGTGTGATGGCCTTAGGTTAGTTAGGTGTAAGTAGTTCTAAGTCTAGGGGACTGGTCACCTCCGAAGGTTAAGTCCAATAGTGCTCAGAGCCATTTGAACCATTTGAATCTGCGTCTTACTGAATATTAGTAATAGCAAGTGCTTACAGTTTCGAACCGAGTCTCATCCGCAATTTTGTTCAGTTGCGAGGATCGGACTGATAGGCGTTCATCATTCCTTCTTTTATCCGACGATGTGCTTTGCGTTCGATGAGCATTGATCAGCGGATTATCATAACGATTACGATCTTCCTCAGGTAGTCTGTGGTCACTGTTCCTGTACAGTCCGCCTCCCCTTGCATCAAATCCATTTGATGGTCCGTAATTTCTGTGAAACAGATGTTCATGTAGTGACAAACATGCTTCCCGTTTTCTTCTATCAAACCTTCCTCTGTAGCATTGTCTCCTTTCTTAGTCAGCATACGCCTTGCGATTTAATACTACACATACTTCTTCAACTTCGCGGTGCAAGACGAAGCCGGTGTTTCTCACACCAGAACATATAACTTTTTAATTAAATTTTTGGCTAACTTGGGGAATTTTCTGGATTGTCTAAATATTCATTTTTATTCCAATGTTTTTGTAAATATTCCCAAATAGTTACCTCATTCTGTAGGTAATTTAGTGATGACAACGATGATGAATCTATAGCCCATTGACGTCTTCGCGACCAAGATTTGTTTATAAAACCTATTTCAAGTCACTTCTACTCGTAGTGTCACATATTTCCTATTCTTCCCTGCCCCACAACAGAGTTGTAATTTTCTGCCCTTGTAAACAGCTTTTAGAAAAAGAATTTGAAAACTGTCCGATATAACCTACTTGATGAATTCCATGAACTGAATTCCTGAAATCTTTTAATATTTAAGTCCAGTTGTGAAACTGCAATCTATAAGTCCAGTGTTGTAACGACACGTTCGATACTGTCCTCTTTGAATGCTGTATTAATCTCATTCTTCACAATTTAACAATCAAATTTCTCTATGTTGTGGGCATAATTGCTTATAATTTCTCTAATATCATTAAGAATATTTACAATCTCTGTACAGAGAGCTCGTATTTTCATTACATCATTTGTATTGGTAGTACACTTTTTCTTTTTGTATTGTTGACATAACAGCGTGTTATCTCGCTAACATCGTTAAGCTTTTTCAGGCTCTCTACAGTGAGTTTATACACCACAAAACATTTTCATTACAGCACTTACATTGTCAGTACACTTTTCCTTTTCAGTAGAAATTTCTTTATTTTGCTATCTGACCAGATCGGAAGTTTGTACACTGAACCTTTTGTTCTTCGAACTGTGTTTTCATTGGTGAAATTTTGTCTTCAAGATAATCACATTTACCCTGTAATTCAGTCTCGAGCACATCATCATGCTTTTTTAAAATTAAATCAACAAGATCAGTTTTTGTATCTTTTAATTCACCCTCTACTCCCTCTAGGAGACGACTTTTTCCTGAATAGATTTTATTATTTAATCTTTGAAGGAATTCAAGCAATGCGTGAATCTGTATCTCTCGTTTTACATCTTGGTATGCAGTTTCAGGCTGTGTAACGAAATTACTGCAGCCAAGTTGAAATTGCTGTCATAATTAATCTGACTGATTTCAAAATATTCTGCGTTTTATTCTATCTCAAGATACTTAATCCAGTTTCCTAGAAATTTAGAAATTTTTCTCCGTATCATCAGCTATTGCCTCTCCATTTCAGTGAAGTTCGGCACAGGAACACAGTCACTGCCTTTAAAGAAATTTGAAGCTTAGTCTATTCTTTCTGCATCGCCATCCAACGTTGTCTTTAGAGTTCTTGACGGAAGAGTGCTAGACATTTTGCAGACTGACTGTATAATAGCTGTGATTTGTGTCTGCCAGACAACGAAGAGATGTGTTTCACAGTAGCAAAGATAAAAAAGTGCTCACGGCTCTTAAGGTATACGTATTAGAGCCTATTTACACTGAGATTTTTTTCTTATTTTGGTGTAAGGGATCTGTCTTTAAAGTTCGGAAAAGTATTTTAAAGCAGGTAGTATATTTAGGAAACTGAACGATATTTTACATTTACGCATATATAATGCAATAACTTCATACAAAAACGAAACCTGTCAGCTACATATATATCGCACAATGTCTCTTCAGGTCTTTGAAGCATTACTTCATGAGCAACCTTGTAAAAAAACATTTAGCCTTCGGAAAACTTTGCCATCAGTTTGTTGCGTCAAATTTTTATTTGTCTCCTTTCTGTTTCCTTTATGAGTTTCCTTTTTTATTTCCTTCTCGGATCTTTCAATAAATGCTAATCTGAGTTTAGGTCGCTCTATATAGCCGTCTTTTCAAGCCGCTGCTTCTCTTAGTTTGTCATTGGAAAAGTTTCAGTTCTACAAACAACACAGTCCAAACAAAATATTTGGAGAGACCTTTGCTATGTTGTTGTTTAACGAGGAAATTCAGAAGCTTGACAGACCTATGATGCATCCTTTTACCTTTCGCTTATGAATTTTCTAACATCTTATTACACGTTTTGTATCGACTGACACTTTCACAGTCGTGACATCAACTTTAGTATAATTACCGAGACCATCACCCCCCTCCCCCTCTCCCTTCCTCTTCCTCTTCCTCTTTACGTAGCGACCTAATTGTGCACCGAGTCTTCCATCAGTACAGAGAGCTCGAACAGCCACGTGAAGCCTTGGAGCCAATTAAGCCATTCAATGTGCAACCGGCTACACTGGTTTCTTGCCGAAGCGTGGCCAGATTGTCAAGAACACCAATTACAGATCGATTAAGCAAATTATGTGCAAATTAGCAACTACAGAGTCTGAATTAAGGGAACAATACTGAAGATTACAGCCGAGGTACAGGTAACTAACTACCGCTGAAGCTCTCCCCATGGGTGTTAATATTTACAGCTAATTTCCCCCAGTCAGTACTTCAACTCTGTTTATCGTGCAGATGAGAATAGCCATTACTTATCTTTCCAATTGAATTTTTGTAATTGTTCCAAACCGTAAGTGTTTCGCCTAATTGTTTTAGACATATTCAGTTGCTTACAAAGAAAGAAAATAAATAACTGTCTGCTTAACTTCGCGTTTTCCAACGAAGTACTACAGATTTCAAAGCAAAATATTTATACTTAAGCAAATTATTATTGTTTTATTTCTTTTTGTGCCACTGGGGATGTCTAAAACAATAATATAAAGTCAACTGCGAAGTACGAGTAACAACTGTCCTTAGCAGCACGCTCACGTTCTGCCCTTGTAAAACTATCCTGCATTCAGCATCTGGAAAGTAGAGTATGTTATTTTATTGTCGTTACCACCCGATGAGACCAATATCCTCCCTGAGTGTCCAGCTAATGCATTAACTCAGGAAGTGAAAGTTCAAGTTTCATACACTCTTTCTTTTATGTTGTAGGCTGGCATGGATGAAAGAAATGGCTCTGATCTCGTGTAGCATGGAGGGAACTTCAAACTACATAGCTAAAATGCGCGAGGCGACTTTAGTTTCAATGGTAAGTTGCCAGATGGTAGCAAACTTAAGAATCGTGACTCCAGATGCTTACATGATTCTTCGGCTTTTATGCAGTTTATCGGTTATAAAAATCAGCTTTTTTCGCTTACTGAGTTTACGTAAAAATAAGATGCCTTTTTTCGGTTATGGCAAAAAGTAACTGCATTTCCTTCCTATTGACAAACAAGTGTCGTTTTTGAGCTCTCTTAGACAGGTGGATTCGAGCCCAGCCATGTCTTGAATGTCCGTAAGAGCTAAAATTTACAAAACAGATGTTCATTAAACGTCTTACGTTATTCTGTCAAAATAGTATTTGACTGGTCTCTTTTAAAAAAAGTCGACGTTTCAGGTTGCATTAGCAACTAGAATGTCACGAATACGGGAGCGGTGTAATGTAGAGTAAAATACGAAAAATTATGCCGTAAAGTACGTTAACCATAAACGCAGTTGCTGTCTGAGGAAAGTAACTAGGCTAAGTACGTTTTTCATTATTATGTGTATGAATGTCCCCCTTACGCGAACTATTTCCAAACACAATATTCTTTTTCACAGTATGAATTTCTGTACCGAGCTACAAGTAAGTGTCAGTCATATGATACCTATGCCAATACTATACATTCTATAAGTTACTGAAAAATGGTTCAAATGGCTCTGAGCACTATGGGACTTAACATCTGAGGTCATCAGTCAGCTAGAACTTAGAACTACTTAAACCTAACTAACCTAAGGACATCACACTCATCCATGCCCGAGGCAGGATTCGAACCTGCGACCGTAGCGGTCGCGCGGTTCCAGACTGAAGCGCCTGAGTTACTGATTTCCGTACTATTCTTTCTCATAAGTTATTTCAGGAGACACAGAGAAGCCATCACATGTTGTATCGTTAACGTTATGTATTAAAACGATCCCCTCTATGACCTGTTAAAAGACATTTTCAATATAATTTTAGATACTAGAGATGTAACCGACGGATTAAGTCAGCTGAATTATACAGTTTAAACTATTTCAAAAGTTTTGCACCACCTGCCTATCGAGAACGCACTTCGATTCGTGTGGACTAGGGAATACAACTATAGACCTTATGAACCTAAAGAAACTTAATCGTGAAGTGAACACAACATAAAAATTAACAAAAATAACAGCAGTATGTTCGGAAGTTTATATTCGTGAAAGCAAAATATGCTGCTGGGTAACATTTAATGGCGTTTTTCTCTATCTTGTGAATTGTAACATGCCTGGATTCGCCTGGGTATGCTATGCAGTAGGTGGGCGATATGTTGCTGCCCAAATCTGTAAGCCCTTCGACGTCGGCCTTCCTTAGGTCATCCAGTGTGTGAGGACGGCTTTTGCGAATTCGAACTGTAACTCTCTGCTGGTACAAGTATATTCAAATGGGGTTATGTCAGCAGACACTATTCGCTTGACGAATTCCTGCCTCAAGGAGAAATGTATCCAAGAAGTGGACACGTTGTGCTGGTACATTAATAGTTTGAAAGCTGAACACATTGCCGAAGTGCTGCCTTTGGGCTTGGCTAGCAGGTCGGAATATGCTGTCCAGACAGAGCTCACACTCTCGATAGCGATAAGAGACGCACGGGATTCGTAAAAGATACCACTGCAAAATTTGACTGCAAGCCTGAGACTAGACGATCATTGATTTCTGACCGTCTCCACACTCTGTTATGATGACGATAATACGTCAGACAAATCCTGCACCCGTCGGTAAAGAAAACCCTACGCTATTTATCCAGATGTTAGTTTCCTTATTAACCTTCGCGGCGCACCACCTTACTAATCTCCCACGATGAGGTAGATCGTCAGTGCTTTCTATCTCACGATATCGGTTGAATATTTTGAAGACGTGGCTATGGTTCTGGAAGGTTACTTTGCGTTCTGGATGAGATTGATCGTTTCATATGCCATCTTCGCACTTCTTTTTTTTTTCTTTATTCCATACTGAATTTCTTTTGAATGCTAATCGATCGATAAAAACATGCGCATAATAGAGATATAAATCTAAAACTAGTAGAGAAGTATACATTAAAACAGACACTAACAAAATTGTATTGTATGCTCAGTTTCATACATATATCCTGAAGATGTAAGCAATGTAGCTGACGGCGCCTTCGAGTCACACCTGGAAGACCTAATCATGTCTAATGAAGCCAGAAGTTAGGCGGTATAACCGACCAGTCAGAAGCCACGGAACTGAAAAATCACACACGAAATTGAATTGAAGACAATAGTCTATTTGTAACCATAGGTGGAAGTGAAGAAATGCTAAATACATCTGTCGAAAGTCGTATTTAAAGGCCAGAGTTTTGTAGGACGTTCTTCTCTCTCTTATTTTGAGAGCCACATTAGTGTGAATTGGTGTCAGGTCTAGAGCGTGATTTTTTATTATTGTAATTTTTTAACTTTCAACATGAGCTGGGAGAATTTATTCAGCTATATCTGTATGACGTCAGTTGACTGAAGATATCTATATCAATGACGAACATCTGACTAAATCGAGTCACGGTTCGACAGACACCAAAACATGTATAGCGCAACAGTTCAATTTACCATTATTTTATAGACGTTCTGGTATGGCTCGATTGATAAAACGTCTCTGTAGGCCATTAACGGCCAGTGCCTATCATTAGATGTGAGAATAAAAAAATGAAGAAACAGATGCATATACTTACATCAACAGACAGCACCACACCAGCCGAAAAGAGTAAGATAAGAACTCGGCAGGCGTAACATCGTCGTTCGGCACCGCGAGTTACATTACTTCTATAACATTGACCCTAAGGTACAACTGTGACACCTCATAGACATCGTAGTGAGGCGGCAAAAAGTTGATAATCCACACTCACATTATTCACAAAATATTTGTTGATTCTTACTTTAGAAAATGCACGCTTTAAGAGGATTAGTCTGACTAGGGTAAATCATTTGGAACATTCAAATAAACTTCTCGATTATTACAGTAATTACTACGACAAACCCTCGCATAAATTAATACAATACGTAACATCTGCTACACTTAGTGCAATTACATGTGGCTCAAATTCAAAGATATAGTAGCAACAGAAATTGAGATATTCATACATCATAAGCTGGTAAGAGATGGAACTGATCCCCCATGGTACACAAAACAGGTCCGAACGCTGTTGCAGAGGCAAAGGAAAAAGCATGCAAAGTTCAGAAGAAAGCGAAATCCCGAAGATTGGCTAAAATTTACAGACGCGCGAAATTTGGCACGGACTACAATGCGAGATGCCTTTAATAGGTTCCACAACGAAACATTGTCTCGAAATTTGGTAGAAAATCCGAAGAAATCCTGGTCGTATGTAAAGTACACAAGTGGCAAGACGCAGACAATACCTTCGCTGAGCAGTGCTAATGGTACTGTTACCGACGACTGTGCCGCTAAAGCGGAGTTATTGAACGCAGTTTTCCGAAATTCCTTCACCAGGGAAGACGAATGGAATATTCCAGAATTTGAAACACGAACAGCTGCTAGCATGAGTTTCTTAGAAGTAGATACCTTAGTGGTTGCGAAGCAACTCAAATCGCTTGATACGGGAAAGTCTTCAGGTCCAGATTGTATACCGATTAGGTTCCTTTCAGATTACGCTGATACAATAGGTCCCTACTTAGCAATCGCTAGCTCACCGATAGATCTGTGCCTACAGTTTGGAAAATTGCGCAGGTCGCACCAGTGTTTAAGAAGGGTAGTAGGAGTAATCCATCGAACTGCAGACTTATATCATTGACGTCGGTTTGCAGTAGGGTTTTGGAGCATATACTGTATTCAAACATTATGAATCACCTCGAAGGGAAAGATCTATTGATACGTAATCAGCATGGTTTCAGAAAATATCATTCTTGTGCAACGCAGCTAGCTCTTTATTCGCACGAAGTAATGTTCGCTATCGACAGCGGATCTCAAGTTGATTCCTTATTTCTAGATTTCTGGAAAGCTTTTGACACAGTTCCTCACAAGCGACTTCTAATCAAGCTGCGGGCCTACGGGGTATCGTCTCAGTTGTGCGACTGGATACGTGATTTCCTGTCAGGAACGTTGCAGCTCGTAGTAATAGACGGCAAATCATCGAGTAAAACTGAAGTGATATCAGGTGTTTCCCAGGAAAGCGTCCTGAAACCCCTGCTGTTCCTGATATATATAAATGACCAGGGTGACAATCAGAGCAGTTCTCTTAGGTTGTTCGCAGATGATGCTGTAATTTACCGTCTAGTAAGGTCATCCGAAGACCAGTATCAGTTGCAAAGCGATTTAGAAAAGGTTGCTGTATGGTGTGTCAGGTGGCAGTTGACGCTAAATAACGAAAAGTGTGAGGTGATCCACATGAGTTCCAAAAGAAATCCGTTGGAATTCGATTACTCGATAAATAGTACAATTCTCAAGGCTGTCAATTCAACTAAGTACCTGGGTGTTAAAATTAGGAACAACTTCAATTGGAAAGACCACGTAGATAATATTATGGGGAAGGCGAGCCAAAGGTTGCGTTTCATTGGCAGGACACTTAGAAGATGCAACAAGTCCACTAAAGAGAGAGCTTACACTACACTCGTTCGTCCTCTGTTAGAATGTTGCTGCGTGGTGTGGGATCCTTACAAGGTGGGATTGACGGAGGACATCGAAAGGGTGCAGAAAATGGCAGCTCGTTTTGTATTATCACGTAATAGGGGAGAGAGTGTGGCATATATGATACGCGAGTTGGGATGGAAGTCAATAAAGCAAAGATGTTTTTCGTCGCGGCGAGATCTACACTCCTGGAAATGGAAAAAAGAACACATTGACACCGGTGTGTCAGACCCACCATACTTGCTCCGGACACTGCGAGAGGACTGTACAAGCAATGATCACACGCACGGCACAGCGAACACACCAGGAACCGCGGTGTTGGCCGTCGAATGGCGCTAGCTGCGCAGCATTTGTGCACCGCCGCCGTCAGTGTCAGCCAGTTTGCCGTGGCATACGGAGCTCCATCGCAGTCTTTAACACTGGTAGCATGCCGCGACAGCGTGGACGTGAACCGTATGTGCAGTTGACGGACTTTGAGCGAGGGCGTATAGTGGGCATGCGGGAGGCCGGGTGGACGTACCGCCGAATTGCTCAACACGTGGGGCGTGAGATCTCCACAGTACATCGATGTTGTCGCCAGTGGTCGGCGGAAGGTGCACGTGCCCGTCGACCTGGGACCGGACCGTAGCGACTCACGGATGCACGCCAAGACCGTAGGATCCTACGCAGTGCCGTAGGGGACCGCACCGCCACTTCCCAGCAAATTATGGACATTGTTGCTCCTGGGGTATCGGCGAGGACCATTCGTAACCGTCTCCATGTAGATGGGCTACGGTTCCGCACACCGTTAGGCCGTCTTCAGCTCACGCCCCAACATCGTGCAACCCGCCTCCAGTGGTGTCGCGACAGGCGTGAATGGAGGGACGAATGGAGACGTGTAGTCTTCAGCGATGAGAGTCGCTTCTGCCTTGGTGCCAATGATGGTCGTATGCGTGTTTGGCGCCGTGCAGGTGAGCGCCACAATCAGGACTGCATACGACCGAGGCACACAGGGCCAACACCCGGCATCATGGTGTGAGGAGCGATCTCCTACACTGGCCGTACACCTCTGGGGGGACACTGAATAGTGCACGGTACATCCAAACCGTCATCGAACCCATCGTTCTACCATTCCTAGACCGGCAAGGGAACTTGCTGTTAGAACAGGACAATGCACGTCCGCATGTATCCCGTGCCACCCAACGTGCTCTAGAAGGTGTAAGTCAACTACCCTGGCCAGCAAGATCTCCGGATCTATCCCCCATTGAGCATGTTTGGGAATGGATGAAGCGTCGTCTCACGCGGTCTGCACGTCCAGCACGAACGCTGGTCCAACTGAGGCGGCAGATGGAAATGGCATGGCAAGCCGTTCCACAGGACTACATCCAGCATCTCTACGATCGTTTCCATGGGAGAATAGCAGCCTGCATTGCTGCGAAAGGTGGATATACACTGTACTAGTGCCGACATTGTGCATGCTCTGTTGCCTGTGTCTATGCGCCTGTGGTTCTGTCAGTGTGATCATGTGATGTATCTGACCCCAGGAATGTGTCAATAAAGTTTCCCCTTCCTGGGACAATGAATTCACGGTGTTCTTATTTCAATTTCCAGGAGTGTATTTACGAAATTTCAGTCACCAGCTTTCTATTCCGAATGCGAAAATATTTTGTTGAGCCCAACCTACATAGGTAGGAATGATCATCAAAATAAAATAAGAGAAATTAGAGCTCGAACAGAAAGGTTTAGGTGTTCGTTTTTCCCTCGCGCTGTTCGGGAGTGGAATGGTAGAGAGATAGTATGATTGTGGTTCGATGAACCCTCTGCCAAGCACTTAAATGTGACTTGCAGAGTAATCATGTAGATGTAGATTACATTTGTCTCGATTGCTGAATCGGCAATATTAATAAATACAGTATCATTTCCTATCTGTTTGGTGAACGAAAAGAATTATTTACTAACTCCCGACTACGGGTTAAATATTGGACGCGAAGGTAATCAATGCTAAATACTGAGCTCAGCTAAATCGTCACTCTGATACGCGATTCTTGAGGAAACGTGAACAGTCACGCTGCTGCTAGTTACACGCCAAGCCTTAAGAAAAGGAAAGCAGTTACACCTTACCTCGGATCGCTGAGCAGAATGCATAGAGAGGAGGAACATGTGCTTGTCAAAATCTGTTGAAAAACCACAGCTTGCTCTCTCAATACTAATATTACCGTCACCCTCAATACCAATACCAATGGCATTCATTTATCTTCATCTGTGTGGAAACAGAATTGTCAGCCCACAGTTTGTCTGATACAGACAACTTCCTTTCCGACTGAGCATTGCCTGCTCGCACCAACACACAATAACATGCAGTTTATGCGACAAACTGCTCAGAACCGACTAACTCATAATAACATGCACTGAACTACTTGCCAAACCCACTTAGGATTGCGCACACCTGACAACAGGATGACAACCTTAATACAACTGCTTCCATACAACTGACTCTTTACAAAATGCAACTGCCTCCTTTTCTTGCTTCTCATACAACGCGTTCACCGTGCACTTATCGTCCATTGACTGAGATGCTCCCTCTAAAGATCGCCAGTGACACCTAAATACTTGCCAAGTAGCAGAGGGATATCGAAACCGATGAACGAGAGGTCAGAAAATATGTCAAAGTTCTGTCTCGTAATCGATATGCAAAAATACTATACGAAATGAAGGGTAAATGAGTCAACAGACACATTTCACATTCAGTGAGCAAAATACGTATCTGTAAATATATACACTGAAGCGTCAAAGAAACTGGCATAGACATGCGTATTCAAATACAGAGATAAATAAACAGCCAGAATACGACACTGCGGTCGGAAACATCTATGTAAGACTACAAGCGTCTGGTGCAGTTGTTAGATCGGTTACTGCTGATACAACGGCAGGTTATCAAGAATTAAGTGAGTTTGAACGTGGTGTTATAGCCAGCACGCGAGCGATGGGACACAGCATCTCAGAGGCAGCGATGAAGTGGGGATTTTCCCGTACGACCATTTCATGAGTGTACCGTTAATATCAGGAATACGGCAAAACATCAAATATCCGACATCGCTGCTGAACCTCCAAGAACGGGACCAACGACGACTGAAGAGAATTGTTCAACGTGGCAGAAGAGCAACCCGTCCGCAAATTGCTGCAGATTTCAGTGATGGGCCATCAACAAGTGTCAGCGTGCGAACCATTCAACGAAACATCATCGATATGGGCTTTCAGAGGCGAAGGACCACTCGTGTACCCTTGATGACTGCACGTTACGAAGCATTACGCCTCGCCTGTGCCCGTCAGCACCAGTATTGGACTGTTGATGAGTGGAGACATGTTGCCTGGTTGGACGTGTCTCGTTTCAAATTGTATGGAGCGGATGGACGGGTACGGTTATGGAAACTACCTCATGAATCCACGGACCCTGCATGTGTGCAAGGGACTGTTCAAGCTGGTGGAGGCTCTGGAACGGTATTGGGCGTGTGCAGCTGGAATGATATGGGACTCCTGATATGTCTAGATACGATTATGATAGGTGACACATACGTAAGCATCCAATCTGATCACCTGCATCCATTCACGTCTGTTGTGCATTCCTATGGACGGGCAACTCCAGCAGGACAATACGACACCTCACACGTCCAGAACTGCTACAGAGTGGCTCCAGGAACACTCTTCTGAGTTTAAACATTTCCGCTGCCCACCAGACTCCCCAGACATGAACATTATTGAGCATATCTGGGATGCCTTGCAACGTGCTGTTCAGAAGAGATTTCCACTCCCGCGTACTCTTACGGATTTATGGACAGCCCTGCAAGATTCATGGTGTCAGTTCCCTCTAGCACTACTTAGTCTAGTGCATGCCACGTCGTGTTGCGGTACTTCTGCGTGCTCGCTGGGGACCTACACGATATCAGACAGGTGTACCAGTTTCGTTGGCTCTTCAGTGTGTAAGACAGTAATATGTTGCGCCACTATACCGTATGCCAGAGCAGGAGACTCCTCTACGTTTTCTTTGTGTTTTAATCCTAGGTATAGCACCTTCCACTGTGTCTTCTTCGTTTTACAGCGTGTGGGAGGGAGTGATTGTGTGGGTCAAAGCGAGTGAGGTGGGAGTGAGTGAGTCTCATTTTGTAGGTTTACTCCTCATGGTGTGACAACATTTTTCCCCTTTTGTCCTCATTCGTTTGTTTTAATATTTATCAGGGCGCTGAATAACTTCGCCGTTAAACGCCTGTAAACCCCTGTGCAAAAAAGATGGCTTAGAAGGTTGACTCAAGAAAACTCAGTAGCTTATGTTATTGCTCAAGAAGATGTATTTAGTACACTGATATTGCAGAAGACGCCATTCGTGTCTTCCAAAAGGAGAAGTTGTTATATCATTACAGCATCGCCAGGGCTGTGATGTCTAAATGCTGCCGGCTTGGGGCCTGCAACCGGCGAGCAGCCTGCTGACTAACATTCAACTACTGTTGTTTGTTGACTGTGGAGATCAACGGGCCGAGCCAGGGCCATCTAGCTGTTCCTGTCTGTCACCACTTGTGCTGGCACACGTCACCACTTTGAGCCACCATCGAGGATGGTGGGGACCACAGTTGGGTTCTACATGTTCGGATGAGCCTCGCACTCAGCGGCGTACACGTGCCAGTGGCCTCCGCTACCTATGCTGGCTACAGGATTCCGCCCCAAAGCAGTGGCAGGGTCAGCGACTCCTCTGGAGTGGCGCCACCACGCTCGGCCGCCGCCCGCTGCAACTCGCAATGATAAGAGGCCGATTGCTTGCCTCAGCAGTGAGTCCGTCTGTGCCTTGGGGAACGTTGGGTGCCTCCTACTACTGCCACGATTATTGCACACTACTGGCCATTAAAATTGCTACATCACGAAGATGACGTGCTAAAGACGCGAAATTCAACCGACAAGAAGAAGATGCTGTGATATGCAAATGCTTAGCTTTTCAGAGCATTCACAAAAGGTTAGCGCTGGTGGCGACAAGAGGAAAATTTCCAACCGATTTCTCATACACAAACAGCAGTTGACCGACGTTACCTGGTGAAACGTTGTTGTGAGACCTCGTACCATCACGTTTCCGACTTTGATAAAGGTCGGATTATAGCCTATCGCGATTGCGGTTAATCGTGTCGCGACATTGCTGCTCGCGTTGGTCGAGATCCAATGACTGTTAGCAGAATATGGAATCGGTGGGTTCAGGAAGGGTAATACGGAACGCCGTGCTGGATCCCAACGGCCTCGTATCACTAGCAGTCGAGATGACAGGCATCTTGTCCACATGGGTGTAACGGATCGTGCAGCCACGTCTCGATCCCTGAGTCAACAGATAGGGACGTTTGCAAGACAACAACCATCTGCACGATCAATTCGACGACGTTTGCAGCAGCATGGACTATCAGCTCGGAGGCCATGGCTGCGGTTACCCTTGACGCTGCATCATAGAGAGGAGCGCCTGCGATGGTGTACTCAACGACGACCCTGGGTGCACGAATGACAAAACGTCATTTTTTCGGATGAATCCAGGTTCTGTTTACAGCATCACGATGGTCGCATCCGTGTTTGGCGACATTGCTATGAACGCACATTGGAAGCGTGTATTCGTCATCGTCATACTGGCGTATCACCCGGAGTAATGGCATGGAGTGCCGTTGGTTACATGTCTCGGTCACCTCTTGTTCTCATTGACGGCACTTTGAACAGATGACGTTACATTTAAGTTGTGTTACGACCCGTGGCTCTACCCTTCATTCGATCCCTGCGAAACCCTACATTTCACCAGGAGGATGCACAACCGCATGTTGCAAATCCTGTACGGGCCTTTCTGGATACAGAAAATGTTCGACTGAGGCCCTGGCCAACACATTCTCCAGATCTGTCACCAACTGAAAACGTCTGGTCAATGGTGGCTGAGCAACTGGCTCGTACAATAGGCCAGTCACTACTCTTGATGAACTGTGGTATCATGTTGAAGCTGCATGGACAGTTATACCTGTACACGCCATCCAAACTCTGTTTGACTCAATGCCCAGGCGTATCAAGGCCGTTATTGCGGCCAGAGGTGTTTTTTCTGATTGCTGATTTCTCAGGATCTATGCACCCAAAGTGCGTGAAAATGTAATCACATGTCAGTTCTAGTATAATATATTTCTCCAATGAATACCCGTTTATCATCTGCATTTGTTCTTGGTGTAACAATTTTAGTGGCCAGTAGTATATTTTTCTGTGGAATAAAAACAATATTTGTTGATTCCGTAATGGGACGTCGGACAACCACATGATAACCACTCCCCAAACCAATGCAGCCACCGACTAGGGTTGTGAAGCGCACGGCATCCTGAATACTAGCAGCCCAGCTCCAACATCCCCCATAGAGGTCCTACCTCTACAAGTAGGTAAAGTTAACATTCTGTAAATTGTCCTATGAGTAGATCAGAATATCTAAATGTTGGAGTCGAAAATCAGTTACTTCAGCGATGTAGTTTGATGTTTAAAACGATAAATGTATTTTTTCACAGCATCGTTTGGTCATGAGTAGCTTTTTAATTAGTTTGGTTAACATTGTTGCATCTTTTTAACTCACTGACTAGATTTTTAATTTTATGCGTACAGAGAGGATACAACAACTATGATAACTCAAATTTGCTGAGAAAGGGGCATGTTTTGTGTGTAACCTAAGGTTGTACACTAGTGGAAAGTTACCGTTTGTAATAAATTAATACACGCGGTAATTTTAGCGAGATAATCATTCTGAGGTTCTACATAACTCACATCGTTGTACTGAATGTATGGATGAATTTCTATTATAATCTGTTTTAAAAGCAATGCAAGGAATATAGTGTTTTTCTTAACACACTTTTGTTTTATGTCGTGGGGAATGTAACCATGCCATTTCTTTGCTTTATTTAATTTTGTCGTTAATATAGAGATAACCAACCTGAACTATGTTTTTATTGATCAAAAAATGCACCACCATCCTTTACTAACAATGTATAAAGCTTCTTTTCAGTTTTTTGTAACGTTGGGAAGCGACTGATTTGGCAACATGTCGATTGCACGCCATCCGCGCGCTATTGCATGTAAATTGACATTTTTCGTAGGTCGAACCTTGCAATCTAAATTTCTTGTCACGAAGGCCGTTTACTGTTTTCCTTCGTGTAATGCACGTTATTTTGTCGTTTTATACATCGTATTGTCATGGTGTGCCGTCACCGAGCTTTTCTGCTGCCTAATAACGACTCTGCAACTAACTACAAAGGGAAGAAAGACACCAGCAGGTAACAGAGTTATTCTGGCCAAGTAGATGGTTTAATTTCAACGGTTATTGAAATTCTAGTGACACATGTTTCTTTGTTATACTCCTGCCGTGGTCTCTGTGATGTATCCCCTTCCGAACAATTAGCTTTCGGAAGAACTAAATAAAGCGTTTCATTTCATTCATTTCTATTTCTCCTTTTTTTAAAATAAGGGATAAATTATTCGGTACATTCTATTCCAAAAAGACACAAACATTCTTTCTTTGTTCTATTTCAGACCACAGAAGGCTGCAAGTGGATAAATTATTTTGAGATTAGCGAATATATTTTCAGTTAGTTACAGCCATTTGAAACCACTTATTCGACTCAAAAAGAACTATAATTCTTTTTTTAATATGTCGATTTACCCAGAAGCGGAAGAGTCAGAAATAAATTACTGTGACGGTTGCAGAAAGCAATGGAGCCTTTTCGAGGATCTTCGTTGTTACTTCTTTTTATTTTCTACGAATTACATAGCTGCATGGAGCTGCTGCAAAAACCTCAAGAACAAAACTAGGTAAGCTGTGATTTTGTTATAATTCTGGTATAAGAAACTCTACGAAAGATGCAGTGAGAATTTTTAAGGAGTGCAGCGCAGCTAAATTTACTTGTTCTCCTTCCAGATGCGCTAAAGTCTTTCTAAATGTGTTTCAGTGGTGATTAGAACAATTTTTCCGATAGGGTTTCTCTACCAAATGACGTGCAGTGCTCGGGGTACGAGCACTCAAACCTGGTAAACATGAGTAACTTGGCCCCAATGCGAAAGCACAGCACTTGTAATAAGGTGTCGTTACACAGCAACGGCAACCAACATTTACGTTTCGCTCCTCTTTTATTATGCATTCAGTGCTTTTTCCAAGGAGAAAAGGATTTTTTTTAAAAAAATAATCAGTTTGTGTTTAAGGTATGTTCTGTTCGGGTCAGGGTCTTTTTCAGAAATTTACCAGACATTGAGTATGGAACATTAGTAAGAAAGAACCTTACAGCGCACGCCACATTGACGTGCAGCTTTCGATGCTGCTAACGTTTTCTGTCGCAAAGTAACAATGAGTGCACACTCTGAAGTTGAAATGACTCATAGAGACAAGCTGCCAATCAGTTGAGCGTGTGCAAGTTCTCTATTGGCTGGTGAAATGGTTTCTTTTTGCTCGTCTGATCCCGTATCAATCCGGGCCCAGAGATAGTGTACCCAATCTGTCTGCGTGTAGCTTTCTGTAACTGAGGATGGAGGTGGGTATCTCCAAGGAATTTACCCATAGTCGGATGGGGGAAACCGCCTTAAAGCCACGTCAAGGCTGAGGCTGATGTCATACTGGCCCTCGATTTTAATCGACGGGCGGATTGGATCCGTGGCTGTGCAGCTCCCCGAATTCCGAAAACATTGTGCTAACGCGCATGGCTGTCCGAGCGGGTCCGTGTTCTACTTTAGTGCTAACATAGTTACTTTGATCTCCATCACTTAGAATGCTCTATGCAGAGATTTTCTATGGAGAAGGAGGATTCAGAAATCCAAAACTGTTTGAGCAATTTGCAAGCGGTAGTTCTATCGATAGTAGTATGCCATAGTAAATCGCAGCCTTTATGCATTGCTGGTTCTCTGGGGCGTCCGATATGAGTGCGATTTTTTTCCGGCAGGAGTAGCCAGGGTGGCGCACTGTCTTGTTATGTTCAACGATGCCCCAACGCTACCAGCGATGCGCCAGACCATGAGGCGCGCGGCATAATCGCCTGCGGTTGAGTCGTGGAAAATATCTGTGTTTGAACAGTTTCTTAATGTGATTAAATATGAGTTTTGATATTTTCCGTCTATTGTTAGAGTAACACTGAGCAATTATTTGGTGTATTCGCGGAGGGCGTGCGCAATTACACCTGGAATCAGCGGATTAAACCATTCTTAGAAGTAGCATCCGTTGGCAGAACATATTGTCTGATCGGTTATAAATGCTACTACTATGGACAGCCGTATAGCGAGTTGGATTAACTTGGGTAAACATTACAGCGATGGAAAACTGCTGAAAGGAGAACTAAAACTTGACATTTAATAAGAGCGTTGTTGGGTCTAGGCCTTGATAGAAAGAGTGTTACTTAAAGAGTTAAATAAACGAAGGAGAAGTAGTATGCATTCTCATCATTTGAAAGCAACGCTTTCCCACCTAAATTTGATGGACTTTGGCTGTTTTAAAGTAATGGAAATGAAGTTCAATGCTTCTTGATACAGTGTAGGGGAGCGATGCGGAAGACCCGCACCGCCGTGCTAGACAAGGTCCTCATGGAAGTGGTTTGCCGTTTCCTTCCTCCGACCGTAATGGAGATGAATGATGATGATGAAGACGACACAACAGCACCTCGTCATCTCGGAGCAGGTGAAAATCCCTGACCCCGTCGAGAATCTAATCCGGGACTCCGTGCGCGAGAAGCGAGAACGCTACCGCGGTGGACAGTTGTAAAGTAAAGAGAGTTTGCAACGAAACGTGATCTCTGTTATCCATTCCTTACTCTTGTGCGACCGCCGCAAACTAAACTGTTGATGGGGCAAGGGAGGATAGAAATTTATAACAGGGAACCTCCGCAGAAATTGACTGAGTCGCAACAGAAAGCATCGAAGAGTCAGATAAATGGCCCAGTTGATGGCCAAGAGTTACCTCACGACAGATGTGTGCGAGTGCATTGTTGTATCGATTATCTGAAGCTTGTATACTAAAAAGAATATGGACTCCGCTACCATTGAAGTCAAACGCTCCTAAAGCGTAAAAGCGTAACAAACACTGTCATCTTCTAAAAATCTCCCATATTTACATATCACTGATGCCGTCATGACCTTTAGCTTCTTAACGTGTGGCATATTTTCTACAACGGCTTTCCTAAGGGTGTTGGCTAGCAGCCAATTACAATAACCACCATCATTCGTTTTGTTGTTATGGAACATACCTTCTAGTTTTGCCTTTTTTTTAAAGAAATGTGTATCGATGGTTTCAGAACTCTTCTAATTATGTTTTGGACACAGTTTTAAGGAAAATGTGTTTAAGCCATTCATGATTGAACTCTCGTTTGATGGTTATACTTAAATTTTGGAGTCTAGCATACGAATCTCACAACTGCCTTCAGTCGCTATGAAGAAGCTACAACTACGTTAAACCTGCCCAAGCCATTTTCGTTGTTCATACACCATAAGAAAGTCCCTGTCTCTGTATTTCACAACGTTGTTAGAAGCACAGAACCGTGATGCTGGCGCTTTTGTTATTCATGAGAGACATAAGTGTGCAAGCAGCAGGAGGTGAAAAAAAAGACAAGCCGACACCGTCCACGTGTTGTCGCTCTTACGGTGCACAAGGAGACAGCCAGGCACCACCCAGTTTGACAAACTTGATGTTCTTTCATCGATGGAACAACTGTTCTGTAGATAACTTCAACAACTTGTCTTAGAACATTTCCCATATCTCAAACGGCCGGTATCAGTTAAGTCATCGAGAGCCTTATGTTATCACAGATCTGCGGATGGCCATTTGAAACAGTCAAAACCACGAAACTAAAAACACAAATGAGATGAAAGTTAAAGGGATTAGGGTCGGGGGAGGGGGGCGGGGGGCGTATTGAGGTATACAAGAATTAATTTTTCTCTCGCTTCACATGTGAATGGAATAGCGTGAACAATCGATAATAATAATGTAAAATACCCTCCATCATTCACTCTGCAGTGGCGTTCAGAGTATGCGTGTAGACCTAGATTTCTCTTTAACCCTTTGAAAGGTAACTCTGATGGGACTATTTAATTGATTGAGAATGTTGTCAAAATTTAGTGTACTAACAGCATTTTTTTCAAACAAGACATAAATTATACTAAACAAGTTATAGGTTGAATACCCTAAATAACTAACAGATGCTATAATACTTCACTGGGTGGAAACTGGTTGGCGAAGGCAGTTTAACTAGGTGATCAGTGACTCAGGTACTCTGGCACGAAAGATGTGGATAGCGCCAACTTCTGGCTTTTTATAGTTTTCTCTTAGAGGGAAGAGATTATTTTTTTCCAAAGTTGTGTCTCTTCCCACGGAAACAAGCGAACAGATACAATCTGAAAGATCGTTACCTAAATCACCTGTGCCTTGGAGCTTGTTAGTGCTCGCTATGAAGTGTAATAAAGATTGTATCTCTAAATGTTTCTCAGACGCTGGAGTTTTCTTATACAACAGAGACGGCCCTGGGAAGTCGCTCAATGGCATACTTGCACTATCAGCGAACACAAAAACTTGTGAATTTTTATTACGCTTGAGTCTGAGCACAGTGCCCGGTTTACAGCTCCACTGTGTAGACACATTCCTTGAGATCGTCGCCCCAGCCCAGGCTTCTGCAGTCGCCACAGCAGGTATTGTGGCACTGTTCTGTTGGAGCCCTGTCTCTGTGGGCCAGTCAGACAAGATTTACTAAGGAACACGCTCGCTGCCAATTGCTTTCAGCTCTCAACAAACCATTTCTACTAGCTAAGAATTATAAAAATACCTCATGCTTTTAGCGCCCTGCCAGGCTCCATCAACATCTGCTCAGGCCATTAACTTTCTAGAGTCTCGCTCAAGGCGTGTCAGGTTATCACAAAATCTTTAATAAAATAGGTGAGAGAGTAACTTGTCCTTTTTCACCTTCCCTGATTTGCTGAACAGATCGCCATCCCTAATAATCTCCAACGCTTTTTAAATTTGTGATGGAGCTCTTCATTGAGATTTCTTCCATTCTATTCTGGAGCTTTTACCAGCCCAAATTTAAATCTTGTTGATAGTCCTATACTAATCGTCTTCCCATAGAAGGAGTCGTTTTTTAAAATGCAGTATCTCTCATCATGTTGCACCAGAAGGTAGTATGGAGCGAGGACTGGATATTAGAAAGGCGGACTGACATTTTCAAATTTTTATTAAAACTAAACATTCATAAAATAAATAAATCATTTGTCACAATACCTTTGGATTTTATGTGCCAGTAGATATTTAGCAAACAACTTGCAATTACATAATTCATGGAAACTGACAATTAAATAGAACTAAGTGTTTTTAAATTATTATATTACTTGAAATTACATAACAAAGAAACCATAAAAGCATAATGATCATTTACACAATTAAAATTTATTTGAAACTGCTTGCTGAGAATATGTGTAAAACCATAACAATCATTTATACAACTCAGTATAACAGGCACAGTTTTCTATTAACCATGAAGTAGTAATTACAGATTTTTTAATTACAAATTTGAGTCCTTGCCTCGCACACCAGACATGAAAGCATATCACATACTGTCAGAATCAGGTAAGCCTTAACAACCCTTAACGTTATATTAAATTACCAACACTTGAAAAGGGTTAGTAAATTTTCTTTGACTTCAGCTTGGTTGACAACCTAGGCACCCCAGTAGCTTTAGACCCACTATGTAGACAACCACCAAGCAGCATACATCAGCAAATGGTGCTGGACGAGTACTACTGACAATACATGCACTGGAGGCCCACGAAATTTAATACATTATATTAAACATTTCATCAAGTAATCGAGTTAAACCATTGCTGCCCATAGATCACCCTGCATACTAAGTTCGCACAAAATCGAACAATTTTTTTTTCTTTTGGAAATTTGTGGTAAATTCCTGTGGTACCGAACTGTTGAGGTCATCGGTCCCTAGCCTTACTCACTACTTACTCTAACTTAATCCAATTTACGCTAAGGACAAGACACACACACCCATGACCGAGGAAGGACTCGAACCTCCATGCTAGGCGAGGCGCGCGAACCGTGGCAAGGCTGAGGTGCGGCTCAGAATCCAGTAATCTTTGCCTCAGGCGGCAGTTGCTCATCTCCATAAGTATACCAGGCCTTACAATCTTGATAAAAATCGATCTCTCCCAAGGCCCACTGAGTGCCTTTAAGCAGAAAATTGACGCACAATGGGTAATGAACGTGCCCAAGAGGAACCTGTTGTCTCCTCATGCCAATTTACTCGTTACCACTTTGCTGCGCCTATAGTTCTAGTTGCCGACCGAGGATGGCGCCATCGCCAAGTCTCAAAGGTGCTTGCTATCACAAATATGCCACTCCATGGCACAACGGGTAGTTCATTTTTCGTATTGTTCTATATGTTACTGGGCGATAATTCTGATTGCTTAGCTATTTATTTTGATCTGCATTGGTAAATAAAGAGATCAGTCGGAAGAACCGAGGATGAAGCAAAAGAATACTTCCCGTCCCACAAGAGCAAACTTTATCCAAGGCTCCCAACATCGATAAAAATAACTACATTATTTCATCTTGGATTCTGTGTAAGTCGTAGGAATTCTGAAAAAAACAACAACAAAAAAAGTCTCAGAGCACTATGGGACTTAACTTCTGAGGTCATCAGCCCCCTAGAACTTAGAACTAGTTAAACTTAACTAACCTAAGGACATCACACACATCAATGCCCGAGGCAGGATTCGAACCTGCGACCGTAGCTGTCGCGCGGCTCCAGACTGTAGCGCCTAGAACCACTCGGCCACTCCGGCCGGCAAAGGACAAAAATCCTCTCTTCTGTTTCCACTTCCTGGAAGAGCATTACTGAAGAATTCATCTTGGTCGACTTTTGTCACAACTAAATTAACAGGGCCACTCGTTATCACATTGTTCCACTTCCTGGAAGTACATTAGTCAAGAATTCATGTTCGTCCGCTTTTGTCACAACTAAATGAACAGGGCCACTCGTTATCAAATTGTAAACGTATGACCTCACTGAATGATCAGGGAAGAATATAATTAAGGGAACCTCTATTTTATGCCTACAGGTCTGTGTTATTATTTTAGCTCTCCTTGAAGAGAAACGAGGATTCCAAGATCAGTTGCATTGTTCTGGATCTGCAACACGTGAAGGAAGCTAGCGAACAACTACGTCAAAGAACGTTCTTTAAGAAGAACACTGTGAATTGCCGTTTCTAATGAAGGCTGACAGAAAAGACGCGTAATTTTCGGTGACTGCCTAAGTAGTGTAGCACTCCCGGCACGAACCAGAAAAACACTAACATCAGTTCTGTTTTCAGGCAGCAGGAGATGTCAGATTATAGCTGAAGCAATTGTACTTCTTATATTCGGAGTCACCCATTACCCTTTCCTTTCCCTTCCCCTCCCCTCCCTTTACTGCCCCCTCCGTTCACCTAACGTCCTCCTAGATTTACCCCACCCACTTGTTGCTCTCGGCCAATTGCGTTACGGTGCTCTCAGCCAACATGAATCAAGCACTCCCTCCCTATCCTTCTTTAAAATGCAATTACTCCTCGTTAGCCGTCTGTACATTATAGTTAGAGGATCAAAATGAAGCACCATCAGCAAGGACCAGCCACTGCCTCGAGCCAGCATAAAAAGCAAATCAAGACTGTTAGATGTGAAAGTAAGTCCATCTGGGCTGTTCTCAAAACTTTCTATCAAAGAATACATCAAATTACCTAAATTTTGCAAAAAAATTATGAACTGTATTTGCATTACTAACTTCCAAAAATCGTTTATGGACTGGCTCACCACTCGTATCAGTGAATTTCTCTCGAAGCTATATACCTTTCACTATAGAATATAGATATAAGTATATAACATACCCCCTATGCATAATTAAAAAAACAAGATTTGCTTATAAGCCATATTTAATGATTTACTAATATTCAGTTATCGAACATAATTTTCACTTTAAATACTATCCCACAAACATTGAAAAATGCGAAATGAGGTAAAAGTCAACTGCTGTTTTTCAACGTAGTTGTTCACTGTCACAAACAGACGTTTGCACTACAGAAAATGTGCATTGTTTGTTTATTGTACCAAGAGATTTTTACCATCACCAACAGACGGATACATTGCAGAAAATTTGCGTAGTTCTATCTTTAGACCACAGATTTCATACTGTCACCAACAGATGGCTGTAGTGGTAAAAACGATAATGGTCTGTTTTATGTACAATATTTGTTTAAGACAAACAGTGTTTTAATGTATTATTTTCCTCATCCACAATGCTTATCAAATCCCAGAACATTCTTTTCAGCCATCCCCCACATCATTGATCCTTCCCAAGTGTCACAGTATTGTAATATATCTGCAAAAATACGACTACAATTCAAGGAAGTGCAAGTACTGCAATGTTAATTTCCACATTCACACATAACAGGTAAATTAGTGCCCACAGTTCATTCCGCAATGCTATTTTTCAATGCTTCATAAACGTTAGTATTTTAGCTCATGTCGCAGAACTAACGTGATCAGGCGTATAACTTCAGAAAATTACGCGTTAGCTGAAATACGACGATAGGTCGGGAAGCACACAAGCAGATTGACAGTTTGAATATAATTTTTAGGCCTCCTCTCGATGTAAGGCACAATACGTCCCCAAATTACATACTTCCGCATTTAAATGGGTCTCAGGCACCATTTTAGGGAGTATAAAGATAATGCATTAAGTTATACACTAGAAAAATATAATCCATGATAGTCAGTGACAATTACTGCTATTACTACAAACGATATAGACCTACTGGAGGTTATCTACAAAACAGCTGTCGACGAAGTCTGAAGCCACAACTATGGTCCTAAGACTCTCCAAAAGCTTTATAGACTGTGTTTCCTATAATCAGTTATTAAATAACTCCACCATGTAATAAAAAATACACAATACACACAACATAATCAAAAGACAAATAACGCATTGGGAAGGAGGGAAGAAGGTGTTTTATTTCAGTAAGGATGAAGGTTTATTTATTATATTATGTCACATAAACTACATAATGGAATGTTACGTTTACATACTCTCGTGAGATGACCAAATGCAGTAATGGAGAGAGATATAACACCTCCAAACATAATGACAGAGTCGATTTCTCCAAAATAAATATAATTCTTTATCAGTTAATGTATTATTTATAGATCTATGGACCTCCAAACTAAATATTATCTCTTCTAAAGTGTCTGTATAATTTATTAAAAACAAAACAAGCAGCTCGCATGCTTATCATAATATGCGAAACGTCTAAAAATTCAAGCAAAAAACTAAAGTTGTTCATATGTAAGAATTCGGACACTTTTCAGGCACAATGAGACACCAAATTAAACATTCCCACACCTATATTCTCTGTATTACTGAAGTTAATTATAGGTTAGCCGATGACAGTACTGTAATTGCATTAAATTGATCTAAATATCTAAAAATTGGTTGCACATGGGCACTTAACATTATTAGCAGCTCATCTTGTCATTTAATGGGGATTAAGAGTTTATAAAAGATATGTGCTCGATGTAGCTCAGTAAGTAAGGTAGCTGATTCATAAACATAGGCTTATACATGCATGAAGTAGAATGGTCCTATTAGCATTACCCCTATTCGTCCACGAGACTCAGAGGGCCTTAGACACGGGTTCACAGGTAGATGCCGTGTTTCTTGACTTCCGCAAGGCGTTTGACACAGTTCCCCACAGTCGTTTAATGAACAAAGTAAGAGCATACGGACTATCAGATCAATTGTGTGATTGGATTGAGGAGTTCCTAGATAACAGAACGCAGCATGTCATTCTCAATGGAGAGAAGTATTCCGAAGTAAGAGTGATTTCAGGTGTGCGCAGGGGAGTGTCATAGGACCGTTGCTATTCACAATATACATAAATGACCTGGTGGATGACATCGGAAGTTCACTGAGGCTTTTTGCAGATGATGCTGTGGTGTATCGAGAGGTTGCAACAATGGAAAATTGTACTGAAATGCAGGAGGATCTGCAGCGAATTGACGCATGGTGCACGGAATGGCAATTGAATCTCAATGTAGACAAGTGTAATGTGATGCGAATACATAGTTATTATCATTTAGCTACAAAATAGCAGGTCAGCAACTGGAAGCAGTTAATTCCATAAATTATCTGGGAGTACGCATTAGGAGTGATTTAAAATGGAATGATCATATAAAGTTGATCGTCGGTAAAGCAGATGCCAGACTGAGATTCATTGGAAGAATCCTAAGGAAATGCAATCCGACAACAAAGGAAGTAGGTTACAGTACGCTTGTTCGCCCAATGCTTGAATACTGCTCAGCAGTGTGGGATCCGCACCAGGTAGGGTTGATAGAAGAGATAGAGAAGATCCAATGGAGAGCAGCGCGCTTCGTTACAGGATCATTTAGTAATTGCGAAAGCGTTACGGAGATGATAGATAAACTCCAGTGGAAGACTCTGCAGGAGAGACGCTCAGTAGCTCGATACGGGCTTTTGTTAAAGTTTCGAGAACATACATTCACCGAAGAGTCAAGCAGTATATTGATCCCTCCTACGTATATCTCGCGAAGAGACCACGAGGATAAAATCAGAGAGATTAGAGCCCACACAGAAGCATACCGACAATCCTTCTTTCCACGTACAATACGAGACTGGAATAGAAGGGAGAACCGATAGAGGTACTCAGGGTACCCTCCGCCACACACCGTCAGGTGGCTTGCGGAGTATGGATGTAGATGTAGATGTAGATGTAGAACTGGTTGGATTACAATGACCTCACAGTTTTGTATAAACAAAAACGTGTATAGTACTATGATTTTGTACTTATTAGTTATAAGATGTGTTGCATTTTAAGTTCAACAAAATGATGGAAAACGTTAGTCCATCCACTCCTCTGCCTGAATTGTGTGTGACTGGGCGCTATCGATCTTAAAAATGGTGGCCATTATTATCATAATTAACGACCATTTTCAAGTTTCATATATTAGTTGACAACTAAAATCAAAGTATTGGATATTTTTCTGAAAGCACTCCATCTCTCATTGCTTCTAAAAAGAACGAGACTGCGCAGCAAATATACTATTAATAGGAGCAAACAGGTCTCCTTAATTCTTGCACTGCCTCCACTCCTCCTTCTGTGGGCATTTTCATTAAATATTCGAGCGCCCTGAATGTGTGTGATCTGTACTATGAGTTGGCAGTCGTGATGGACAGAATTTGTAGCGTATTTGTTTGGCGTAATATGGCGCACTTGACGATTAGGCAACAGCAAGCCTGAACTCGCAGACTAAGCAATTTGTCCTGAGAAGAACACACACGCATTTCTGTCAAGTCTGTGATATTTGGGAGATGACAAAGTATTGACTCACTGACTAAGCCCCAACTCGTCGACATGGTGAAATATAAAATTGCAGACAGACGTTAATATGAGATCTGAGTAATAGTTGAACTGGATGTTGTGTGTAAACGAGTAAATCACGAGTATGCCAGTGCCATAACCACCAGAACTCTGCTATTCGTCAATACATTTAACTTGACTGTTAGCGGATCTAAAAGCGTCAGTTTGGGCCTGGCACCCGACAGCGACTTGCCAGTCCTTCTATGCCCATCATCTTGGTGAGATTAGCAGGTAGAACACGACTAGGAGAGGCGTAATGCGTTTCTGCAGACGAACGTGGCATATTTTTCTACGCGTGAATCAGTGTGTCAGCAGTAGGAATATCGGAAAAATTTTAAGCAACCACTGCTTCCAACTTCTGTAAGCAATAGATTACGTTCCTTAATTACTATTCACTTGTATCTTCGATGGCTGCAGCAAACTACTATGATATGGAAACACTGTCAAGTTCCCTGTCTATGTCACCCTATATTATTAGTGCGTGTGCATTTTCCTGTCGACAGAATTACTATAATTTCATCATGTTGTGGCGTTGTCTGTAAGTGCTATAGCGAATAATTGCTCTCCAGTATTCCCAAACACATACGTAAATACGAGACGCGTGGCTGTTTAATGAATTTCGCAGAGAATTATTTAACAAGAGATATGTATTACCAGTGCGACGTCGCTGCTCTTGTACATTGGTAAATAATAAAAATGATGGGAAAATTCTGAAATTCAGGTTTCATCTCGTAAAAGAACAGTGTATACCGGCTATTTAAAATTTTTTATTACACATGTCTCTTAA
This sequence comes from Schistocerca gregaria, assembly GCF_023897955.1. NCBI lineage: Eukaryota > Metazoa > Arthropoda > Insecta > Orthoptera > Acrididae > Schistocerca > Schistocerca gregaria. The sequence continues at coordinate 526,982,985 of NC_064921.1, forward strand.
ATACCGAGAGTATCTCCAGTAATAATGTGTTATTAACTCGCCTTCAGTGCTCCCACCAACAGTGTTAGGAGCCCACTCTACTTAACTGCACAGTGAAGCAAGATGGGCCTTACCTTGGGTGCCTTGTGGGGTTTCAGGTGGAAAATTGAAATCCTAACCGCCCCCCCCCCCCTCTTCTCCTCCATCTCCCACCACAATTCATGCTCTTGAGTGTATACTAGGGTTAGGTTTGACATTTAGGCCTACTTAACAGAATTTTTTTTGTCGGTAAGCATTCTGAAGAAGGAGATTTCAGCAAAGACTTTGTAGATAAAAGGAAACACTAAATAAGCATCTTATTTGATGCTTCATTGTGCAGGCAATGACATTGAAAGATTATGTGATGTCATCATCTTTCAGAAAGAAGAAAGCAGTCATAAACTTGCAATGATCTCAAGATAATATAAGTACACTCGTGCTGAAAAAAAGCACCTGCTATTCTTGTAGATGGCAAGCAAGTAATCACTGAGATTTCTTTCGCAGTAACAACGGATGCAGCATTCAATAGCCTGCTAGAGAGAATGCGTAAGATGAAGTTTTGGTTGTCGCTACATCACCATCATCATCTGTGGGGAATCAGTGGATTGCAGCTACTTACTGGGAGAAACATTCTGTAGGAGCTGTGTCAACGTGCAGATTACATTATGGTGATGGACGTTGAAAAATTAAAATGCTTATCGTCTCTACTAGGTATGGATCCTATCTAAATAATTGACCCTCTTCATTCTCCATCACTCAGAATTGACATATTCTACCATTTTTTTGAATTTGAAATGCAAAACATCTAATGTGTCACAAGAACCAAATTTTTGTAATGCTATTTTATTACAAAATGTAAATTTAATGTAATTCATCCGCCGGCCAGTGTGGCCGAGCGGTTCTAGGCGCTTCAGTCTGGAACCGCGCGACCGCTACGGTCACAGGTTCGAATCCTGCCTTGGGCATGGATGTGTGTGATGTCCTTAGGGTAGTTAGGATCAAATACTTCTTAGTTGTAGAGGACTGATGACCTCAGATGTTAAGTCCCATAGTGCTCAGAGCTATTTGAGCCATTTGTAATTCAGCCAGTCGGTGGAAAAACATTGGCATGACTATCCTACTTCATGCATGTTTGAAAAAGAATGTGTTTATGTATCAGCTGTCTCACTCGCCGAGCTACATGACCACACATCTTTTATAATCTTTTAACCGTCATTAAAGGGTGCGAGACCTTACATACAATATTTACTAAATAATTACATATTTTAGTAAGAAAGCAATCTGTGCGTTTTTGAATAGACTGTACAGTCACCTTAGAAGCAGAAATATGTACTTTAAAGCTCCATAAAACTTGCAGGTATGGTACTTTACATATAATACAATAAATGATAACATTTTTATTTATTTTCGGAGTATCGACTTTGTCATCATCTTTGGAAATGTCACATATCTCTCTGATACCATCTGGGGTCATCTCATGAGTGTACATAGACGTAACACATTGTTGTGGAGTTGAAGTGATATTATTCCTAAAATCTAACTTCTTTTTTCTTCCTAAAATTGAACATTTTCTTCCTTTCTTTCTTTCTTCCTTCCTTCCTAATACGGCGTTTGTTTGTCTTTGGACTATGTTGTATGTGTTATGTGTTATGTATTCTGTTATTAGAGGATGCTGTTGTTTAATAGTTGACTTCAGGATATACAACGTACAAAACGTCTAGAGAGGCACAGCAACATAGTTCTAATTGTAAACATTGTTGATAGTTATTATTGTATAACCTAGAGTGGGCCTATGTAATTTTTAATAATTACAATAAGTGTCGGTCAATATCATGGATTTTTCCATAGTGTATTAACATGACGCATTGCCTCTACAGCTTCTAAAATGGTGCTTGAGACCAAGTTAAATGCAGAAATATTAAATTTGAAGCTGTATTGTGATATATATCAAGAGTAGGTATAATTAATTACATTCAAACTGTTAGTCTATTAGTACGATTACTTGCTTGACGCAGTATTTTTTCTAATATGAATTTGTCTGTACTTATAACCCTGATAAGTTTAGCTTTACGAGACTGATTCCTTGGGCCTGTCTTCTAAAGTGTCAATTTTATTGGACATGTAAAAACAGCTGTGGAGTATATACTTTAGAGTTCTGAGCACTAATTAGGCTATTATGTGTATATGTGGAAATTAACATTATAATATTTGCACTTTCTCGTCTGTTAGTCATATTTTTGCAGACATTCTAGAATATTTTGACACTGGGCAAGGATCAATGATGTAGAGGTTCGTTGGAAAGAATGTTGTGGTGTTTGAAAAGCATCAGAGATTAATCTGAGACTCTTTTGTGTCTTTAACTAGCATTCTACAGAGAAAGAACAATTATCGTGTTATCAGTACAGACATCTGTTGCTGACAGTAAGAATCTGATATTCTAAAGATCGGACTATGATCATTTTCTACAGTGCAGCCAACGGTTGGTGACGGAAAGAAACTCATGGTGTAGTGAACAAACAATCCACATTTTCTACAGTGCAGTCATCTGTTGGTGACAGTGAGCAACTGGGATGCAAAACCTGCAGTTAACTTTATTTCTCGTTTTTCATGGTTTGTAGGATAGTGTTTAAAACAAAACTAAGGTTCGCAACTATGTATTACTAATTCGTTAAGTACATTACCAAGGAAATGTCGGTTTTTAATTTAATTATAGAGAATATGTTACATACTCGTTCAAATGTTCCATAGTGAATGGTTTATAGCTATGAACGAACTTTGCCCATGTGAGTGATGGGAATCACTTGTTGGTCTTCTGTCTGTCTGACTGTTAAAATCTAGTAATCAGTGGAAGTATGAAGTTAAAATTTATGTCACATATTAAGGACGACGTTCCTTCGGTGGTGTCAAAAAATGGATCTTCTAAGTCAATGCAGTCAAAAAATACGACGATTTACGTCACATCTCACCCATCAAAATCGTGTTGCGATAATTCTTAAGTTGATTAAAAGACGCGCTCTCTTGACCATTAGACAGCGATGACATCTAAGACAACGATAAAGATAGCGAGACCAGAGATGATTATTAATGGGCAATCAACGCGTACTAATCAATTAGAAGCTGTCTGTAAATGTATAGATCTGAAAGAAACAGGACGCATATGATTACTTGTGTAAAAATGAACGAAAGCCAAGTATTATGACCCTTGTGAGTCTATTACGTAAAGGTTGTTTGAAAAAATATATTCGGGACACTTTTAAAAAGTTGTATAAATATTTATTTATTAGCCCATGAAAGTACTGCGTAATAAATGGTTGGACGATAGTGAGGACCTACAAGGACACTGGTAATAAAGGAGGGAACCACCAACGTGTAACCGCAGTATTGAAGGGGTATACGAAATCATTTGGAGAAGGGACGTAAGAACATTTTTAATTTTTATTTCAATGTATTCGTAACGAAATTATGTTGTTCAGTTTTTTTCTTCATTAGATACGGTAACTGTTCGGGCAGCCAAAACCCGTATTTTATCTGATAATATCCTCCAGAATGGTCTTAAAAATCATTTAACCTCTAAATAATATTTAACTTATCATTTCCAGACTCTTTTCCCATAATCATACAACCGACAGGGTACTTCCTGTTGACCTAGAATCATGATATCTGGTGAGAAGCACGATTTCACAGTACAAGCAAAGGTTAAAGTCCGGCAATTATTAATTTATAATAACATCACACGAAAAAAATATTTTTGTTTTGTAATTTGTTCTCTGATTGTCTCTCCTATTAAGACCGCTTTTTCTCAGGACTGGATGGACGTATATCTTGCATGTATCAATGTCGATAACAGAAGAAAATCGTCGATATTCTAGATTCCTGAGATGGATTAACTGTCTATATAAATAATGATACTCTGATGTATTTTTAGTAAGTACTTCGGACAGTTTTGAGCACAGTCGAGACTGATTTACTTTCAAATCTCACAGTTTTCTGCGTTTCATTCTGGCTGGAGGCAGTGGCTGGTTCCCACTGACTGCACTTCATCGTGATCCTTTAACTGTAACATACAGACCTCGAAAGAGGTCCAATTAGACATTAAAAAGGGGGAGAGGTAGTTTGATTCTTAACTGACCGAGAGCATCATAACACAACTGGCGAAGAGCATCATGCAGTAGGAGCATAATGCAGTAGGCCATGAGCAAAGTTTGGGAGAGGGAGGTAGGGTGGGGTGGGGTGGGAAGGGGTGACCTTACATATAACAAGCACAAATGCATCAGTTGTAATCTGACACCAGCTGACATCAGAAAAAAAGGTGCTATCATCAGTCAATTTCTTCTCCTACCGGCAGTGGTATACTTTTTTTTTTGAGTCATCAGTCTTCTGACTGGTCAATGAAGACCGCCAAGAATTCCTTCTACGTCTCAATTATTCCTTCTCAGAGTAGCAGAGTAGCATAGTAGCAAGCTACGTCCTCAGTTGTTTGCTGATGGTATTCTAATCTCCAACTTCCTCTACCGTTCTTAGGCTCTAGAGGTTCCTCTAATACCATAGAAGTTATCCCATAATACCTTAACAGTCGTCCTATCATCCTGCCCTTGTCAGTGTTTTCCACATATTCTATTTATTCCCCGATTCTGTGGAGAACCTCCTCATTACTTACCTTACAAAGGCTCAAATGGCTCTGAGCACTATCGGACTCATGGGACTTAACTTCTGAGGTCACCAGTCCCCTAGAATAGAACTACTTAAACCTAACTAACCTAAGGACATCACACACATCCATGCTCGAGGCAGGATTCGAACCTGCGTCCGTAGCGGTCGCGCGGTTCCAGACTGTAGCGCCTAGAACCGCGCGGCCAATCCGGCCGACACCAATCCACGTAATTTTCGGTATTCTTCTGTAGCACTACATCTCAAATGCTTCGATTCTGTTCTGTTTGTGTTTTCCCACAGTAGATATTTCCCTACCATACAACTCTTTGCTCCAAATGTAGGTTCTTAGAAACTTCCTCCTCAAATTAAGTCCTGTGCTTGATACTAGTAGTCTTACCTTGGCCACGAATGCCTTCTGTTCCAGTTGTAGTCTGCTTTTTATGTCCTCATTGCTCTGACTGTCATGTGTTATTTTGCCGTCTAGGTAGCGGAATTTCTTAATTTTATCTTAACTCCACCAATTCTGCTTTTAAACTTCTCGCTGTTATCATTTCTGTTACTTCTCATTAATTTTATCTTTCTTAGATTTACTGTCACTCCATATTCTGTACTCGTTAGACTGTTCATTACATACAACAGATCCTGTAATTCTTCCTCACTTTCAGTGAGGACAGCAATGTCATCAGTGAATCTCACCATTGATATCCTTTAACCCTGAATTTTAATCAAACTCTTGAATGTTTCTTTTATTTCCATCGTTACATTTTCAGTTTATAGATTAAACAGCAGGATTACATCTCTGGGTTACATCCTGTTTAATAAAAGCACTTCGTTCTTGGTCAATCACAATTATTGTTCCCTCTTGGTTGTTGTACATATTGTATATTACCGTCTTTGCCCTGTAGCTTACCCTCTTTTTTTTTCGAATATCTTGCACCATTTTACACAGTCATACCCTTTCGAAGTCGGCATATCCAATGAACGCATTCTGATTTTTCTTCAGTCTTGTTTCCATTATCAGCCGCAACGTCCGAACTGCATCTCTGGTGCCTTTACTTTTCCTGAATCCAAACTAAACACTGCTTAACAGATTTTCAATTTTCTTTCCCATACTTCTGTATATTATTCTGTAGTAATGCTACAGTATTCACCTGATACTCTATATGATAAAAGGAAAACGGTTCTATTTGTACAGGCTTCTAGAATATCAGCTCGTGACACGTTATGTTTGTACCCTCTTGGGAAGCTGCCATGTCTACTCTCGTCGTGGAGGCTGATGGGGAGACGTGCCAGGCTTCATCATGTCGACGATATACCGTCACGAAGCATGATAGTATGATTCTCAGTAGGTGGAGGTCAATTGTCAGCAAGATAGCACGCCTATCCACACTGCTAGAGCAAGTAAAGCCTTATTTCCTGGACGGAATCCAAACGTCTCAACTGACCTGCAAGTATGTTTCACAATGGTTCATGAGACACGACTGGGAGTGGGTGAAGTTAACGTAGGCAACTTGGATACCTTAATGTCCAGAGAGTTGGATGGCGTACGTTATATTGGTGACACGTACATCAGCAGGAACTGAAGCAAAAGGTACAGAGCTTTATTAACTACTAGTGTTCATATTAAGATATACCTAAACAAGAAACAAGAAACAGCATCTGATGCACAGAAACCATTAATTACTGACGACAGGTTTCAATCACCTACAGTCATTATCAAGTGCTGGACGGGATCTACAGAATACAGCTTCAGTTGTGAGGAGACATTATCCTCACATGTGATTGTTCAGGGTGTCCCATTTATCTTGACGACCGTAAATAATTGTTTCTCCAAATGCAAATTACAAAATGCTTTAAGTAAATGTTTCTTAGCCGTTATGGGGACATCAATCAGCATAATTGCCTGCGTTGTAGCTTTATTTTTTACAAGGATATGAACAGCGGTATGACTTTTTTAAATGGCACCCTGTATTTTATTTCGGTAATTCAAAAATGTATCACAGTGTTCCATTCACTGAAACACAACGTTATTCATTACGTAACACAACAATGACGTTGACACTCCCAGCGCTTAGTGCAGGTACTCGCGGTAATGGAACATATCCCCGTGCTGACGTTGATGGTTCAAATAGCTCTGAGCACTATGGGACTTAACTTCTGAGGTCATCAGTCCCATAGAACTTAGAACTACTTAAACCTAACTAACCTAAGGACATCACACACATCCATGTCCGAGGCAGTATTCGAACCTGCGACCGCAGCGGTCGCGCGGCTCTAGATTGTAGCCCCTAGAACCGCTCGGCGCTGACGTTGACAGAGGACAAATGTAAACATAAATAGATTGCACACCCGTCATTCCATCAACCATCGTCAGTTAAAGAGTTGTGTGAAGAGAATGTACACCAACGAAGAGAAGGTAGAAATGCTACTCATCTATGCGGAATGTAAGTTAGCATAACAGTAATTGTAATACTGTTTTCTTATGTACCCCATTTAGTACAGTAGTTTAGTCCTTTTAAATACTGTTGTGTAGAGTAGGCATACAGCAAAGGCTGTCCTTCCTTCTGCCGGCCGTTGTGGCCGAACGGTTCTAGGCGCTTCAGTCTGGAACCGCGCGACTGCTACCGTCGCAGGTTCGAATTCTGCCTCGGGCATGGATATGTGTGATGTCCTTAGGTTTAAGTAGTTCTAAGTTCTACGAGACTGATGACATCAGATGTTAAATCCCATAGTGCTCAGAGCCATTTGAACCATAACTTTTATTTTATTGTTGTTGTTGAAAGGCGAAATGCTACGCAAGCAGCGGAACTGTACAGGATATCCTGACAAGAACCCAACAGATGTTTTCTCGTCTTGTTGCGACCCTTCAGAAAACGGGAAGTTTCAACCCACGGTAACGCAATCGTCGTAGCGCTCCCACAGACGAAGCTGCCGAAGTTACTGTTCTCGCTTCCGTTACTGTGTATTCACATGTGAGCACACGACAGCTTGAACACGAGATTGGAATTCCTAAAACCAGTGTATTGTTATACGTCACCGGTTCCATTCTTACCATGTCCACCTACATCAAGAAGTGCATGGGGATGATTTCCGGAATCGTGTACAGTTCTGTCAGTGAGCACAGCAGCAAATCCTCGACAACCCGAATTTCTTCTCCAGTGTTCTGTTTACCGATGAATGTTCCTTCTCAAACAAAGGATGGGCAAATACAAGGAACATGCATTATTTGTCCAGCGACAGCTGGCGATGGCTTAGGCAGATGCAACATCGGCGTCAATGGAGGATTAACGTCTGGTGCGGGATGCTTGGTACTACAATTATTGGCCCTTATTTCATCAATGGTAGTCTAAACGGCACAGCGTATGCCAACTTCCTGAGACGAATTCTTCCTCATTTTCTGGATGAAGTGCCGCTAAGAAGCAGACTGCTTATGTGGTATCAACACGATGGATGTCCACTGCTAATGCCTTCGTGCACGTCGTGTTATGATCCGAAGATATCCTGCCAGATGGATTGGTCGAGGAGGAACAGTTACTTGGCCTACTAGGTCTCCTGATTTAAATCCTCTGGAATGTTTTGTTTGGGGATGCATTAAAGACGTTGTCTATCGCGATATTCCAACAACTCCGGAGAACATGCAGGGACGTATCGTGCTTGCTTGTAATTCTCTTCAGCAGGCAACACTGGAAGCAGTAAGTAATTCTTTCATTCAAAGAGTGCACCAGTGTATCGATGTCCAGGGTCACCACTTTGAGTACCTTTGAGTCAAAGTCAATTTTGTGTTATGTTTTTACTTGGTTTTCATTTGTTTTCTGAAACTCCAGCAAGTGGACGAGTTTGTGATCTCGAGATAAAAGTCAGTCTTGTGTTATGTAGTTAGTAACGTTGCGTTTCAGTGAATGGTACACTGTGATTCATTTTTGAATAGGGCTTTACGAGAGGAAATGAATTACTGAATAAAAAATACAGGGTACCATTTAAAATAGTCAAACCGCTGTTCACATCTTTGTAAAAAACAAAGCTACAACGAAAGCAATCATGCTGCTTGATGTCTCCCTGACGGCTGAAGATCATTTGTTTAAAAGATTTTGTAATTCTCATCTGGACAAACAGTTATTTAGGGTGGTCAAGATAAATGGGACACCCTTTATATATAATGACCACTACCTACTGAGAATCGCATTATCATACTTCTTGACGGTATATCGTCGACGTGATGAAGCCTGTCACGACTCTCCATCAGCCTCCATGACGAGAGTAGACACGGCATCTTCCCAAGAGGGTAGGAACATAACGTGTCAAGAGTTGGGATTTTCGAAGCCTGTACAAATAGAGCTGTTTTCCTTTTATCATACAGAGTATCAGGTCAATACTGCAGCATTACTACTGAATAATATACTGGTGGATGGGAAAGAAAATTGAGAATCTGTTAGGCAGCGTTTACTTATTCTTTCACGTTATGGCTACTCAGTATCGACTACCAAGTCAGTGAAAGAAAATGTATCTCATCTGGAGCGCAATTATATATACGTTCTTGCAGCGTCGAAGTTGGGAATAATTTTGAGTCAGTGTGAGACGGTCATTGTTGACATAATTCAAACAGCATGGATGCCTGATGCACGTCATAATATTCCTGGATAACGCTGGTTAAAAGTTTTCTGAGATACATATTTGAGACAGAAGCGTGTAGAAGCATAACGACGGGGGTGGAATGGAAGTATATGTATTTGTTGACCGTTATTAAATAAAACGTTTCAAATGCAATGTTCGGACAGTAATTGTGGCACATATTAGACTGCTGCTTGTGAATATCATAGCGTAATTCACAGTTATCGCAATTTTTACGTTAAGTAATTTTCAACATTATAAGCAGAACTTTCCAGGAATCATTTTCCTGTTTAACCAACTACATTCACATAAGTGCTCCGCAAGCGACAGACGAAAAGAAATTATTGTGCAAAATAAAACAATAGGTAGTGGTCGACAGTACAGAGTGAAAGCTATGATCAAAGTAAATTGTGAACTCTAAAATTAGCTAAAGGACACCTTATATGGTGACGAGTGACGAGAGAATATCAAGACAGCAGACAGGAAAGCGAGAGGAGAACCTTATAAAGTGGCGTAACGATGACGTTAACTCTGTCATTGGCAGGAGATGCTACTTCGCTGACTGCACAAAGAGGCTGGATGGATGGCTGCTCGGTGGACATTCTTGTAGTGGTTGAGTGACAACTTTGTAAGCAGCCTTAGGGAGAAGCAGGCGCTAGAGGCGTGGAGTACATTGGGGGTGGTTGAACGCAATCAGTGCATCAAGGGCAACGATATTAGATTGGCAAAACGTTGTGTTTCAGAAACCAGCTCATCCACTACTGGCCATCAAAATTGCTACACCACAAAGATGACGTGCTACAGACGCGAAATTTAACCGACAGGAAGAAGATGCTGTGATATCCAAATGATTAGCTTTTCATAGCATTCACACAAGGTTGGCGCCGGTGGCGACACCTACAACGTGCTGACATGAGGAAAGTTTCCAACCGATTTCTCATACACAAACAGCAGTTGACCGACGTTGCCTGGTGAAACATTGATGTGATGCCTCGTGTAAGGAGGAGAAATGCGTACCACCACGTTTCCGACTTTGATAAAGGTGGGATTGTAGCCTATCGCTATTGCGATTTATCGTATCGTGACATTGCTGCTCGCGTTGGTCCAGATCCAATGGCTGTTAGCAAAATATGGAATCAGTGGGTTCGGGAACGCCGTGCTGGATCCCAACGGCCTCGTATCACTAGCAGTCGAGATGACAGGCATCTTATCCGCATGGCTGTAACGGATCGTGCAGCCACGTCTCGATCCCTGAGTCAACAGATGAGGACGTTTACAAGACACCAACTATCTGCACGAACAGTTCGACGACGTTTGCAGCAGCATGGACTATCATCTCGGAGACCATGGCTGCGGTTACCCTTGACGCTGCATCACAGACAGGAGCGCCTGCGACGGTGTCCTCAACGACAAGCCTGGGTGCACGAATGACAAAACGTCATTTTTTTCGGATGAATCCAGGTTCTGTTTACAGCATTATGATGGTCGCATCTGTGGTTGGCGACATCGCGGTGAACACACATTGGAAGCGTGTATTCGTCATCGCTATACTGGCGTATCTCCCGTAGTGATGGTTACACGTCTCGGTCACCTCTTGTTCGCACTGACGGGACTTTGAACAGTGGACGTTACATTTCAGATGTGTTATGACCCGTGGCTCTACCCTTCATTCGATCACTGAGAAACCCTACATTTCAGCAGGATAACGCACGACCGCATGTTGAGGGTCCTGTACGGGCCTTTCTGGATACAGAAAATGTTCGACTGCTGCCCTGGCCAGCACATTCTCCAGGTCTCTCACCAACTGAAAACGTCTGGTCAATGGTGGCCGAGCAACTGGTTCGTCACTACTCTTGATGAACTGTGGTATCGTGTTGAAGCTGCATGGCGAGTTGTACCTGTACACGGCATCCAAGCTCTGTTTGACTCAATGCCCAGGCGTATCAAGTCCGTTATGACGGCCAGAGGTGGTTTTTCTGGGTACTGATTTCCCAGGATCTATGCACCCAAACTGCGTATAAATGTAGTCACATGTCAGTTCTAGTATAATATATATGTCCAATGAATACCCGTTTATCATCTGCATTTCTTCTTGGTGTAACAATTTTAATGGGCAGTAGTGTAACATAACAGTCTTTTAAGATATTGTTACGGAGCCTAGAATAAGAACAGAACACTGAAACTCAGTTTTCTTGTGTAACTGAGGTCATCTCTGGGAATGACAAAGAAAATTGACAGAATTTAATATACGAGGGTCGTTCAATAAATAATCCGATACATTTTTTCTAGAGTGATTTTAATAAAAAAAATGTGCATCGTGGTATATTTGCGCTTTAGGCCATTCGATTTCATGAAGTTCCGAAAGGTGGAGAAAGTATACATAGCCTTCAAAATTGCGTCTGTGGCGGAGCTGCGTTCCAGACTGACAGCAGTCACTGTGCTTGTCTTGACGGAAAACAAGTGTATCGAAGATATTCATAGGCGCTACTAGAATGTCTGCGGAGATCTCTCAGTGAACAAAAGCACGGTGAGTCGATGGGCGAGGTGCCTGTCATCATCGAAACAAGGTCGCGCAGTCCTGTCCTATCTCCTCCGCGGAGGCTGCTGGTCGCACACGGCTGTGACTACTGCAATTTTCGAATGTGCGGACACTCTCATTCGCGCGTTGTCACAGTAAGGCAACTCACTGCTCAACTGGACGTCTCTGTTGGTATTGCTGACACACTCGTCCACAAGCTGTAGTACTCAAAGATGTACGCCCACTCGGTTCCTCGCCGCCTAGCAAAAGATCATGTTTGCGGAACTGCTTGCGCATTACTAGCCTGATTTTTGGTCTAATATTGCCACAGGCGATGAAAAATGGGTTCGGCACTTCGAACCAGAAACAAAAGGGCAGTCCATGGAGTAGCACAACACCACCTCCCCCCTGCAAAAAAAGTTCAAAACCCACATTCAGCTGGTAAAATCATGGCGACGCTCTTATGCGGCTCTGAAGGGTTTACTGCCGTCCCTCGTGGTGCAATGAGGAACTCTGAAGTTTACTGTGCTACCTTCGCGAAATTAAAGAAATTACTTCAACATGTTTGTCGGCACAAAAATCCAAGTGAAATTCTCCGTATCGATGAGGACGCAAGACCCCACGCAAATATACGCATCCGAGAGGTCGTCACAAACTTGTATTGTACTGTTCTTACTCATCCACCCTGCAACCCGGATCTCGCACTATCCGACTTCCATCTGTTTTGCCCAATGAAAAATACACTCTGTGTGAAGCAGTATTTGTATGATAAAGAGGTATTTGACGCAGCAACACACTGGGTCCGACGTCGACTAGGAGACTGGTACCGTGCGGGCATACGGGCTCTCTCAATAAGATGGCCTAACAGCGTCGCATTGAACAGAGATGGTTTTGACAAATAAGGTTTTGTAAGCAAAAGGGCGGTGAATAATATGGTGTATTGGAATCTTGAGTAAAACCAACCGGCTTTCAGAGCAAAGGTGTTGCAATACTTGTTGAACACCCCTCGTAAAATAATTAAGTTTTAAAACACACAGTTCTTACAGCAAGAATTCAGCAGTAATTTATAAACCAGTTGATAAACATTACGTCAAGGAAACATAGCAAAAAAGAATAAGAAGTGAGGAGTTGTAACGCTCGCACTTCTTAATTTGAAGCACGAATGTGTAATGATTAACTATCAAACAACTACATTTTCTGTGCTTCATGTAAGTTGGTTACTGGAGATGCTATGATAATTAGGATTTATATTTCTCTTTCCGTCTCCCTTTAGAAAACCTTTAAGCCATACGGTGAATCTGTTTGTCCTAGGTCTCTAGAGGCACTTCTTGGTCTTCGCGAGACGCTGGAATGCCGCTGGAACACACCGTGGCGCCAAATAAATGTGGAGCTACTTCCTTTAAGCGTAGGCTGTTTGAGAATTGATAGTATTTAATTCATTCCTTTCTGTGCCAGATGTCTCTATGGAATGGTCCTTGTGGTGGTACAGACACATTAGTTGCCACAAGTAACATCTGTTGACACAATCCTAAACAGCAGTAGCTAAGAATTCATCCAGAGGCAGATATGGAAAAAAATGCGTTTTTCTTTATCGTGACAGTGAAACTTACTAAGGAGATTATAGAATTGTTATGTAAGATAAAGAAATTTAGGTTATACAAATGCTGGTCTGTTATGTAAAATTATATTTGAAAAAATATCGGCTCCATTTGGCAAATAGTTTTCTTCTTAGTGAAACGAATTTATATGATGTCATGACAACATGATGTCATTTTATAGCGAACTCCAGAATAATTTCTTCAACTACGTCACATCTTTTTTATGCAACGAGAGCGAATTACTCGTACGTGGATGTATAGTTTCCTAGATAGATTAGAGCGGCACAGGGCCACAAGTTGGTTAAGGCGTCATTAATGACTTTGCTGCGTCTCGTTATCAGCTCGTCTTCAATTACTGAAATTGTTACGATCGTGTAACGTAACTATTTTAAGCCCTTCGTGTTACTTTCACTTTCACAGCAGTTTGAAGCTATCATTTAATTACAGCGTCAATTTTGGAGGTAACTAGCGTTGAACGAGCTGAGGCGTCCATAATTAATTGGATTCTCATTCGATAAGCCGACTGTGCCCTGTCGTGCCGTTCTATCCAGTGACGCATTAGCGGGCGTTCCATTTTCGGAAACCTTGCCCTAATATACTATTCATTGTGTGGGTTGTCATTAGTGTGACATCGAAACAGTTTACTGTAGATTTAGCGGTGCACGACTTAATTTTACAAAACGTCGCATTTCGAAGAAATTGAAACATAGAAACATTATACCTTAAGATGTTTGTTCATCAAACAGACAAAAGAACTGTCAGACAGCTAATGCAGCAAAATGAAACAACCTTTGACCTTCGCTACCCTATTACCAACAAAGCAATAAAAAATACTTCAAAATACGACCAATACGCAGCACCCAGCCGTCATTCCATACAAATACTGGAGAGACACGTAATACGTGCACGAATTTACCAAAGCCAAAATAAATGTTTTAACCCTTAAGATTGCAAAGCTTCAGGCTGCTGCACGCATACAGGTATAAGGAATACTGAATAAAAAAATGAAGCTCATGAGAAAATCGACTGTAGACCTACCACTGTCGATATGAAAGCGAGAAAAATAGACATTAATAAATGAAAGGAATCCCAGAAAAATGCGACAGAGTCGCATAATGCCTAAACCGACTATGTACATACCATAGAAACGCTGTAAGGGTATTAAGGCTCAATTATGCAATTCATCCTTTGTAAAAGACTGCAATATAGCGTTATCGATGCTTTGACAGTATTGGATAATATAGCGAGTTACAGCACTCATTTACTGCTTGGGTTATTCAATTTTCCTCTGCATCAATATTTATAATTTTCACCACTAAGGCTTATTATTCATTGTCATTCCACTTTAAAATATTTATCCTTTCACCGGGTAACATAACTGTATGGGAAAAGAAAAAACTCAAGGCTAGCTTGAGCTATATCGAAATTCTCTCGCACGCTCCATAATAAAGAACACTTTGGGGTTACCTTGAAGATAGACTGATCGTAACGTATTAGTAAGTGACACATCTCACGGAGGATACTTTAGAGGCAGATGGTATAACTACGTCATCTTAAAAGTTCAAAAATGGTTCAAATGGCTCTGAGCACTATGGGACTTAACATCTTAGGTCATCAGTACCCTACAACGTAGAACTACTTAAACTTAACTAACCTAAGGACATCACACACATCCATGCCCGAGGCAGGATTCGAACCTGCGACCGTAGCAGCCCCGCGGTTCCGGCCCTAAGCGCCTAGAACCGCACGGCCACCACGGCAGGCCTCATCTTAAAAGTGTGCGAAGTCATTGGGCCGTGTGAGTAAAGTGAAGCAAACGTTTTTCGATCAAATTTCGAATATTAAGCTACGGAATTTATGAATAAAATATGAAGGAAGAGCTGTATCTTGAGGGGACAAAGCGGAGAAAGTGGCTTTTCGTTTTCCTTGAGCTCTCGCTTCGGCATTAGATAAACGGTATGAATAAAGATAAGCTCTGACTCCAGTCTGGAAGTAATAGCTTCCAAAATGTGAGGGGTGGTCAGTAGTAGACTCAGATTTTCAGAGTACGTATATGGCTCACCTAGCAACATGTGTACACCATGAAAAACATTAAAGCTCATGTCGATGTGCATCTGGAGAACACTGAAAAACTCTACATCGTTTCACCGAAGAAGCTAGAATGGCTACTAATTGTTTTCTGCCAGACACAGGGGAAAGAAGAGGAGGTGCACTGTCTTCAGAATGGAAGACGAAGATTTTCCTTAGGTGCGTAGCTGAGTCAGGATTCCAGTCTGGCATAACAGAAGAAACGGGGACTCATCGAATTACAGTGAGTAAAACAGTGAGTATTGTTTCAAAAAAGATAATGGAGAAATCTGACTTGTGAATGAAAATGCTGTCATCATCACATGATGTGATTTTGGCAAAAAACGACGGGCCCCAGAAATGAAAGTTTCTTGTTTCTGTTGGTGCAATTGACTGTGGGCGTGTGCGAATTCCGAAACCAATGCAGTATGGTGATGAATATATCAACGGAAATGGTTACAATAGTATAAATAGGCGGGCTACACGCAGTGTAAAAGAACACTTCACTAGCGTTCAGGCTAGGTTTTAAAGTCAGAGAGGGTTGTGTTAGAGCGTTGTTTTGGTCAGTTGAAGGAACTGCTTCCTATTTTGGTATTTGTTTGTACAATTGCGCTAGCAAGTGTTCCACTAATTATAGCTTGCTGCTTTGTACTGTATGTACGAATCATCTACAGGACTAAGATTTTGAAGAAGCTGCACAAGTTTCCCATGGCAATCGCGATAGTGAAGAGGAGCCAGTAACTGAGGGGAAATTCTTAGTTGAAGACATGAAAAAAAACAACGCTTTGTAGCTCTAATACAAAATGCAGGATTCTGAATTAATTTCTTTATGTAAACATGCAAAACTACTGGTCGTCTACAACAAGCTATTGGTGACATAATCTAAAGAAAAGTACTGATTGCTCTTGTCTCTTCCATTCCCAGAAAACATTTTGCTTTCTTCAAGGGTTGTGGCTCTGCTCTAGACGAGCAGGATGATGGGGCAGCACGAGGTGTAACATCTCTTGCTAGATTCTTTGTATGCCAAAGAATTACACAGCGATAGAACTTACCGTGTAACTGTGCTTTTATAAAGAAATAATTTACAAATAAAATAACGAGAACTTTCCTTTCAAAACAACTACAAAAAATTGGCGGCCTAAGTTAACTCCAACAATGACATTTATACTGATCAGCCAGAATATTATGACAACTGACCAACTACCTATATAAACCCATCCAGGTGATAACAGAGTTACTCGGCTAGAAATGCCTGGTAGTCAGACACACGCATGGTGCTCATGGTACCAGTCAGCGTGATTTTCGTGTATGGAATGTGGAAGGCGGGCGATCTATCTGAGTATGACCGATGAGTGCTGTAGTGAGTGTCTTTAACACGTGGCGAAATCAACCTGAAACGACGTGCAGACGTCGTGGGGTTGGGCGGTCACTCCTATATTATAGATGACGGACGTCGTAGGATGGGTAGACTGATAAAACTGTAGCGGAACAAACATCAGATTTTAATTCTGAACAGAGTAAAAGTGCGTCTGAACACGTAGTGCACCAAACACTCCTAACGAAGGGCCTCCGCAGCCGACAACTCATGCATGTGCCAATGTTAACACCACGACATCGGCAACTACGACTGAAAAGAAAATTTGGAAATTTGTGGTAATGGCTATGGGACCAAACAGCTGAGGTCATCGGTCCCTAGGCTTATACACTACTTAATGTATCTTAAACTAACTTATACTAAGGACAACACACACACACACACGCCCGAGGGAGGACTCGAACCTCCGACGGGACGAGCCGTGGGAACCGTCACGAGACTCCTAGACCGCACGGCTACCCCGCGCGGCGACTGAAAGAGTACGTGACCATTGGCTCTGGACGATGTCGCAGTAGCAGAGCGTGACATGGTCTGGTGAATCCCGGTACCTTCATCATACCGATGGAAGGGTGCGAATCCGTCGTCTTCCAGGGGATCAGCTACATGAAACCTACACTATGGGACGGAGACAAGCTGGCGGCGGCTCCATATTGCTCTGCGGAACATTCACAGGTCCAGGCGACGTCGTGGAAGGCACCATGATGGCCAAGGAGTATCGTACGATGGCTGCAGACAACATACACCCCTTCTCGACGATCATGTTTTACAACAGCAGTGGCATTTTTCAGCAAGATAATGCACCATGTCAAGAGACCAGGAGTGTTCAATAGAGGATCGAGGAACACAGTGGCGAATTCGGTTGATGTGCTGCACTCCCAACTCACCAGAGCTGAATCTGGGCGAACACATCTAAGATGTGACTGAACGTGGCGTCAGCGTTCATCGCCCCCCTCCCCGGAATGTACGGTAATTAGGTGACTTGTGTATGCAGACGTGGTGCCAACTCCCTCTAGCGATCTATCAAGACCTCATCGCTTCCGCGCCACGATGCATCGTCGCTGTCATCCATGTCAGAAGTCGACATAGCGACTATTAAGTAGGTGGTCATAATGTTCTGGATGCTCAGTTTCAGGATAATGAGTAACAACGCATTATTACCATCATCAGCAAACAAATGGGAATTTCTTTCAACGAATAAGGCATTATAAATAGTACATTGTAGTCAATAAAAATAAGCAATTACATGTGGTTTCTAAACTCATTATACTGCACTATTTCTGAAATACAACATTATTAATGCACTAAACAATAGAACGTTCGCCAACGTTTTATGCTATAGACTACTACTACTACTACTACTACTACTACTACTACTAAAAATAATAATAGTGGTTATGATGTAGTAATATGGACAGAACATTTTGTTTTTTCCGTGAAAAAAGAATTGCGCTGTTACCTTTACAAGGTAAGGTAACGTTTCGCGTTCTGACCCTAGGCGGGGATATAGATTGCGACTCATTTTCTGCCAGACAGGGGAAAGAAGAGGTGGAGCGCTAATGTCAGAATGCAAGATGAAAATTTTCCTTCGACGTATAACTGATTCAGGATTTCAGTCTGGCGCGGAGAAAGAGTGGGTACTCATCGAACTACAGTGAGTAAAACAATGAGTAGTGTTTCTAAAAAGATAATGGAATAAATGGAAAAACAATGGCGTCCGACCGACCGCCGGGTCATCCTCTGATAATGGAGTCACTGGATGCCGTATAAAGGGATAACAACTGTATGGAGGAGTAACTGCGAAAAAACCGTGGGCAACACAAGGAATACTTCAGTTGTTCGATGAAAGAACGAAATACGAAAACTTTCAGGGAAATTCAGGGATAAAGAAATACATGTCACTTAGGAACGTAACAACGAAGAAGTATAAGGTAGCTAAGGTGAAATGGTTGCATGAAAAATGTGAAGAAATTGAAAAAGAAATGATTGGAGGACAGACTCAGCACATAGAAAATCCAAAACAACTTTATCTGAAATTAATACCAACGGCGGTATCATTAAGAGTGCGGTCGGGAGTCTACTGTTAATAGCAGAGCACAGAACAGACAGGCGGAAAGAGTACATTGGAGGCTACTGGAAGAGGGAGGATTTATCTGATGACGTGATGTGAGGAGAAGCAGGAGTCGACACGGCAGAGAGAGGGGGTCCGTTGTTAGTATCAGAATTTAAAAGAGCTTTGGACGACTTAAGACCAAATAAGTCAGAAGGATAAGGTAACATTCCGACAGAATTTCTCAAACCATTTGGGGAAGTGTAGAATATGAGACTGGCAATGTGCTATCAGACGCCGGCCAGTGTGGCCGAGCGGTTCTAGGCGCTTCAGTCTGGAAACGCGTGACCGCTACAGTCGCAGGATCGAATCCTGCCTCGGGCATGGATGTGTGTGATGTCTTTAGGTTAGTTAGGTTTAAGTAGTTCTAAGTTCTAGAAGGCTGATGGCCTCAGATGTTAAGTCCCATAGTGCTCAGAGTCATTTGAACGATTTTTGCTGTCAGACTTTCAGCAAAAAATATTATCCACACAATTCCGAAGATAGCAAGAGCCGGAAAGTACGAGAATTATCGCACTGTCAGCTTAACAGCTCATGCATGCAACGCAGCTTGTGTGAATGGGTGAGTTATCTTGCTAACACAATCTCCTTTTCATGAGAATCGCATTCTCATGTCTCGTGACGGTATACCGTCTATACGATGAAGTCTGCCACGTTTCTACATCAGTATCCACTACGAGAGTGGACACAGCCGCTTCCCCAGAGGGTAGAAGCACGACGTGTCACGACTTGGGATTCTCGAAGTCTCTACAAATAGAGCTGTTTCTCTCAGAATTTCGAGCATCTTGCTCCATTTTACACGTCGAACGACTTTCCCAGGTCGACAAATCCTTTCAACGTATCTTGATTCTTCTTCAGTCTTGCTTCCTGTTGTGTACATAGTTCCGCGCAGTCAGCACGTACACAACTTTCCCACTAGAGCGCGCCCCGCTAAGCACAACAGCACAGGCGCAGCGCTCGTCCGTCTCCGCACTACGAGATGGCGCTGCCATAGAGACGGACCAAATTCTGCTTCCACTGATCAGCGTATTAATATGTAACGCAGCCAATGAGATTGCTGCTAATGTAGAACCTTTTCTCCTCGCGGATCACACTCACGCAGTGATACATCAAAGCGCGAGGTATTGTAACGGGTGTACAGACCTCCGATTAATTAGTCTGCATTTGTCTGCACCAGTCTGTACTAGTCTGCATTAGTCTGTTCCAGTCTGTACGAGTTCTACATTTGTCTGTACCAGTCTATAGTCAAGTTTCAGTCTGCGCCTAATAGGATTACCATATTCCTGTGCATAGCCATGAAGATAAATGTGTAGACACTTTTGTCAGGTATCAGAGATACATGTGAGAATAAGATTAACGTACCAATACCAAAGGAACTTCAGATTGTCAATTGTAAATAGCATCCACAACCAAGTTAAGTAATTTTTATGCTTGTTATTATTTTAATAAATGAGTGGGAAAATTTATCAAGTTCTGTTTAAAGTTGGTCACCGTCAATGTGCTACTCTAAGCATGCAAGTGGCATTTCTATCGTCTGACCTAACGGCAGAAGATAAACACGCAACGATAATACCACGAGACATATTGCTGACACTCGCCTACTTCGTTAGAGCGACAAGTCAAATAATCTGATCGTGTGTGTACTGAAGGTCTTACAGTACGCACACCACACTTCCATTATCAGCCGCAACGTTAGAACTGCCGATTTGGTACCTTTACCTTTCCTAAAGCCGCACCGATCGTCATCTAACAGATCCTCAATTCTATTTTCCTTTCTTTCCTATATTCTTCTTCTCAGCAGCTTGGATGCAAGAGCTTTTTAGAGGATTGTGCGATAATTCTCGCACTTGTCGACTCTTGCAGTCTTGGAAATTGTGTGAATGATGTTTTTCTGAAAGCCTGATTGTATATCGCCAGTCTCTTACATTCTACACACCCACCTGAATAATTGCATTTCTGTCATTTCCAATAATGTTTACAGAAATTTCGATGGAACGTTATCTATCTCTTCTGCCTTGTTTGATTTTAAGTCCTCTAAAACTCTCTTAAATTCAGATTCTAATACTGGTATCCGCTATCTCTTCCCTTCGTCTCCTGTTTCTTCTTCTATTACGTCATCAGACAGATGCTCCACATAAGAGTCACCTCGAATGTACTCTTTGCACCTATCCGTCTCCACTGCATTTAACAGTGGAATTCCCGTGGCACTCATAATGTTACCACCTTTGCTTTTTAATTTCACCGAATGTTATTTTGACTTTCCTATATGCTGAGTCAGCCCTTTCGACAATCATTTCTTTGTCTATTTCTTCACTTTTTCATGCAGCCATTTCGTCTTAGCTTCCTTACGCTACTTATTTATTTCATTTCTCAGGGACTTGTATTTCTGTATTCCTGAATTTCCCTGAACATTTTTGTACTTCTTTCTTTAATCGATCAACTGAAATATTTCATCTGTTACTCATGGTTTCTTCGCAGTTACTTTCTTTGTACCTGTGTCTTTCTTTCCAACTTCTCTGATTTGCCCTTTTCAGAAATGATCATTCCTCTTCAACTGCACTGCCTACTAAGCTCTTTCTTATTACAGTACCTATACCAAAATGTTTTTTCAGGCGACTGTCAACAGCATCTATATACTTGGAGAAGTGCATGATACACTCTCTGCTGTCTTACAATATAAATGAAAATAAGAAAATGGGAAAAACTAAATAAATAAAATAAAGAAAAATAAATTAAAATTTATAAAGAGGAGGAGTGAAGAAATCTACTGAGGGGAAAAAATATGTTTATGCGTTTGTGTCTGGTTTTATAGTATTCCTTTTATTGTAATCTGAGTGCATGTGTATCTCTCTGTGATTGCACTGTCTGTACACATATTTTGGAACTTGTTCTTGGACCTTGGTCTGCCGCATTGTTGTTTGACTTTGGCTTTTAGCTTCCTTGATCAACCCTTTTTCGTTTCTATTGGGTGCTGATGTACCTGAACAATGGTGCTGTGCACTTACTGTTGTTACATGTTTTCATTATTTTCTGCTTGCTTAAGGTGGTTTTATGGCGTTCAGTATCATTTTACGACGTTTTCAAGTCAACAATTGCGTATACGTTTCTGATTATGTAGCATGTATGACATGTGAAGTTGTCCCGATACATATTTATGCTAAGTACACTTACATTTTTCCGTCTAATAATTATCTTGAAAACGTTATTTGCGTTGATATTCACAGTTTTCACTTTGGTTCCATTTTTGTGCTAGCACTGTGAAGACAGACCATGATAGAAACCGACTGTGAGTAAATATATTGTGAGACAGCACAGTGTTCAAAATGGTTCAAATGGCTCTGAGCACTATGGGACTTAACATCTGAGGTCATCAGTCCCCTAGAACGTAGAACTACTTAAACCTAACTAACATAAGGACATCACACACATCCATGACTGAGGCAGGATTCGCACGTGCGACTGTAGCGGTCGCGCGGTTCCAGACTGAAGCGCCTAGAACCGCTCGGCCACTCCGGCCTGCCATCACAGCGTGTTTCTTGCATTTCTCCAAGCAGTATCTGTAGCCTTACAGAACTTCAAACGTATCTCTTCACTCTGTAGTACTGTTCCTCACTCCTTTGCTTATTGGTTCTACCTGCCTAATCTCTTAACTTCAACCTACTCTTCATCATACTAAATTATGATCTGATTCTATATCTGCTCCTTGGTGCGTCTTACAGTCCCATATCTGATTTCGAAATCTCTGTCTGACCATGATATACTCTAATTGAAATCTTCTTGTATCTCCCTCCTCGGATTAAATTGGGTATAAGACAGGGAAATAATCTTTCGCGCATTCTTTTCAGTGTATATATCGTAGAACCAATGACAGAAAGAAAAGGAAGTTTCAAAACTGGGATTAATATTCAAGGTGAAAGGACATGAATGATAAGATTCGCTGATGACTTTGCTTACCTGAGTGAAAGTGAAGAAGAACTGCAGATTCTGTTGAATGCAATGAATGCGTAATATGGATTGAAAGTGAATAGAAGAAATATGAAAGTAACCGGAAGCACCAGAAGTGAGAATAGCGAGAACGTCAGAACTGGGAATCACGATGGAAAGGAATTCTGTTACCCAGGCAGTACAATTACACATGGTGGACAGAGCAAAGAGGATATAAAAAGCAGACTAGCATCGATAAAAAGGGCATTACTGGCTAACAGAAGTCTACTAGTATCAAACTTAAGCATTAATCTGAGGAAGAAATTTCTGAGAATGTGCGTCCGGAGTACGGTATAGTGTGGTACTGGAAGATGAGGTGCTACAGACGAATGTTGAAAATTAGGTGGAACGATAAGGGAAGGAATGAGCAGGTTCTCAGCAGAGTCGGTGAGGAAAGCAGTATATGGAAAACACGGCCAAGAAGAACGGACAATGTGATAGGACGTCTGTTAAGACATCAGCGATTAACTTCGATGGTACCAAATGGAGCTGTAGAGGGTAGAAACTATAGAGGAAGAGAGATATTGGAAAACATCCAGCAACTAATTGAGGACGTAGGTTTCAATTGCTACACTGAGATGAAAAGGTTGGCACAGGAAAGGAATTCGTGGAGGGTTATAGGACTGATGACTGAAAAACTGTTGCGGTATGTGGCCAGTAAACGGATCTCCCAGTCGTCGATGCTGCTCAATTGGTCTGGCTAGGCCGAGTGCACCACATACTGGTCCTCCGATGAGCGAAGAAATCCCTGATGATGCCAGGAATCGAAGGCATGGCTTCTGCACAGCAAACAGCCCCGCTGACCATCGTCTGCTGAGGCGGACATCGTTACAAGGTAGTCGCGATTAATTTCATTTGTCTACTAAAAACTGGAACTAAGTCTTACCACATGGCTTCATGTCTCCTACAGACGACGGTATTAAAGCGAACGGTGCAAGCCCCACTGTCACTGCTCCTCTGTGTTGCGATTTGGAGAAAAAGAACTGCAAAATATCTTAAGGGCTGTATGTAATTTGTTTGACGTGTGTCAAAATAAATATTACTAATGAATCAGTTTATATTTTAAATTACCTGGAGTCTGGTTCATTGTGGGTTTCCCGCCACCTTGTAGAAAGGCTTTTCACCCAAACATGTAAAGCATTTGGTTTATTTCCTGTACTCTTTCTATCCGTTTTCCTTTGTAACAAGGCTTACGTGTTATCAACTTTCTTATCAAATGTTTTCTGCCAATCTGTATGCTGAAGTTAGCTTCATGTAAGTGTATTACTTTCTGACTTGCTCCCTCTTTCTTACTTTTTGCTTCAGTAGGTTGTGATTTCCCAAGTAATTCAGGATTTTTTCTAAGCCCTCGGTTAAAAACACCATTGTACCTTCTGCACATACCGAGGTTCCTTCTGAATCGGATCAGGGTGTCTTTGATCGACTAGTCACATGTATTCACATACAACAAATAAACGTTATAAAGCGGAAGGAAATCTTAACAGTCAACAAAACAGTGAAATCGGATGTCGGTGTTTACTCAACAGAGGTTCCTGACAATGTAGGCGAAGCAGATCGCTTGGAGCTGTTGCTTTTGTGCTAAAAGGCAGGAGGAAATGATAAAGATTACTTACACAGTCTGAGGCAAAATCTTCGCTTCTTCCTTTTGCTTGGATATAATGATCTGAGCTGTACCTTTATCTTCCACGATTGTGTTTCAGTTTTGTACATGCAGTCCATTCTCTTGCCGACCAATGTTCACGGAACAGTTTTTACGATTGTTGTAGCACGAATTGGTGAATGAGATATTACTTACAGTATCTTTTAAATACTGAATCATGTCAGACTGCGCTTATTTGGGTGTATGTGCCGCGCGAGATGGTTGACTATACGCAGTAGGCCATCACCTTTAATGGAGAATCTGTCTTAACGCCTGTTGAGTTTCCTTCGGTAGCTGTGATATTTCAGACTGCCGAGAGACATTTCTTATTTTTACGGCTCTGAGAACCACCGTTATTCGGGGACAACTTTTCTCTCTCCCCTAGTCGATTGTAATAATCCATAAAATACTTCTCCTTGTATTTTTCCGCTTGAAAATGTTATCATGCTGCACCCAATATCAGTATTTCTACCGCCTGATTCCATTTTGAAGTATATCGATTTGGGTGTTTGCTCCCGTCTTTATAAAACACTAAAAAACGGTCCCTAGTACTGTTACAAAGGTATTTGGAACGTCGGTGATACAGTTGCTTTGGTGTTTCATAACGATGGGACTGAAAACTACTATTATTGTATTCAAATTGACACTGGCCGTGGAAACCTACTACATTATATCTGATTCCCTATTCTCAGATCTTTTTCTTGGCTGCCTAGTACGAGAATCATGGTTCGGTAACGAGCGTGCCTCTCTACCTGGCCTCGCCTGTTATTTTCAAAGTAGTCTGCGTACAAGAACATTGTAGAAACATTCATGACTAGGAATTTTCTTGCAAAGCCGCCAAAGAGTCAGGTCATTAGCCTAGTCGTTGTTCTTCCTTAATGGACCCTCCCTGTCGATTCTTTTGTTCCTCAAGTTTCGTAGACCTTGCCTTGTGGCTCCTAAATGTTAACGAATTACGTAGTTGTATTTGTTTTCATACGAGGTTTTCACTGCTAGCTGCATTTGACTTGAATTTAGGATTCCCCCTTACCTCGTTCATAAAATAACTAGCTGTAAGGAATTCGCTGCGCTTGCTATTTTTTCCATTCATTTTCTGAATTGATAAAAGTGCAAATAATCACGTAATTTGAATAGCATCTAACTTCGTCGACAGTGAGATCATTAGACATGAAGTACCTGCCCAATTGAAGGAGGATGAAGGATGTAAACACATACACACACTCTGTCCTTGTATCTCACCCTCTTCCACACATACATATACAAACACAGAAATTAACATCACAACAGTACCGCTTCTAATATTCCACAGATGCAGCCACAGTATCCCAACTCCACCACCGCCCTTACAGAACCTAGGAAGGAGTTTTACTTTGTTTAGCCTATGGCTTGCAGAATTATATTTTACAAGTACCTACAATTATGTTGAAACTAGATAAGATAAAATGATATGAGTCAGCACAAACGGACACGTTAAGACATATTCATGTCAAAGTAATAATGAAAGTTGGAGAACCGGCAGTAGCCAAAAGAAGTTGAGATATCCCTATTCCATCATTGTTGGATATCCAAAGTCTCTAGCCAGTTAACTGTTGCAGGTGTTGCCTCTACGAAGTCTTCCCAGGTGCCCACGAAATTTCTTTCTGGGCAGTCATGCAAAAAGTGCTCCAATGTTTGACCGCATATCGGCAGTCGCATTGGTCATCTGGGCAATTCCCCACTTTGGTGACGGCTAGGTTAGTTCTGATATGGATGAGGGAGCACCACATTTTTCGCGGTTGGTTCGTTTCCGGACGTTGGATGGTCGGATCTATTGTACCGAACTTCTTATAACCATGGTAGGACGTCTGCTGAGTTTTTCATTCATATATTAGATTATAGCTTTCTAGGGCGAGTTGGCCATTGTTTACCCTGGTTGGTTCTCTAGATTTTAGTCGGGTGCGTGATAAGTTGTTCAGTGTTTCTCGTGTTGGTAAGTCTCCGGATTCTCCCAGTTTGATGCACCCGTGTGTTACTGCTTGTTGCCGTCGTCGGTGATTATAGTTAATTATTATAGTACTTCCTTTGTACATCGTTTTAGAATCGTAAAACAATTAGCTGAAACATTTTTGGTCAAAAACAGTAACTTTCACTTGCAAAAGAAGTGTAACACTTATCTATGTTAATATACGGCTAGGTTGGGACACGTTTCCATTTCCAGGTTGCCTATCTAACGGGCAACAAAAATTTGATTTTTATATTTCATACAATTACTGACCGAATTAAAAAATTTAAAATGCGCTCATAATATACATATTAAGGCCATAGTGCTATGTTAATTGTTTAACACAATAAGTCAAGTATTACATTTAGAAATTGATAGGTAGCTCAACTCATGGCTCGCAAATAACCTAGACTATATTCATCCAGTATTTGAGAGTGAGAGCAGTTAGCTACTTCGAACAAACTTTATACATATGTCAAATCTTTTCGAAACTTTTTCTCGTTGACACCCTCCACAAAATGATGAAAGGAAAAACGTTATCGTTTACTACATTTTCACAGCACTTGCAATAAAACTGTAGCACCAGGCATAACGTTTTGATTTATTACTTCTTAATTACTAACTCTATTTTAAACAAATTCTGCAGACGATATAGAAATATACCACTGAAATTACCTGCAAAATTATCTCATTGTACGACATGTAGTTCGGGGAAGATGACGTTTTGTACACGGGAGTTAGATCCTTTAAAGAATCTGGATGGACTCTCATCTATAAGATAAACAGAATGAAGCATAACACATAATAATTTATAAACAATTTAGTGTTGTAGTACAAAACATTGATGTCTCTGTAGTAGTAATAACATTTAGATACTAATGTAATTTGTATATGACCAGAGGTCCATAGAATTCCTTTCTAAACTATCATTGAAAGATTTCTTTGTCGACTGATGTCGCTGATATTTTGTTTGGAGGTCAGAGCTTCGAAAGCTTCGAAACTTTAATAAAAGTTCCTTAAGCTTGCAGTTAGCACCGAGTGGAGTTCTTGAACAAAAGGATGTGTTAGTTAGTGACTGTAATATCTCATAGACTGTAATATATCTCATATCTCATAGACTGTAATATCTCATAGAAATGTTTTGCTAAGCCCAGTTCATGTTTGTGTTTGATAGTGATTTCTACGACGCATTTATTGGCACAGGTAAATGGCCTTCTCTTACAGGGTATAGTTATGTCATGGAACATAAGTTTAAAGATGTAGGTTTGGTGAGCGGTCTACTGAAAACCCAACTCAGCTTTATTTAAATAAAGAAGTGTAAGTAGCATAGTGAGGTCATTAGTCGAACTTCTAGGTTCAAGGAGGATAGCGGAATGAAGCAGCCATGGCTTGTTTGAGAAGCGATTCTAGTATTCACTTATAGTGCTCTAGGGAAATCATGTTATTTAAATCAGGAAAGGTGGACTGGGATATGAGACTTATTGTGTTTTAATATGAGACATCGTTTTTACCAACACGCCACCTTACTCTGTCGTTACAAGGAAAGACAAACGAAAGTGTTCTACTTCGGAAGACTTGATTGTATATAAATCGTGAACACAAATAAAGTTTGTACATATATTCATGATTACGTTACATGTTAATCTATATTTACTAAACGAAAAATACTGTTAAGGAACAAATGTATCCTTCCTGAAAGTGCTCACTTATCACTTTGTACTGCTTTCTGACTCCACGGGAGCGGTGTAGCCGGTATGTCATGATGCGCACATCGACAAAACAGAGCACTGTCTTCATGTCGTGCAAATTATCTTCGCTTTTAAATCGTGATGAGGTTCTGAGATTGTTTAGAGATGTCATTCATGGGTTTGTCACTTTCTTGTGAAAGCTGGAGTGCTCTGAAATTCTGTCACTTTAGAGGTTATGGCATGTTAATCATTTTATTATTGCAGGCGAGTTCTTCGGAGTAATAAAGACTTTGTATTCAGCTGATCACTTGAGATGATCAATAGAAATACATATCAGCATAATAAAAATGTTGTCCATAGAGGATGTATCTCATCACTCCTACATTCAATTTCATTTCTACAAGGGAGAAGTTCTTAGATGTAAATATTGCATGAAATCCTTTCTGTTATCTGGTGGAAACAGAATTCTAGCTTGTGGTTAATCGGGGTCACTATAGGACTAAACCACAGAATTCTTCAAAGACAGTAAAACACTGTGAAACTTTCGTAGAGCGGGACAATCTTCACCAGGTCGCCAGCCACTAAGTATAGCGAGAAAAAAAAGGTTCAAATGGTTCTGAGCACTATGGGACCCAACTGCTGTGGTCATCAGTCCCCTAGAACTTAGAACTACTTAAATCTAACTAACCTAAGGACATCACACACACCCATGCCCGAGGCAGGATTCGAACCTACGACTGTAGCAGCAGCGCGGCTCCGGACTGGAGCGCCTAGAACCGCACGGCCACCGCGGTCGGCCTAAGTATAGCGAAGTGGCACAGTGAATGGGACTTGTGCAAATCCTACAACAACCAACACAGATAATTTTATTCAAACTATAAATAGGTTCCAGTTCGTAATACACAATTATAGTATCCGTACTATCAGAGAACACGGGCCGAATCTATCGAGTTTCTGGACAACGTTTGACGTGTACCACTCACCACGGCACCTCCACAAACGAACACGGCCACCATCTTGCATCAGAGGAAATCTGGATTCCTCTGTGAATAACACGGTTCGCCAGAGACGGAGTTGCTAGTTGGCATGGGAACGGCAGAGCTGAGGCAAGCTGTAAATGTTGTCGTGTCAAGCTGGATACTCGAACAGGATGTCTGGGTCGTAAGATTCTTTCTGTAACTTGTTCCTTACAGTCTGATCGGGCACAGATGCTCCAATGGCCCTTCTGAAATGGTCTTGTGTTTTGGCTTTTGCTGTACGACGCCACAACGGAGAGTTTGCCGAATATCGGTCATCACGTAGGTTTGTAATACGTCAGCGACCGTGTCCAATCCGTCTTCTGTACTGAAGCCCCCGTACCGCGTCCACAGCCTATGGATGGCAGATGGAGAGACACTGGCAACTGTAGCAACAGGAACGAAAGTCCATCCTTCTCACATCTAATAGATTACCCTTGCAACTTGCCCTATATTAAGATGTCGCATTACATGTGTTTGGTTGACTGAAACGTCCACAAATGACGACTCATGTCCTTTTGTCACGCTCTTTAGGTTGAATAGTGGTTCACTGCAGCTCTCCAAGCTACTCTGTCTTGTGCAAGCCTCTGCATCTCGAAATAACTACAGTAACCTGCATCTATTTGAACCTGCTTACTGTATGCAAGACTTGTCTGACTTTCCAGTCACCCTCCACGCTCCACTTCCCTCCATTACCAAATTGACCATTTCTTGATACCCCAGTATTTGTACTGTCGACCAATCCCTTCTTTTTTACCCAGTTCTGTTCAGTATTTCATAATTATTTAGGCGATCTACCCATCTAATCATGGAGAGCTGCATCAAACCAGCCTCAGGACTGAAGACCACAACAACAACAACCCATCTAATCTTCAACATTCTTCTTTAGCAAGGCATTCCAAAAGCTTCTATTCTATTATTGTCTGAATTGTTTATCCTTCACGTTTCACTTCCAAACAAGGCTATATTTCAGACAAATTGCTTTACGAGAGACTTCCTAACACTTAAATTTATGTTAGATAACGAATTTCGCCTTTTCTGAAATGCTTTTTGTGCTGTTGCCATCTGAAATTTATATCCTTCCTACTTCGGCCATCATCAGTTATTCTGCTACCAAACAGGAAACTGCATCTTCTACTTTTAGTGTCTCATTCCCTAATATAATTCCTCAAGCATCACCTGATTTATGACTACATTCCAAAACTGCGTCAAATGGCTCTGAGCACTATGGGACTTGACATCTATGGTCCACTAGAACTTAGAACTACTTAAACCTAAGGACCTCACACAACATCCAGTCATCACGAGGCAGAGAAAATCCCTGCCCCCGGCAGGAATCGAACCCGGGAACCCGGGCGCGGGAAGCGAGAACGCTACCGCACGACCACGAGCTGGGGACTACATTCCATTCCCCTTGTTTTACTTCTGTTGATGTCTGTTTTATAAAAACTTTTTCAAGATCTTATACATTCAATTCAACTGCTCTTACAAGCCCTGATGGAATTACGTAATCAGGAAAACTTCACTATATTTATTTCTTATCCTTGAACTTTAAAGCCCTCTCAATATTTTTCACGGTGTCCTTTACTGCTCGTTCAACGTAAAGACTGAATTACGTTGGGAACAGGCAACAAAACTCCCTCACTCCTTTTCCAACCACTGCTTCCCTTTCGCGTCCTTTGACTCATAATTGCAGTCTGGTTCCTGCAGAAGTTTAAATAACCTTTCATTTCCTGTGTTTTATCTTTGGTACCTTCAGATATTGAGACAGTGTGCTGAGTAGTTATGATTAAAAACTAAACATAACTCCGTCCGAACAGGCCTTGGAAGTCCTAACGGTACCGACCGGCCACCGTGTCATCCTCAACCCACAGGCGTCACTGGATGCGGATATGGAGGGGCATGTGTGTGAGCACACCGCTCTCCCGGCCGTATGTCAGTTTACGAGACCGGAGCCGTAAGTTCTCAATCAAGTAGCTCCTCAGTTTGCCTCACAAGGGCTGAGCGCACCCCACTCCGCAGACCGGATGGTCATGCATCCAAGTGCTAGCCCAGCCCGACATCGCTTAACTTTGGTGCTCTGACGCGAACCCGCCGTTGGCCGTTATAATTAAACTATTTGAGCCAGTTTAGCCGGAAAACTATTTGCCTTGCGGGTGCTGAGCTTTGCAGGAATGAAGTTCAGGCTGTGCGCTATAGGATCTGCGTTATTAGGCAGTGTTAGCGTCGTGAGTTGCCACTAGACGCCGGTACTGGTACGGCGACATAGGGTTGAAGTACGAGCATCAGTGTGCATTACAGCTGGAGGCAGCCAACATGGATGTGGAGAAGATGGGACAGGCTTCACTCGTAAGGTTGTTTTATCAAGACAAAAGCAATAGTGTTCCTGCTCTTTGCGAGTATCGTCGCATTGAAGGATACGGAGAGGTCCTATTTCCGCAACAGGTTTAAGAACACGATTCGGAAGTTGAAATTAACTGTCGATCTGCAAATTGCTTCTGGGAGAGGTCGAAGGTCAACTGCGCCACAAATTGTTGAAGAAGTTACTGTAGCCACTGCTCAGAATGCTGGACGCAATGCGTTGTCTTCAAGCAGTCGACGAACTATCACTACAGCTGAACATTCCTTGGTACACCGTTCGAAATGGTGTCTCTAGTGTGATTCAGACGTCGTGGATGCGGATGGTCGTCACATTGAGCAATGTTTGTAACCTGGAAAGGAAAAACTGTACGCAATGAACTAATGCTAGCCTCTTATGTGCAAATTAAAATGTATTTCTTTCAATGGTTTATTCGTTATTTCTCTTCCGCATATTCTTACAAATGCTTCCATAAAGTTTCATTATCCCACGGCCCACTCCTTTTTCATGAGACCCTCTTAAGTAGCGGAAGTTCAGTTGTAACCACGCTGCATTCCAGTCTAAGTCTTCATCATCGTCATCAGCCAATTCAATCATTAAATGATGTGGCCTCTTCGAGTCGTGGATTCAGGTAGGCTTTCAGCAGTCTCCTCCAATGGGGGCGGTCTTGGGCAGTTCTCCGCCAGGTGTTACCAGCGATCTTCTTGATGCCTTGTCCCATCTGTCTGGTGGTCTTCCTCTAGGCCTCCGGTCCTCTCTCGGACTCCACGCCAGTACTAGCTTCGTTCATCTGTTGTTTTTTCTTCTCGCGATGGGGCCAGCCCACTGCCATTTCAAGGAAGATACTGTCTCTAAGATGCCATTAACCTTCGTCACAGACCAGATGGCGTCTGCCCTTTTTCTATCCTTTCTTGTATAGCCCAGCATTGATCTCTCCATGGCTCTCTGTGCTGTCCTAAGCTTCCCTTTTGTAAATGAGTTCAGTGTCCATGTCTCGCAGCCATACGTCATCACAGGAAGAATGCATTGATCAAATACTGCTTTCTTCAGATTCACTGGCATTTTTTATCTGAATACTTTTGAATTCTTCCCAAATGCTTGACAGCCAAGCTTGATGCGTCGATAGATTTCTGGCCTTATGTCCCCCTTCATATTTACAATCTGGAAAATGTAGACATATTCACAGACCTCTTCTAGTAGACTGTCATTGACTTTCATATCTCAACCTGGGACCCATTTATTGGAAATTACTTTTGTTTTGGAAAGGTTCATGTTCAAGCCAACCAGCTGACATTCCGATGCAAGATCTGTAACTAAGTTTGGAGCTCTGCGAAGTCTTTTGCCAGTAAGGCAATATCATCAGCAAACCTCAAGTTGGTAAGCCTTCTTCCATTAATTCTAATTCCCTTACCTTCCCAGCTCAGCTTTGACAAAGCCATTTCCAATACAGCAGAGAACAGTTTTCGGGAGATGGATCGCCTTCTTGACACCCCTCATGATGCGGAATTTTTGAGTTGATTCACCGATGTTAACATAAGCTGAAGAATTCTCGTAGATTTTCCTGAGCACTTCAATGTATGCTGCTCCCATTTTTTAAAGTTATCTCATAAGATAAGTCGTGCGGTCAGCGTTATTTTTTGCGTTCCTACATTACTTCGGAACCGAAACTGATCTTCTTCCAAGTCGGTTTCTCTGTTTTGCAATTCTCCTCTACATAGTTCATGTCACTATTTTGCAAGCATGATTTATTAAAGTGATAGTTTGATAATATTTACACCTGTAAGCATGCATTAATTACTAAATTTTCACCGTACGGTGTGGCAGGGCGGGCCAAGTGAACCGTCGGGCCAGACGGCGAGTTGCAGTCAATGACCAGTGTCTAGAAACAAGGCAACCTATTTCTTTTTGTGCTTGAGTGACCATCCAAGGAAACGAATTATTGACTATATTGTAAGTCATTAGCTCCACTAGGAGTAGATGATAGCAAAGCAGGAGAAACCTCGCCTCGAAGCTACAAAAACGTGCTTCTGGAGAAGAATTACAAGAGCAAATTGAACTGACACACAAACAAATGACATGGCCTACGGGATGTAGGAGGGAAGAAACAATTATTGAAAGTATAGTCCAGCGCAAAGGAAAACTCATTAGAAACTTATTTAGACATGACATTCTATTACAAAACATCGCCGAAGACAATATCGTAGGGAAGAAAGCGAGAGGATGACAGAGAACATTCTATTATACAAAAACAAGGGTGATCAGTGAGACGTTCTTCGTAAATGAAGACGAAGCGGTCTGCTGAAGAGAGGAAGATGTGGGTGCAGAGGCAAGGCTTAGCCTTTTTAAAGGAGTAGATTATAGGCACGTCATTGAAGAAATGATTTAAACACAACAAATGCCTAATGAGATTATATAATCTTCCAGCCACACGCCGGAACAAAAATTGAAGCTGGTGATTGAAGAAATGAGTGGGCGTGGCACGCTACGGTTTCCTCCCCTCTGTGCCCCCCTCCTCCCCCACCCTTTAGAGCAGAACACAACTGGAGTCTGTCATCGTTCCTGGCTTCAATGCTAATAGCTGGAAAACTGCTTCTGCGCTCATATTCCTTATAGACAATGTTTGTCCTTGCAACTTGATAGCCGATTCCGAAGTACCTAAGAGTAGATGTTGACTCAGATCACGATTTAAAGATGAGAAAGAGTTGGCTTAAGAGATCTCTGACAATGAGATACTGCGATACTGTGTACAGCGGTAGGCAGTTCATTTGAGAAGGAATGGACGTTTCTAAAATGGATAATCAGAGAAGTTCGAAAGATACACTCCTGGAAATGGAAAAAAAGAACACATTGACACCGGTGTGTCAGACCCACCATACTTGCTCCGGACACTGCGAGAGGGCTGTACAAGCAATGCTCACACGCACGGCACAGCGGACACACCAGGAACCGCGGTGTTGGCCGTCGAATGGCGCTAGCTGCGCAGCATTTGTGCACCGCCGCCGTCAGTGTCAGCCAGTTTGCCGTCGCATACAGAGCTCCATCGCGGTCTTTAACACTGATAGCATGCCGCGACAGCGTGGACGTGAACCGTATGTGCAGTTGACGGACTTTGAGCGAGGGCGTATAGTGGGCATACGGGAGGCCGGGTGGACGTACCGCCGAATTGCTCAACACGTGGGGCGTGAGGTCTCCACAGTACATCGATGTTGTCGCCAGTGGTCGGCGGAAGGTGCACGTGCCCGTCGACCTGGGACCGGACCGCAGCGACGCACGGATGCACGCCAAGACCGTAGGATCCTACGCAGTGCCGTAGGGGACCGCACCGCCACTTCCCAGCAAATTAGGGACACTGTTGCTCCTGGGGTATCGGCGAGGACCATTCGCAACCGTCTCCATGAAGCTGGGCTACGGTCCCGCACACCGTTAGGCTGTCTTCCGCTCACCCCCCAACATCGTGCAGCCCGCCTCCAGTGGTGTCGCGACAGGCGTGAATGGAGGGACGAATGGAGACGTGTCGTCTTGAGCGATGAGAGTCGCTTCTGCCTTGGTGCCAATGATGGTCGTATGCGTGTTTGGCGCCGTGCAGGTGAGCGCCACAATAGGGACTGCATACGATCGAGGCACACAGGGCCAACACCCGGCACCATGGTGTGGGGAGCGATCTCCTACACTGGCCGTACACCTCTGGTGATCGTCGAGGGGACACTGAATAGTGCACGGTACATCCAAACCGTCATCGAACCCATCGTTCTACCATTCCTAGACCGGCAAGGGAACTTGCTGTTCCAACAGGACAATGCACGTCCGCATGTATCCCTTGCCACCCAACGTGCTCTAGAAGGTGTAAGTCAACTACCCTGGCCAGTAAGATCTCCGGATCTGTCCCCCATTGAGCATGTTTGGGACTGGATAAAGCGTCGTCTCACGCGGTCTGCACGTCCAGCACGAACGCTGGTCCAACTGAGGCGCCAGGTGGAAATGGCATGGCAAGCCGTTCTACAGGACTACATCCAGCATCTCTACGATCGTCTCCATGGGAGAACAGCAGCCTGCATTGCTGCGAAAGGTGGATATACACTGTACTAGTGCCGACATTGTGCATGCTCTGTTGCCTGTGTCTATGTGCCTGTGGTTCTGTCAGTGTGATCATGTGATGTATCTGACCCCAGGAATGTGTCAATAAAGTTTCCCCTTCCTGGGACAATGAATTCACGGTGTTCTTATTTCAATTTCCAGGAGTGTAATTAAGGATATAAAAAGGTAACATTCAAGAAACGGTCACAAACAGATAAATAACTAAACTGATCGGTGAAAGGGGCCATTACAAAAATAGCTCAAAATTGGCCATAAATTAAGAGAAATATTCGAGCTCCACGAAATTCCAGATATAAAATCATCATCTTGTAAAAAGATGATGATCTTATAGAAAGATGATGATGTTACATCTTGTAAAAAGTTGATGATATTGTAAAAAGATGATGATGTTGCATCTGGAATTTCGTGAAGAGCCAATATTTTTCTTAATTTATGGCACATTTTGAGAGATGATGACTTTACATCTCGGGGAGCGAATATTTTTTCTTAATTTAAGGCCAATTTTGAGCTTGATGGCCTGTAATATGTGTTGATGACTTAAACTCAGTCACTTGAAAATGGCGTAAAAGACCGAAAACTGGGTCGTAATTAAACAAACAACAATACAGTGCATTTAAAACAAGTAATACAAATCACTTTGAAATGAAAGTGATATGAAATGTAAAAACGCTAAATCAATATGGCTGCAGCGAGAATCGAAGAGGAAATGATCATTGGAAGGACTGTTTCTTCATTTTAAGAAGTAAAAAATCACTTCCGTAGAATCAAAGGCGTCACTATTAGGAGTTCAAAATAAATGTCACTGGTTAAATGTAAAAGAGAGAGTGGCTATATGGAAGAGACCGGTGTCAATTTAGCGTACATACGGTTTCCAGTGTTAGTTTCAGAATTTGACAGAGCTTTAGTAAACTCGTGATCAAATGAGACGGGAGATATATTTAAATTTCTTTAGGATTTACTAAAAGTGGGAAGTGGCAACCGAATCATTTTTTAAGTCAGTGTAAAATCCATGAGGCTAGAGATATACCATTGGACTTTCAGAAGAATACCCACAGCTTTCCTTCTGCCAGTATCTCGTCTCCTACCTTCCAAACTTTACAGAAGCTCTCCTGCGAACCTTGCAGAACTAGCACTCCTGAAAGAAAGGATACTGCGGAGACATGGCTTAGCCACAGCCTGGAGGATGTTTCCACAATGAGATTTTCACTCTGCAGCGGTGTGTGCGCTGATATGAAACTTCCTGGCAGATTAAAACTGTGTGCCCGGCCGAGACCCGAACTCGGGACCTTTGCCTTTAGCGGGCAAATGCTCTACCATCTGAGCGACCGAAGCACGAGTCACGCCCGGTACTCACAGCTTTCCTTCTGCCAGTATCTAGTCTCCTACCTTCCAAACTTTACAGAAGCTCTCCTGCAAATCTTGCAGAACTAGCACTCCTGAAAGAAAGGATACTGCGGAGAATTGGCTTAGCCACAGCCTGGCAGAAGTAAAGCTGTGAGTACCGGTCGTGAGTCGTGCTTCGGTCGCTCAGATGCTAGAGCACTTGCCCACGAAAGGCAAAGGTCCCGAGTTCGAGTCTCGGTAGGGCACACAGTTCTAACCTGCCAGGATGTTTCATATCAGCGCACACTCCGCTGCAACACTCCAGAGGTTTAGGTAAAAAGTGAAATTTTGTGTACCTACTTTCCTTCATAGCACCAATTTAGTTGAATACAATCTGTTCAAAGCTTTTCCTGAGAGTAAATTGGAACGCGATTCAGTGAAGTCTTATAACTACCCATTCAAGGCTGCCTCAACGTTTGCACCTGAGTGTGAAAGCATTTTCCAGTCTCATGTAGCTTTGAAAGCGGGAAAATATGTAAATGTGTGGAAGGTGCATTAAGGAGATTACTTCGATGCTTCAACAATTCGTACATTAAATCCTTTAATTTTTGCATTGCCGAAACAGCTTTCGTGATGAATGTATTGTCGTAAGAAAAGAGGACTTTTTATTTTTAAATATTTTGCAATCTAAGTTTATATTTCCATATTTTCCCACTCATTTGGAACAGGAGACCACCCACCAGGAATTAGTTCCACTTTGCAAGATATTAAAAAAAAAAGAATTCATTTTGTGTTTTTAAAAACACTACCAATAATGTTTCGGCAGCTTTGCTTTTTTTGATGCGGGGCAACCCAGCTTCCGCACGCTGGTTTGCATGTGGTTCTGTTTCTGGCGAGAAGTACTGAATCCACATCTCAGTTAAAAAGAAATTGGATCACAAAACCATCTGGATTAGTTTTAAAGTGGTCCAAACATTGCTCAGAAACACGTGTTCACAATTTTTTCTTAGTCACAATTCAACAAATTGGGCATCAGTTCGGTACTCTTCTTTGTGCTATGCTTAAGCCATCTGCTACTTCATACACTTCTAATATCTGAGCGCCCAATGACTATGAACCCTCTCGATGTTTTTGTCTGTAATCGCATTGTTGGCATATTTTTCTTGTGCGTCATCTTCAAGAGAAGTAGTGGCATATGTCCAGTTTCGAATTTAGTCGCTTATTTACTAATTATTAGTAATAAAGTAATAGTTTCAGCAAATGGAGATGAATTACCATTCCCGGGGAACAGACCCCCCCCCCCCCCCAAAAAAAAAGCATTTCAGGATGACACAGTACCCCGCAGTTCATCGAGTTGATCGAAGCATACCCACCACAGACTAATTTAAGATCCAAATAAATGTAACTATTTCACCGATCAGACTGACAAATGATCGCGCCACGCTTAAGAAAATAGAAACCATTGATAAAAATGCTATCTCAGTACCAGTTCACGACTTCTCCTGGAGATAGGAGTTAATGAAATAACATGAAGACGAATAGGGAGACAGGTAGACTTGTTCTGAGTTGAGAGAATATCACCCCACTTTTGCGTTATAAAAGACAGAGACTTAGTTCACACTTCGGGTAAAGTTTTGCGGAAGATGGTGGGGTTAAAGCTCTTTCTAAGAAGGCGTCGCAAATGGAAGAAGGTTGTACTGGTAGTAAGAGGTTACCTCGCGGCAAAACAGGCCGAATGAAACCAGTCATGGCGAGATCTGTTCCGTATGCAGATGACGGGTATTAAAATGCATGGCATACTGCGCGGCTTTTGTTAATACATGCATGTATTCAGGGAGACCGATTCTCGCACACTCCGCTGTCCTGTGTGCTGCTGCTTGTCTCCATGGAAGACGGTGCGCTGTATTCATATCGCTTTACGTTTTTTTTTAAGACAGCTGCACTTTTATTTATTTCACTCATTTCAGCAAGAGGTCGACAAGCGTCCCTTTTGTACGTATACCTAGATATGCCAGTATTTCACTTCCCTTGGAGTTTCATTTACCTTCCGGAAAACCAAATGGTTCAAATATATACAAAAAGAGCATTCAAAAGCGCAGAACACACGTTCACTCTAAATTCATTAGACTTTATGATACTTGCTTATGAAAAGAAACTCTCTTCTTTTTCACACATCCGATTTGCATCCGAAACTACAACAGTTATTCACTTTTGCTCTTACTTATAAACAAATGTCTTAAAACAAGATTCCCGACAGTAAATTTTTGTCTTGTTTTCTGTTTTGTCTTATTTCTACTGTTTCTAACTTCCAGAATTGAAAAGTATGTCCAAGGCGTACAATAGGCTTCTGTGATTTTCTTTAGTGTTTTGCATGTTTAGAGATAAGTTTTTCAATAAGTAATTTGATTGAAGTTTCTCATAATGAGAAATGAGGAAGGGTTATTTCGTGTCAAATCATCTAGAAATTTAAGAAAATGAAACCGTCTCCGAAAGAAAAATTTAAATTTTGTGTGGCGAAAGTTTAGGAACCTCTATGATAGATTCCAAAATTTTGTTCCATTTGGTTAAATGAGTGCTACTCTATAATGAGAACAAATTGGGGGATTTTGTAACCATATTTTAGACAGCCATACCTGTCACTCAGAACATAATATAATAGTTCCTATAATTTTTGCAAACGGATTTTCATTTTTTTAAATGAAAGAGGATAGCGTGATCTTTGAAAGTGACATACTTAAGTTTAGATACATTCATTTCTTTTGTTTTACATTGCTTGTTTTCATAAAGATAACATAAAATCATCGCCTGAAAATTAATTTATTTTTCTCCAACTTCCCCTTTCTGGATTTTGTTCAAACTTTCACAGTGTCATTAAGAACCAATATAGATACAATAGAAAGAAACAACTGTTTTGGAGAAATAACGAGCAGTACTGAAAATATATAAGTCTGCAGGCATTCGTGGCCATTGTCACTGCAGTTAAAATCTTCTGGGTTATTACTCCGCATCATGTCTCTTCTAAACTGATCGACGTGCCGATCTCTCTACTGGGATCTTCCTCAGGATCTTCTGGGGTCGATTACTGCTAGCAGCACACACAAAAATTTGAAGACAAATGAAATATAAACAGTAATCTACATGACGCTTTCTATATCCTGAAAATATTGGAAGTATTTTCTTGTTGTGAAAATTTTTCACTGGAAGAAAAATCTACCAACAGTAGGCACTCATGAATAATAATAATAATAATAATAATAATAATAATAACAGTAATAAGAATAGAAGAAGAAGAAAGTTTGCTTGAAGTGACATTACAGCAAATAAAGGCAGTAAGAGAGAAAGGACTTTCCGTTGCTCCTGGTGAAAAGCAATGCCCAACTAGTAGAAGGAAGGTTACAGAATACAAGAAAGGAAATAAAGAAACTTCTTCAGACGAACCAGTGAAACTGGAGACGTGACTACTCAGCCTCTAGAAAAAAATAATCTAGATAGAAGTTTAACATATTTGGGATTGTGTACAGCTCAATTGGATTATATTTCTCGTCACAGGAAGACTGCAGTAACCAACCTGCAACAGAGGCAACACAAAATAAACTTTCACGTGTGTGCGATGTTAAATTGAGAGAAACATGAATACAAAATAATTCATTTTGATAAATTAATGGAACAATTACAAGAGAAAACGAACCATTCCAACAATCGAGAAAAAATTCAACTTTTATCTCTTTTACCAAAGAACTGGGTTCGGCAAAATGAATGTGAAATGTTTCAAGTCTCTGAATATTCGGTATGTCAGGCACGTCACCCTTTGAAGCAGAAGTGAATTTTGTCACTGTCTGGACAGAAAAGGGGAACGATATTACCACATTAAGCAACTAAAAGAGCAAAACATTTCTATTTGGATGATGAAAACTGTAGAATAATGGCAGGAAAGAAAGACAAAACGAGCGTCAGGAAAAATATACATGAATAGCTATGACTGATTTTAGGTAATTTGACTGAAATGTACTCGCTATACAAACAGAAATTTATGCACCCACAAGGGCCATCATTATACTTTTACTGTTCTGAAAAGGACACTTGTAATGTTCTATTCTTCCACATCTTATACCAGTGTCAGGTAGAAATAAACACAATGACAGGCCGTACTTATACTCTTAGTCAAGTCTCTTCTAAACTGGTGGAAGCAAAATGGTCCTTATTTAAGAGTAAAATGAATGTGCAGTGAGACATATTACGGATCACAGTGTGCTAAGTGGTTTGTGGTTTTATTGTAAGATTGACTGACAGTTGAGTTATAAGATGCGTAATCGGTTACAAACTTGAGAATGTTTGCCTGAAGTGTTTAGGTTATGGTGAATGACATATCTAAACGATATTAATTTTTGTCTTTAAACAGGATAAATTTGAAAATTAAATTATAATATGAAATGCTTGGTCAAAGATAATGACTTACAATTCACTCTTCTGCACACATTTACATTTTGTGGCATATCATTATCTTTCACCAAGCATTTCATATTATAATTTAATTTTCAAATTTATCCTGTTTAAAGACAAAAATTTAGATCCAAAGAAACTCTTCCGTCTGATATTGTAAATCTTTGTTAGAAACAGAGGTTCTGTTAGTTTATGCCGTTTCCAGTTTTCTGAATAAAGTATTACATCCTCTCCTTTCGCCACCTTCAATTTTTTTTTGTAATGTGTGTACTGGTTGTGGAACATGTAAAAAACCCGTTAGATTTCAGTATGGAGAACATTGAAAAAATGAATTTTTTTCTTTTAAAAATCTATTAAATAAAAAAGACACTTATATGTATCCTATTTCCAATAATTATTACCTTATATTAAACGTCACTTTAAGGCGAATGTTCACTGCACGCTCCATAATTTTAGAACCATTTATGTGGAAACTGTGGTCATTTAAATCAGTTTTAGAGTTTTCAAATGAATTGTGCACCACATTACATTTGATTATATTACTACGAATATAGTTAAGTTATTGTCATTAAAAGTGACCAAAATCCACAGTGTTATATATCGAACAAGTATACAAAGTTTTAACATGATACCTCATGCATGGGTGACATGACCTGGATGATTTGACATGGAATGACCCACGGGAGAGACCTGTATCAGCTTTAAAGAAAACGTTTTGATAAACCTGTCTGGTATGTGAAAGATACTCTATACTAAAATGTAAACATGGCACGAGTAATGAACGCACAGTGAAACACGATGTACATCTAAAACAGTTTTTGAAGATATGTAAATTTATAACTTGTATTTCCTTATTTATACTGTTTAACAAAAGCAATGATGGTAGATGTAGTATACGTAACCGCATAATGCTACTCATCTGGAGATGACAGTTATACCTGTCGAAACCGGTCAATGAAAGAATAACTTTTAACGTATTCTTGGTTACAAAAATTTCTTTAAATTCCAATAAATAATGCTTTGTGCACAGGCAGAAACAATCTAGAAACAGTTAAAGCTCTGAAGACATAATAAACTACGTTTCGCAGGCTGCTTTTGAGGTTTCTAAGAGTTGTTCATGATTGAAAAAAGTTTTCTGAGTAAATACACAGTATTCAGAGGCAATAATCAAGCACCAACTAATGTACACCACATAGGTCAATCTAAAACACGTCAATATTTGTGTTTATAGTTAAGCTTCATGGTCAACAATATTAATCTCTTTTCAGAGTTGTGTTGGGTTTTGTCAAAATACGTTAGTAAAATACTTGTATGAAGTAAAATATTATTTCACTCAATAAAATTCTTCTGAGTTTGAGGACGCATTGACAATGCTGCCTCAAACCCAAAAGAAATTTATTGATTGTGACAACGGCCGCGGAAGCATACATTTACATAAAACATAATTTATTTTTCAAAACTTGCTGTTATAGTTACACTGCTGTAGTCTTTATAACGCAAACTGACTGGTGGCTTTCTGTTTGTAACGTCTTTTATTGATGTTCTTATGCTGTGGTGCTATTTGATACTATAAAGTATTAGTATTGGACAAATATGATAAAAATAATGACTTTGAATTCCAACTTACGTGCAGCTTCCCATGGTTTTTATTGTTGTTTCAATTCCCCACGACGGAACGAATTTGCAGCATGCGTTTCAGCCCCTCGTCCATAGATATACAGTATTTTTGCACTTTAAAAAAAGAAAGTCTGTTCAGTGCAAATTGGTGGTTATAATGTGTGGTATGTGATGTACATTTGCATCATATTCGTTGATTTTATGATCTGCACGTGACGATAGTGACGCTAGGGTATCTTTTTAATTTTTAATTTCTTATTTTTTTTGTCGAACTGATGATACTGGTGCTGTAGATGATGCTTTTTCTTGTCGCTGACTAGCTGATTGATGCTGATGCTGGACTAATGATGTTGCCGGAATTCTGGAGGTATTATACAGGGAGAAAAGATTATACTGACGTTTCTATGCGTTTGTACAAAAGTGAGCCTTAGTTGATGGAGATGCAGCGTAGACGTTAACATCAACAACGGAACAAGTGGCAGCGAGAGAAAACAGGCAACAGATGTGGGATCGTTGGAGGGTATTAAATGTTTTAGATGGTACTTGTGGGGAAGCAGATTACGTTTACTGCTGTGACTGATGAGCGGAAGGAATTTATCAGATGAATGACGCTATCGATTTGAAATACTGAGACTTAAATTTTTGATTTAAGTTTCCGTTTTGGATTTATATTTGCTGAAATACATGGTGCGGTACTGACTGCAGATGTTGCATACAGAGCCCGACTGAAGATTAGGGTAATGCTTGAGGGAATGGGACTTTTAACAACTTTTCCCCCTCTCCAGAAAGAACTCAAGAAGAGTGAGCTTCGTATGTGAACATTTTGTAACTCCGCTGTGGAGACGAAGTAGCAGAATCTTAAAATAAGAAAGCATACATATCGTTACAAAGATTCTCTTGAAGTTAATTGATCATTCTCATTACTGTCTTTAATAATGTCCTTTTCGATTTTGGGAATTCTCCATTAT
Source organism: Schistocerca gregaria (assembly GCF_023897955.1). Lineage (NCBI taxonomy): Eukaryota > Metazoa > Arthropoda > Insecta > Orthoptera > Acrididae > Schistocerca > Schistocerca gregaria. Next base: position 527,027,036 of record NC_064921.1, read on the forward strand.
TGTTCCCAGACGCTGAAATTAAGAGAGTATTTAAATGGATTCATCCAATTTACTATGAACCGATATTTCTGATCGGTTCGATAGCATTTTAACAAAGGTCAGCTTCACATAGTAATTCTTAAAAATTTCACAATAACTAACCTTACAGGAATGAACGCACATTGATAGTAGATATTATTACTCTCTGGTGGCAACACTGAGGCTCCCTATGGCATTGTTCACTGATGTGTTTAAATTAAGGTTTTTATGGAATGTCAAAATAAATAGCTATTACATTTTCTATAACAATACAAAAGATAAGAATTATGAGAAGTGCTTTCACACATTAGCTTAATTATTTTGCTAAACCAATGACCCTATATTTTTTAAGTTGCTTTTATGCTAAATTTTATTTTCACTGTCTTATAGGCATGTATTTTCCTCCCCTTATTCTAGCAGAGTGCACCAAGGGATTTTCATAAAACCGATTTTTATATCTGAAGTATAAACATACGTTTCTGAAAACGGAAAAAAAGTAGGTCGAGAAGACTGTAAAACTTTTTTTAAGATTATATTTTAACATTCGAACAAACTGGAATAATTATTACGATAGTAATTTTGAATTGTACAACTTTCAAAGAAAGCAAGATTTTCTTTATAAACAAGGAAATGAGGTCTATCAGATCTGTCAGTTCAAATAATAAAATAATTGTTAGCGGGATCGAAATCTTACGAGTACTGCTCTTTAACACTTTTGGTCCGAAATACTGAGTGTAGAATAATTTGCCTTTTCAATAAATCAATTTGACCATGATCGGATTTCAATTCTCGCATGTTAACCGCAATCAAATTTATGAAGTGAGTTATTAAAATATTTCCTTTTTAAACTTACAGCTCCCTTTTATCAGGATGAAACTGGGCTGGAAAAAATTGCATACACTTGTTTTTGCAGAAATTGCAATTTTTACGACTCTGTCAAAGAGGCTAAATATTGCTGAAATATACACCAAACTTAATTATATCAGTCTGCGTCAGCTTTGTCAAATAAATGAACTGATGCGCAAAATTCTTCCGCTAGTTATTTCGAATTATGGTATTTTGGGATTACATGTACGCACGGCACATTAACTGTCGCCAGACCTTTGTAAGCAAAATTTATTTTTTTACTCCGTAAATAAGTACACAGCGAAATTAACTTGCGACTCAGAACACACTTACTTCCCCTGTAGTAAATAAGACAAAATGGATGACTTGACTAGCAGACGTTAACAGACAAACTGTCTCACTACATGATTACATGTGCATTACAGGCATACAGATTTACACTTTTTTAATTTAATTACAATTGTATCATTTAGTGTCCAGCGGAAACCAGGGGACAACAACTGTGGCTGGCAGGATCTTTTTTGCTTTAGCTGGTAGTCGGTACAGGTGTTACAGTGGGCAGATCCAGCATCTCTCAACGAAGATTCTCGTAGTATTGTGTCGTTTTTGGTTACGACATGCAACAAACGAAACAAATCATTAATGTAATAAAAAAAATTCCAATAAGACAAATGAACCGACTCAACCTGCCTTGTAGTAGTTATTTCAGCTTCTCAACTGTATTCGCTAAGGGCAGTGAGAACATCGTTATGACAGCGTCGAATATTCTGTTACACCACAGCACGTGGATTCGTGAGGTGCAATATTTTGAAAGTTTTCTTAAATTATCTGATTATAAACAAATTAATTACAACGTAGTCATAATTGAAGTATCTATTACATCACGAGGAATAATAAATAAAATATAGTGGCCGCTTCACACGAGCCACCGAGCCCTCACACACGGCGGCGCGACACTGCTGAACAGAGGCCGCTGCTGCAGCGCCGCCATGTTTCCGTTCCGTTGTGGACTCTGATCAGCAGAATGCCTCTCGTTTACTTCTCTTACTGAATAAAGAAATATAAGAAGGTAATTTAAAAGTAAATCTTAGGTGCACCACTTGTCGAAGGAGGAATAGTTAAATGTTTAATAAAAAGGCAGCCAAGTAACCCAACTAGCCAGCGACTACGAACAGTAAACAAATACGTGTCATCTCGGCAGCTGAAGCGGCTCACTTTATTACAGCCACAAAAGCAAGGTACTGTTGCTGGCCGTGTTTGATCCGCACGACAGAATTGCGCTCCCTGACATTGGAGCAAATAGATCGCCTGACTGATCTGTGTGCAACAACTGATTGCTTCGTAAGAAGTTGATTGACAATGAAACTAACCTTCCTCAAAACAGGCAGTTGCTTGAAGGCTGCGATTGCTTTCCTCCTTTGATTCTTGGTGATTAAGATTTTGCTATGTCATTTCTCTAAATGCGTTAATACGGAGAGAATTTTTTTCTGAGTTTTCAGATACATATCTCGAAGATATATTGAATATATTTTTGGCATTCTTGCTAAAGAGCGCAGAATTTTTGACCAGCCATTGAACGTATCCCTAGGCATAAACGGTACACAGAAAACTATGCAATTCACTATGAGAAGAGAAACGCAAAAGCAAATACGTTTCTTGGACACACTAGTAAAGAAAGGAAGCAATAAGCATACACTGGCACCCTTCAGAAAGCCAACAGCCACAGATACAATTACATATGGTTCATCCAGCCATACGAAAAATAAAAAATTAGCAACCGTACGACATATTTTATACAGAATAAATAATATCCTACTCAGCAAAGAAAACTATGAAAAAATTTCATACTCTTAGCCACAAGCAGTGCTTATAGCACACATATAATACAAAGACTCAACCAAAAAGATCAAAACAACAAAATTAAAATAAAAATAAGCAGAGAACACGAATACGACAAAACACCACAGGCACTAACCAAACACGGAAACACAAAAACGTAACACTCACGACGTGTCTGACAGAAATAAATAGTGCACTTTGACATACAAACACAAATCAACACAAGGGATAGCAAACAAATTAAAGAAACAAGGTTTACAGGTTGTTTACAGTACAAGGAACACACCGCAGTCACATTTACAAACAACAATAAAACATAAATACCAAGGAGCAGGTGTATATCACAATGCCAAGAATGTGAATCAATATATCTGGCGATGACAGTAAAGAATTTCAAAACTAGGTATAAAAAACATAAGAAGCAGGAAGTACGAAGCTAGCCATTCTGCCTTTGTTCGGCACTTGATAAAACATGGAAATGAACCAGCCAACATGGAACAAGACACTTATAATTAAACTTTCAAATCGCTGTAGAAATTACACTACTGGCCAGAATGACGTCAAATTGTAACGGGATATTATCGGAGAAGGGGGAAACGTATGGCAGGAGAAAAATAAATGGTTACAAAATGTAGCAATAAATAACGCTGCAAGCACCATAATTTAATAGTGGTCCGCTACAGATGACAAGTGAATCATACAACAATGCCTAAGGTGTATGTCTGACATTACACAAATTGTACTACTCAGTGCGCAGGGCTGTACAGGCATGATACTGTTAGTTACGTAAGACCATCCACCACGGCTGGTCATATCAAATCGAATGGGAAAAATTGGTTTTTAATTGTCCTGAGGCCAAAAACCGCATAAAAAGCATCAATCAAAATCAAATCAGATTACTAATTTCCATGTAACTGGCACAAAATATATTCAATATGATGTCCACCTTCTTCTGAAACAAGCTGAAATCGAGCAACAGTGTGTTCCACAACTGATCGAAGTCTTTCCGGTGTCACGTTCAGAATGTGTTGCGCAATACGTACCTTCAATGCAGCTAAGTTTGCAGTCGGAACACTGGACACAACATCTTTCAGATAGCTCCACAGCCAGTAGTCACACGGATTAAGATCAGGTGATAGGGACGGCCATGCTGTAGGGAACTGATGGCTGACAATTATAGCATTTCCGAAATGGCGCTTCAGCAGCTGCTTAGCTGGATTTGCAATGTGCGGAGGTGCATCTTGCATAAAAATGATCCCATCCACAAATCCACGCTGTTGGAGAGATGGAATGACGTGGTTGTTCAAAAGACACTCATAGCGATTACCAGTAACAGCACAGGTAACAGGACCGGAAGCACCTGTCTCTTCGAAAAAATGTGGCCTATGAAAAATGATGCCGTAAACCCGCACCACGCAGTGATTTTTTCAGGATGAAGTGTTACTGGTTGATTTGGCTGTAGATTTTCCGTTTCCCATATTCGAAAATTCTGTGTATTGACATATACTTTCAGATAGAATAGGCTTCGTCTGCCCACAAAATCTTCCACGGCTAATAATTGTCCACATCAAGCGAGCAAGAAATTCTAAAGCTAAGGTCTCTCTTGCTGGCAGGTCAACAGGAAATAACTCGCACACATGGGTAATTTGGAATGGATAGCAAAGAAGGATGTTTCGCAGGATTGTAAGCACCGTGCTCACAGGTATGTCCAATGTTCAGGCAGTTCTCAGTGCACCACACGTTTGCACACCACCACTCGTCTCCTCCTGCATTGCTGTGGCCACTGCTTCCAGTGACGTCGAATCAATTCGTTTCCTCCCTTTATCAGGTTGCACATCAAAAGGACCCGTATTTTCGAATTTCCGGATCATTATCTCCAGACCCACGGCAGTCATCGGACCAACGCCTTTTTTCAAACACTTCAGTGTCCGGAACTTTTACAGAGCAACGTGTGCACACTCATAATTATTGTAATACAGCTTTACAAGCAGAGCGCGATCATGCATTGAGACAGTCGTGGCGAACGCCGCAGATGCGAAAAGGAGCAATAGCCGTGTACCCGGGGTGTTGGTACCAACGTTAATGGGTCGAGCGCATGTCAGATGTTTTCATTTACGTATTCTGACTCATGCAGCACCATCTATTGATCAATTTTCACACTATTTTTCTGCCATACGTTTTCCCCCTTCTCTGATAGTATTTCCGTTGCAATTCGACGTCATTCTGACCAGTGGTGTTATTTCTACAGCATTTTGAAAGTTTAATTATAAGATACACACACACACAAACGCACACACATACACACACACACACACACATACACACACACACACACAAACACACGCAAAACAAATGAAAAATATCAAATCGGAACTACACGTACTACAGGTTGGATCCCTGTAAGTGTTTCGTTATATGAGTGCGTTTCCGTTTCGTATCATTGTACGTTGCCGATCTGCATTTTCGGGCTTGATATTTCGTAGTTTTTGCCCCAGATTAGCGGGGACGTTTTTGGTGTGCGTAGTCCTTTCGTGCTGGGTCCCTGGCTACGTCAGGTGGACCCGTCGCCCCTTGTGAATCGCGAAGGAGACGTCGCTCATCCCGGCTTCCGATCGCCCACTTCGCAGCGGGTGAAGGATCGTTCGAATCGCGCCAATCGCCACAAATCACCAGTGGATACCACTAGCACTGAAACCAACCCCCGTGACGACTGTCCACGGTCCCGTGTCAGGGACCGTTCTTCAGTGTCGTTGTCGTCCGACGACTCTTCTGATCGCTCAGTAATCGATCTTTCCGTGATGAGGCGGCGGCCACCTCGGCTGTGTCTGACCACCACCAATGAGTGCACCTCTTTCTCTGTTGTCCCGCCACCGTGGCGAGTCTTCTGGGCGCCCTGACCCACATGGAAAGTCCTCTGGCTGTCGCTCCATACTCTCCCGGCGGACACCGCACCGGATGGTCCAGTGGATGCGGATATGGCTCCTGTTGCCGACCCTCCTTCGCAGGAGACACCATCCAGCCCTCTGAAAAAAGGGGAGATACCATCTATTGTGGTTTATAATGTCACTAATTATACAAAACTAAACTCTGAGCTCCAGCGGCTCATCTTCGGCCAGTTGCGAGCTGTATATCAAAAGGATCATGTGAAATACTTGCTCGACAGTAGGGACGACTATCATACCGTTCTCGAATTTGCCAGAACAAGGGCGATGCCTTACTTTACCCACCAGACGTCGGGCAATCGGAGGACCAAAATCGTCATCAAGGACTTGCCCTCAGAGGTTACAGCAGGGGAGGTCAAGGAGGAACTGCTCCGTTTGAGGATCCTTTGGTCCACCAGTATAGCATGAGAGATCCTGAGACCCGGGTGTTGATACCCTGCCCTACACATGCCACTCACTTTCCCAGAGGGAATACATAGAGCACATTTACCAAATCTGGCACCTTCTGTACACGAAGGTCTGGATTGAATCGTACCAGGGCCGAAATGAGCCTGTCATCTGTCGCAAATGCCAGCGTCTATGACATACTGGGAATTACTGCTGCCTACCATTGCAATGTGTTAAGTGTGCCGGCCCACATTTAATGGAGAACTGCACCCTCCTCACCTCAGAGAAACCTACATGTGCCAGGTATTTGGGCTCGAGCCACGATATCTACCACATGGCATCCAGAAGGGGGCGCCCTGTTTACCAGAAGGCATTGAAGTCTTCACGTTCTCCCAAAAAGAAACCAAGAACGAATCGCCTTCCCACACCGTAATGGGGCACCACCAACTTAACTGTTTTGTGGGGCCAGCCTGGTGCACCTCCCTGAGCAGCTGCTGTGGGACTACCCACTCAGACACTGGACGTTTCTGAGGCACCTGTTTCCCCGTCTGCCCAGACTCCCAAGTCCTCCTTTGCTGCTGCAGCCCAGTCTCCCCTTCATTGTCCGTTTTCCATGATGGCTTCTCCTGCACACCCACTACAGGAGCCAGTTTTGTCCCCCTCCAATCCACCTGTGGGTGTATCCCAGCCTTCTGCCCCTATCCCCAGTCTGCCTACTACTACACCCACCCCTGTCCGCCGCAGGGGCAAGAAGCCCACCCGGGACCTTTGCCTGGTGGCAGCGGATGAGACGTCCTTTCGGGAGGACATGCGTGACATCCTCCAGGTCGTTAGCTTCTTCATGCAACCCTGAATCCGGGCTGTTATTCATGACACTGCCCACAAAATCCGTCAGTAGGAGGACATGCTCTTCAGTCATCACCCTCGTGTACGGGCTAAGTCAAATATTGCTGTAATGGCGGCTCAACCACCACAACCACACCAGCCCCCTCGGGATCCTGTGGCCTGCATTTTTAATACCAATGGAATTAAACAGATGAGGACAGAGCTGAACGCCTTCCTCCATGACCATCGTGTGGATATTTTACTGGTCACAGAAACACACCTTAAACTGGTGGACGATCTCTGCCTTTGCAACATGGTGTGTTACCACTCTGACTGCCTTGACCACCTTGGGGGGGGGGGGGGGGGGGCACGGCTGTGTTCGTCAACAAAGCACTTGTCCATACCCAGGAGACTCGGCAGCCAATGGAACACATAGAGGCCACAGTGGTTACCATTTCCACACGCCTTGGTGCCATTACCTTCACAGCAGCTTACTTGAGCCCAAACAAGCCACTGCTCGAAGTGGACCTTCACATGTTGACGTACTTCAATAGGCTCATCATTGGGGCAGATCTCAATGCCAAGCACCCGACTTGGCATTCTCGGGTCTCTAACCCCAGGAGGACACTTTAACTCTGTCAGTCTATGGCCCCTACGAACCTACCCTTATCCCAGTCCGGTCCAAATGCCAGTAAGACGTTCTGGATGTGGCCATATTAAAAAACGTCGCCCCTCAGTTTTCCCTGGAAGTTCTCCATGACCTGGCCTCTGACCATGACCCAGTCCTCCTGCGCCTCACCGATGCTGCTCTTTCATTGGATGTTCATTCCACTGTGACCCACACCTATTAGGACAAGTTCGCCAGGGTACTTAATAACACCATTAGGCACGACCTCGACTTGACAACACCAGCCAATATAGTCCGTGCTGGGGATTACCTTACTGCCAAGATCCAGAAAGCAGTGAACCGCTCCATCTCCATTGTCCCTCTGGCCTTAAGCCCCGTGGACGATTTGCCTCCCATGTTACAGGAACTGAAAGTGCAAAAGAACCGCTACCGCCCGTAGTGGAAGTAGTTCCGCGATCCTCAAGCCAAATGAAGCGCCTCCAGCGCGAATTCTGCTCTCAGCTTGCTGACTGGAGGTCCAAACAATGGGAGGACCGCATGTCCACTTTCCTTCTACACCATAAGTCCGACTGGGCTGTCATTTGCACCCTGCAGTGTTCTGTGCCAGCTACTGCCCATCCTCTTCGCACTGCAGTGGGCTTGGCATATGATACCTTCAGAATTGTGGAAACGCTGGCGGATACGTTTGAGGCCCAAAAGCATCTCCTTATCCCTGAGTGCCACCTGGCACAGTCTGCTGATGACACAGCACTATACCACTGGACGTATCACTGACGCCGTCATCGCCCGCCTCCAACGACAGGTGAACGCCACCATCACCTGGTGCCGGACAAACAAAATCGCTCTTAATGCCGCCAAAACTACGGCGGTCTATTTCACGAAACGGCGCCCAGTCCTTCGCCGCAATATTTCGATTGCAGGCTTGCAGGTGCCCTGGTCCCCGACGACCATCTATCTGGGGGTCCGAATGGACCACAAGCTGCTCTTCCACTGTCATGTAGAGTATGTCGCCAACAAGGGGCAAAAACTGACCATGGCCTTGGGCCCCCTCTTCCTCAGTACGGACCTTAAACTGCCTACCAAGCTCCGTATCTACTGGGCCGTTATCCTGCCTGCCCTCACGTGTGACTCCACTGCATGGGCCATGATTAGTGTCAGCAGGATGCGGACGTTGCAGCGCCTGCAGAACAAGGTTCTCAGGTGGAGCCTGCACGTCCCGCCACTCACGCGGATTGTGACTCTTCATGAGGAAGCAGATATCGTCCCTCTCAAGGAGACCATACGCAACAACGTACAGTGGCTCTATGAGCAAGTGGATGCCCTGCGGTACACTGTCCATGGGCTACGCCACGTTGGGACTAAACATCCACGTCGCTTGCATCGCCATCCAGTTCCACTGACTATCCTAGAGGAATCGGCTTCCGAACAGAACTAGCGCTGGGCCTGGCACGCCCTCCATGGCTGCCTCCTTTGCCAAGACTAGCCCTCCAATCCACGTCCACGACTTTCCAATCCTAACTGCTTTTGTTGGAAACGTTTTTATGTCAGACTGAAGAATACTGTCACCGTTGCAGGGTGATTTGGGACTCCAAGTCCCACCGCCACACCTCCAAAGTGTATTGCCGTGACGCAGTGGCAATGCCCTATGGTTTATATGGTTTATATTTACTGGCTCACCAACACAGTTAGACCGCAGTAAAATAAAAGAAAAAGAAACATTTAAAAGGCGAAAGATAAACGCACAGCTACAGCTGGCAACCATGCGCACTGTAAACACACACAAAACAAATGAAAAATACCAAAACACACAATACACGAAGAAGAGACGAAAATTAACACACAGTGACAGCTGGCAACACTATACAACGTAAACAAACATATTGCTCACACAGTACAAATTGCAAGTGATGTGCTACAAGAAATGTGGACGAAATGGTTCCATGTTTACAAAAATTTGCTGTGTGTTGCACAATTTTGTTCGTGATCTAGACAGATACAGATTTGAAGGCATTTCAGTACTTCTGGGTTACATGACAAGTCAGCAGACCCCACACAAATGGCAAGAAATGTGTGCTACCCTCAACAATCGTCTTCTTCTCTGAAGACCTTTGTCTCCAATGTCTGGTGCAAACTTTAATTTTGTGCAGCTTATTTGAACATGCTTCACACTTCATGGACATCGATGGATATTTTTCAGCTTCACAGATGCAACCTTCTGTTCTGATATGAAGCTGGTATCTGTACAGATATCATTGGTGGTCTTGCAGATCTCGAAGACGAAGTTATAATCAAATCTAGGCCTTTCGCTGCTTACAGGCGTTGATAAAGTTCCATTCTCTAGCCAACATTACGACCTACACGACCGTACTACCAAATAACAGTTAGTAGCGATCCCAATACGTCTCGTGTCGACTGTGAACATGCGTCCTTCCCTGTTGCTTGGCCAGTCAGCAGTCGCGTAGTGTGAAGGCCGCTATTGGAAGCAATGTTCCGCCAGCAGTGGTCTAGTGGCGCCTCTGCGATACGCAGTGGAACGGCTCGTCTCTCACCCTCGACCGTCGCCTCTCCTGGACCCCCATCTCCGGACAATCCAACCTAAGGCACGCTCCTGACTCCATCTCCTCACGCTCCTTTCCGGCTATACGTGGCGTCTGGACTCCTCCACCATACTCCACAACTATAAATCCCTCATCCGCCCTATCTGTTATGCCTATCTGACCTGGATCTCCGCCCCCCCCCCCTACCTTTTACAAATCCCTTCTGATCCTTGAACGCCATGCCCTCCGCCTCGCCTATCACATTCGTCTCCCCTCCCCCACGTGGATCCTGTACCATCTAATTCCGTTCCCCCGCCTCCTCTTTTTCCTCGGACTGATATGGATCCTCTACACCTCCCATAAACTCGATCCTCCTCACACGCTTGTCTCACCCATCCTCTCCCACCTTCACCCACTGCTGTGCTTGTATTCACATGTCCCACCTGCTCTCCATCTTTCCACCCTCCTCACCCTCTCCCAAGGTGGCTTCCGCCAGCTCCCCCTCCCTGATGATGCCCTCCTCCCTTCCATCTATCCCTTGTATCAACTTTGATCCTCTCCTCCCACTTCCTGTGTTTTTTCCTTTGAGCACCCTCCCTCCCTTCTCTCCTCCTTCCCTCCCTCCTCCCTTTCTACCCACTCCTCCCCTAGGCTTCCCCTACCCTCGTCCCACTACTCCTCCTCCCATCTCCTCTGCCATTGGCATCTTTGCTCTCCCATCTCCCTCCCCCTCACCTTTCTGCCCCTCTTGGCAGGTCCCTGGACTCGCACACATTACATGAACATTCGCTCGTCGGAGATCATCGCCATCCATTTCTCGTGTGTGCCGTCGTGTTTTGTGTTTAGTGTTCACGGTCACACTCCATCGTTCACATCTGCTATCGACATCATCAGTGTTTGTGCGTCGTGTCAACAGTTTGTAGTGTGGATTATCGTCGAGTGTGAACGGCTCTGTGGTTTTGTATTTATGTTTCTATTGTTTTATTACCTGCCATTATGTTAATCATGTGTATTTCTTATGTTTTTTCTCATTGTCTATTCTACGGCTGAAGAGCAGCTTAGAATGCTGCTGCCAGCCTGCCTGTTGTACAGGTTTTAAAATCACAGTAAAGAAAAAAAAGCCCGTCTCAAGGCGACCATTTAAACCATTGCCAGCGGAAGCGCCACTGACAAGGAAAACCTCCGATCACGCCCCCCTCAGATTGAGTCGTAATAAGGTCGACTGGATAGCCCGTCAAAACTGTTGAAAACGGCAAGAAGGTGTAATGAACGGTGAAAATAGCAAAAGCTAACAGTGAACGCCCAAAGCTTAAGATGTGTAGCATCACGCTAGAAAAAACCTTATACGACTTGATTGGGCAATGCAACTCACAATACCAATAAAAAAATACAGCACCTGCAAAATACATTCAGCTCCTTAGGCAGTGAGTCCTCTGGCCCAATTAAAAAATGATAAGTCCAGTCCCTGTGCACATAATAAATAAATTAAATTGTTTTACCTCTAAAGCAGCTACGGCGGAAAGCGATGTATTCCGGTCTCTTATATATATATATATATATATATATATATATATATATATATATATATATATATATATATATATATATATATGCTAGCTACAGGCCCAGCGGTGTGCAATGCTGACCGTAATGTTTCGGAATGGACATGAAATTCTTTTGCCTGATAAATGGAAACATTTAAGAAAAAATCCACCATCTTTGAGAAACATATGACCTGGACATGGAGGTAGTGGTGAATTACTAACACTGATTTTTTGTGCAACTATATTCCAGGTTTAGAATGGCTTATCAAAAACGTCTGACAATTGAAATTACATTACTCAAAAATTACATCATATTTATTAATTGATTAAGGAACAATGAGATTTCTACAGCAAGTATCATTTAATCTCACTAAAAGAGCATAAATACAAATCATTAAATTACATATACCAGTTTTAACAAATCTTACATACTTTACAAAAGGGAAGTGTCTAACTAGCAGTTTTCATCAAACGGCCGGCCGGTGAGCGGTTCGAGGCGCTACATTCTGGAACCGCGCAACCGCTACTCTCGCAGGTTTGAATCCTGCGTCGGGCATGGATGTTTGTGATGTCCTTAGGTTAGCTCGTGGTGTTGAGGTAGCGTTCGCGCGGTTTGCGTTACCACCGTGCGCGAAGTCCGGGGTTCGATTCCCGGCGGTGCAAGGATTTTTCCTGCAACTGGGTGTTGTTGTGTCGTCTTCATCACCATCATTCATCCCCATTACGGTCGGAGGAAGGCAATGGCAAACCACCTCCACTAGGACCTTGCCTAGTACAGCGGGTCTCCCGCATCGTCCCCTACGCTCCACTGAGTGTGGGAGCTCATCATCATTAGGTTAGTTATGTTTAAGTAGTTCTACGTTCTAGGGGAATGATGGCCTCAGATGTTAAGTCCCACAGTGCTCAGAGCCATTTGAACCACATTTTTCCCATCAAATCAGTTTACGTACGTTCTGGGGTTACTGAAAAATTACAAATTTATCCGCCAACTCACCTACACTAACGCGCTGGCAAAACGAGTCATAAATATTTAACATCTTTACCTTGCTTGCGAGAAGACTTCTGCTTACCTGTTGCTCACAGAGAGATACCTACAACTGTGCGCCAAGCGCTCTCTTACTCCAACACTACAATCTCCTGCCAGAACCAATATCTTTGGCTCTGCGGTCGTGCACAGTCAGCGACCCGCTTTACAAAGCCTATCAGAGGAGATACATTGTTTATAATAGTTTCATTTTGGTTTACATTAATGTTATTATCACATTCGGGTACCACATACAAGTCTTCCCTAGTAGACTCCTTTCGCCCCATGTAGCCACACCGTCGTAGTTATGTGGTTGCGGTACTGGACCGTGAAGTGGAGGGTGCGTGTTCAAATATCACTAGCGTCAACCCCCCTCCTTTTTTTATTTTCGATCGTCGGTGTGTCTTTTCTCCTTCTGTAATCTTAGCAATTGTCGTACTATACATTAGTGATAGAGTATGTCATATGGTAAGAATATATTGCTGTCGCAAGTAAATCTAATGAAGAGTAGGAGCAGGTGAAATGCCTCATCGATTTTTCATATAAATGAAAGCAACAAATAAGCGGGTGTGAGCTATGTTATGACAAAGGAATTCAGAAATGAAAACTTAAATAACCAAAGGCAAAAGTCAACATGTGGCATTTTTGTAGAACATGTGGAGGTGCGTACGTCTACTGGTAGCTTTCCCGAACGTCGCTGTTGCAAACGGACGTTACCGCACGACACGGGCACGAGTCTGAATATAGCGAACAGACACGTCAATAACCGGGCGAACAGTTGGTGACGAGCGCGAGTTGAACACGGTTCTTCCTTTTCGTAATCCAACACCGTAACCACATAAACACGACGCCAAATGTGCCTGAACATGCTCGACGCTGTGTATCTTGAACTTGGAGCGTTCAATGTTTCTATTTTGCTTCTTTTTTCCCAGAACAGTACACCTTCCTTCCGTTTTCATGTTTGATCTGTGTTCAGTTTTTGACAGGCCGTCCTCTGGGCCATCTTGAAACTAAATAAGGGGGGGGGGGGGGGGGGTGCGATGCGGCGTCTCTCTTGTGAGAACTGCTTCTCAGCAGCTCCGTGTGAAGGGGCAGCGTAAAGTTTATAACAGATTGTTGTTGTTATCTCGTACACAGCAATACTTATTTCAAGTAAGAAAGATTTGTTTATTTCAATACTTCAATGAACTGGTTGCAGACAAAAGAGGTTAGATGGATTGTCGTGTCTGCGCAACACATACAGGTTTGTATATTGCTGTTTATGGACATTTTCCTAAGGGTTCTCATAACAAGAATTTATAATAAGTAACACGACCCTAGTGATTACATTAAACATTACAAGGCACCTGGTGGAAAAGGTAGCACATGTTGAGCCTCAGAAATGACATTAGGGATGGGACTGTAATAACATAGCCAAAGAAACTGGTACACCTGCTTAATACCGTGAGAGGCAGCTCGAGCACGCTGAAAAGCCGCAACACGATGTGGCATGGACTCGACTAATGTCTGAACTAGTGCTGGCGGGAATTAATACTATGAGTCCTGCCCGGATGTCCATAAATTCCTAACAGCAAGTTGCAAGCCATCACAGGTATGCTCAATAATGTTCATGTCTGTGGAGTTTGGCAGCCTTTTTTTTGGGGGGGGGGGGGGGGTCCTCAGTCTACTGACTGGTTTGATGCGGCTCGCCACGAATTCCTCCCCTGTGCTAACCTCTTCATCTCGGAGTAGCACTTGCAACTTACGTCCTCAATTATTTGCTTGACGTATTCCAATCTCTGTCTTCCTTTACAGTTTTTGCCCTCTACAGCTCCCTCTAGTACCATGGAAGTCATTTCCTCATGTCTTAGCAGATGTCCTATCATCCTGTCCCTTCTCCTTATCAGTGTTTTCCACATATTCCTTTCCTCTCCGATTCTGCGTAGAACCTCCTCATTCCTTAACTTATCAGTCCACCTAATTTTCAACATTCGTCTATAGCACCACATCACAAGTGCTTCTATTCTCTTCTGTTCCGGTTTTCCCACAGTCCATGTTTCACTACCATACAATGCTGTACTCCAGACGTACATCCTCAGAAATTTCTTCCTCAAATTAAGGCCGGTATTTGATATTAGTAGACTTCTCTTGGCCAGAAATGCCTTTTTTGCCATAGCGAGTCTGCTTTTGATGTCCTCCTTGCTCCGTCCGTCATTGGTTATTTTACTGCCTAGGTAGCAGAATTCCTTAACTTCATTGACTTCGTGACCATTAATCCTGATGTTAAGTTTCTCGCTGTTCTCATTTCTACTACTTATCATTACCTTCGTCTTTCTCCGATTTACTCTCAAACCATACTGTGTACTCATTAGGCTGTTCATTCCGTTCAGCAGATCATTTAATTCTTCTTCACTTTCACTCAGGATAGCAATGTCATCAGTGAATCGTATCACCTTGTATTTTAATTCCACTCCTGAATCTTTCTTTTATTTCCATCATTGCTTCCTCGATGTACAGATTGAAGAGTAGGGGCGAAAGGCTACAGCCTTGTCTTACACCCTTCTTAATACGAGCCCTTCGTTCTTGATCGTCCACTCTTATTATTCCCTCTTGGTTGTTGTACATACTGTATATGACCCGTCTCTCCCTATAGCTTACCCCTACTTTTTTCAAAATCTCGAACAGCTTGCACCATTTTATATTGTCGAACGCTTTTTCCAGGTCGACAAATCCTATGAACGTGTCTTGATTTTTCTTCAGCCTTGCTTCCATTATTAGCCGTAACGTCAGAATGGTCTCTCTCGTGCCTTTACTTTTCCTAAAGCCAAACTGATCGTCACCTAGCGCATTCTCAATTTTCTTTTCCATTCTTCTGTATATTATCCTTGTAAGCAGCTTCGATGCATGAGCTGTTAAGCTGATTGTGCGATAATTCTCGCACTTGTCAGCTCTTGCCGTCTTCGGTATTGTGTGGATGATGCTTTTTCGAAAGTCAGATGGTATGTCGCCAGACTCATATATTTTACACACGAACGTTTAGTCGTTTTGTTGCCACTTCCCCTAATGATTTTAGAAATTCTGATGGAATGTTATCTATTCCTTCTGCCTTATTTGACCGTAAGTCCTCTAAAGCTCTTTTAAATTCCGATTCTAATACTGGATCCCCTATCTCTTCTAAATCGACTCCTGTTTCTTCTTCTATCACATCAGACAAATCTTCACCCTCATAGAGGCTTTCAATGTATTCTTTCCACCTATCTGCTCTCTCCTCTGCATTTAACAGTGGAATTCCCGTTGCACTCTTAATGTTACCACCGTTGCTTTTAATGTCACCAAAGGTTGTTTTGACTTTCCTGTATGCTGAGTCTGTCCTTCCGACAATCATATCTTTTTCGATGTCTTCGCATTTTTCCTGCAACCATTTCGTCTTAGTTTCCCAGCACTTCCTATTTATTTCATTCCTCAGCGACTTGTATTTCTGTATTCCTGATTTTGCCGGAACATGTTGGTACTTCCTCCTTTCATCAATCAACTGAAGTATTTCTTCTGTTACCCATGGTTTCTTCGCAGCTACCTTCTTTGTACCTATGTTTTCCTTCCCAACTTCTGTGATGGCCCTTTTTAGAGATGTCCTTTCCTCTTCAAGTGTGCTACCTACTGTGCTATTCCTTATTGCTGTATCTATAGCGTTAGAGAACTTCAAACGTACCTCGTCATTCCTTAGAACTTCCGTATCCCACTTCTTTCCGTATTGATTCTTCCTGACTAATGTCTTGAACTTGAGCCTACTCTTCATCACTACTATATTGTGATCTGAGTCTATATCTGCTCCTGGGTACGCCTTACAATCCAGTATCTGATTTCGGAATCTGTGTCTGACCATGATGTAATCTAATTGAAATCTTCCCGTATCTCCCGGCCTTTTCCAAGTATACCTCCTCCTCTTGTGATTCTTAAACAGGGTATTCGCTATTACTAGCTGAAACTTGTTACAGTACTCAATTAGTCTTTCTCCTCTTTCATTCCTTGTCCCAAGCCCATATTCTCCTGTAACCTTTTCTTCTACTCCTTCCCCTACAACTGCATTCCAGTCGCCCATGACTATTAGATTTTCGTCCCCCTTTACATACTGCATTACCCTTTCAATATCCTCATGCACATTCTCTATCTGTTCATCTTCAGCTTGCGACGTCGGCATGTATACCTGAACTATGGTTGTCGGTGTTGGTCTGCTGTCGATTCTGATTACAACAACCCGGTCACTGAACTGTCCACAGTAACAGACCCTCTGCCCTACCTTCCTATTCATAACGGATCCTACACCTGTTATACCATTTTCTGCCGCTGTTGATATTACCCGATACTCATCTGACCAGAAATTCTTGTCTTCCTTCCACTTCACTTCACTGACCCCTACTATATCTAGATTGAGCCATTGCATTTCCCTTTTCAGATTTTCAAGTTTCCCTACGACGTTCAAGCTTCTGACATTCCACGACTCGTAGAACATTATCCTCTCCTTGATTATTCAATCTTTTTCTCATGGTAACCTCCCCCTTGGCAGTCCCCTCCCGGTGATCCGAATGGGGGACTATTCTGGAATCTTTTGCCAATGGAAAGATCATCATGACACTTCTTCAACTACAGGTCACATCTCCTGTGGATACACGTTACGTATCTCTAATGCACTGCTTTCCATTGCCTTCTGCATCCACATGTCGTGGATCATTGCTGATTCTTCCGCCTTTAGGGGCAATTTCCCACCCCTAGGACAAGTGAGTGCCCTGAACCTCTATCCGCTCCTCCGCCCTCTTTGACAAGGCCGTTGGCAGAATGAGGCTGACTTCTTACGCCGGAAGTCTTCGGCCGCCAATGCTGATTATTTATCAAAATTTATTCAGTGACGGGGATCGAACCCGGGATGTGGATTTATTTAAACTCAGAAGAGTGTTCCGGTAGCCACTCTGTAGCAATTCTGGACGTGTGGGGTGCCCCATTGTCCTGCTGGAATTGCCCAAGTCCGTAGGAAAGCACAAAAGGCAAGAATGGATACAGGTGATCAGGCACTGTGCTTACTTACATGTCACCTGTCAGAGTCGTATCTACACGTATCAGGGATCCCACATCGATCAATTTCACACGCCCCATACAATTACAGCCGGCCGCGGTGGTCTAGCGGTTCTAGGCGCTCAGTCCAGAACCGCGTGACTGCAACGGTCGCAGGTTCGAATCCTGCCTCGGGCATGGATGTTTGTGATATCCTTAGGTTAGTTTAGGTTTAAGTAGTTCTACGTTCTAGGGGACTGATGGCCATAGATGTTAAGTCCCATAGTGCTCAGAGCCATTTCATACAATTACAGAGCCCCCACCACTCCTGACACGCAAATAGTTCAAATGGCTCTGAGCACTATGGGACTTAACTTCTGAGGTCATCAGTACCCTAGAACTTAGAACTACTTAAACCTAACTAACCTAAGGACATCACACACATCCAAGCCAGAGGCAGGATTCATGGGGTTCTCTCCATGCTCGCACACATCCATGCGCTCGATACAATTTGAAACGAGACTCTTCCTACCAGACAACATGATTCCAGTGATCAACAGTCCAACACCGGTGTTGACGGGCCCAGGGGAGGCGTAAAGCTTTATGTCGTGCAGTCATCAAGGGTACACGAGTGGGCCTTTGGTACCAAAAGCGCATATCTATGATGTTCCGTTGATTGGTTAGCACGCTGACAGTTGCTGATGGCCCAGAACTGAAATCTTCAGCAATTTGCGGAAGAGTTGCACTTCTGTCACGTTGAACGATTCTCTTCAGCCGCCGGTGGCCCCGTTCTTGCAGGGTCTTTTTCCCGCCGCAGCGATGTCGGAGATTTGATGTTTTACCAGATACCTGATATTCACTGTACATTCGTGAAATGGTCATACGTGAAAATCCCCACTTCATCGCTATCTCGCAGATGCTGTTTCCCATCGCTCGGGCGCCGACTATAACATCACATTCAAACTCACTCAAATCTTGATAACCTTTCGTTGCAGCATCAGTAACCGATCTAAGAAATGCGCAAGAGACTTGTTGTCTTATATAGGCGTTGACGACTGTAGCGCCATAGTCTACCTGTTTACATATCTCTGTATTTGAATACGCGTGCCTATACGTGTTCCTTCGACGCTTGAGTGAATTAAATGTTAAACGAGGTAGGGAGTCTGCATTTTAAACTTCCAAGTAATGAATTCTCTCTCGGACAGGAAAGTTGTTCCAACGTAAAGTGACAGGTTGCAGGCTCAGAGCACCCTGTAGCATATGTTCACTGAAGCTGATGAGCACTGTGATTGGTTCCAGCACTTGGTGCTCTGGGTGGCTGATTCTCGCTCTGTCTGTTGCGCTGCAACATGAGAGCGCCCTGGCGTTGCCCGGGCGCATCGCACAGTAACTGCGGGACGTGGGTGCCACTGCTACTGCCGGTCGATGGGCAGTTGAGCTGCACTCATAGCCCTCATGTTAAAAGTGCGTCAGCCGATTACGACCTGAAAGAAGAGAGGGGTGTCTCGCGGAGTGATCAACACCCTCCATTTTCCGTTACCTCCTCCAGCTGACAGGCAAGGTGCTGCTGGGTCCACAGCTTCTACAGAAAT
Organism: Schistocerca gregaria; assembly: GCF_023897955.1. Taxonomy (NCBI): domain Eukaryota; kingdom Metazoa; phylum Arthropoda; class Insecta; order Orthoptera; family Acrididae; genus Schistocerca; species Schistocerca gregaria. The sequence goes on from NC_064921.1 coordinate 527,046,243, forward strand.
GTCGGCAAGGTAAAAGCAGGATTTGACATCGGCATGATACAACCTCAAATTTCGGTACAGCCATCCCGTTACCTATTTCCAAGACTGTTGCAAATCCTTCCATCAAAACCTGTAACGATTCTTTACAAAGCACGGTTATTGATGTCTGTCTCTATTCCTCTCTGGCGTGTTAAAACTCGTAAGTTCACCAGGAAAGTTTTAGCCACGACCTCGTAAGAGTACACTGGTCGTTTTGGAGCGCTATAACGGTATTTAATTAGTACCAGGCGGTCATGTGGCGCTCCACTGCTGATTCGTCTTGGCAGTGAAATGACGTGTACGTAAGTCTGTTACTTGGCATCAGTACAGTATGATGGTTCGATATGGAGACATGACGGGATGTCAGAATGAAGCTATTCTCTATGGACGTGCTCATGATAACGCCGTGAATGAATCTGCCCTTTTATTTACTTATTTATTTATTTTATTTTGGCAGCAAAGACCATATAGCCAACAGTAGGTACAAAAGTGACATATTAACAAAACTGCAGTTTCCACAGCAGAATAATGAAGAGTTCAATGAGCAAGTTCTTAATGTAAAATAAAAACACTAAAAGGCGATCACCAAACAGATAGCAGAAATTAAAACAGATTCAAGTTAACAGTAGTGCAATTTTCACAACTGAACAAACAGTCTGAAGTAGGAAGATAGTTCGTTATATAAATTTAAAAAACCAAAATTATGACTCAGGGTTCGAACGGGACGGGTTTCAGAATGGAGTGACATCTAAAGCAAATTATAATCGAAAGCTCCACAACAGCGTTGATTACAAAAGTTACTTCTTAATGCAAAGTAAAATCACAAACGGACGTCCCAGTTTTCCACCGGGCTGGTTCCACACAGCTTATAGGTCAAAGATGGATACCGGAATCTTCTAAATAGTTTGCGATCTTTATATATAACCGGTCAAGTAAAGCAGTACACTCGTAGGGAGGGGTAACCCCTCGCAACCACTTTTATGTACAAGATCACCAGTGCTGATAAGTACTAGGTATACCCCTACATAATGTGGTTCAAATCTGCTACCGACGTTGAGTCCTGATCACAGTGTCCAGAGGCGACGATTTTCAACCGGTGTAGGTGGACAGAGTAACACCCGTGTCCCAGCCTCACGCGGATGACAGAAGTCACATGACGTCTACTAAGGTTCACCGAGGCGAACCATGGCCGAGAAGAAACTTCCGGTTCTGTCGCCATTATAGTGCAGGGATACGTGCCATTCACAATTCCAGTGGTGATAAGCAGCCTTCTTGAATGCCGAGATGAAATCCTTATAATGGATTGCTGTTGAGCAGAACTGTCCTTCCATAATGCTCATCTTAGCCAGGCAATCAACAGTTTCACTGTGGAGAGTGGCTTGATGCCTTTTGTCCAAAGTAAGTGGACCTAAATACTCAGTGTCCGCGCGTCTGTTATGGTCTCTAAGACATCCAACACGTAGCTCTTTGTCTCTTTACCAGACGCCGGATCTCTGTGCCATAATAAACAACGTTACTGATGGTTAGTAACTCCGCTTTGTACATAAAGTACTCAGACTGCAGTCCCAACATTTGGTATTGCAGTGTCGCAGCTATTACACGAGTGCAGATTTTTGCAGTAAGTTTTGTTACGTTATGGTAAGCTGTTTTGGAAGTGTGAAGTATAGTAGAATTGACCGTTTTGTTCATTATTTGGAAAGTGTTGAGCACCTTTCAAAAGAAGAAGTGAGCGCTAGGAAAGAATATAGGCCTCCCGCTCGATCCAGTGAAAACCGAGCGGACGTCAATATAAACATGGCTTCAGTGTCACAGGCGAACAGTTATAGGGGAAGGGGAAGCGCCAGTAGGAGCAGGTTCATTAACCGGGACCGGCATGCCAACTGCAGTCAGCTGAGAGAGAATGACGTAATGGGTGCGTGACATCTGTCAGGTGGTAGCTATGTCAGAGGCAGTAATATCACACGTCAGGGAAATGCTTAGTTCTCTGTGAGGAGGCTGGCGTTTACAGACTGCAACCGTCCGCTAGCAACGTCCTTTGTATAGAAGGCAACTACTAAACAGTACTCTGAAAATAATATCAACGAAAATAGGAGGGCTAAGGAGAGTGACACTGCTAAACAATTTGTTTCTTCATAAAAGGAAGTAGCATTTTGTGAGAGTGAAAGTTCAGATAGATATCAGCAGAATCATTTTAAAGGGGATCTTATTTCAGAAAGTAAATATGTAGATCAGGAGGTGAGGGTGGATCAGCACCACAGAACAAATGAGAGGCTACCTGGAGACTGTGTAATTAATAATATGAAAACGCAGGAGGAACAGGATGACAGTGTTGAGGAGTTTTTTAATAAATTAAGTGGAGTTATTTCAGAAAGTGAAGACTAGGAATCAGGAGAGGAAGAAGAAGGGGGTAATATAGATAATTCCGTCAATATCTTGGAAAGGGTTGCAGAAACAGAATATATTTCAGATGGAGAGGAGGGAAAAGACGGAGATGATTTTCCATTATGAGTTATTTAGTGAAAGAGGCTAGTAGTAGTAGAAACAAGGTGAAAGAGGATCCTGTAAGTGTACAGTTAATTTCCACAGGAGGGGTAGGTTTCGACAGACGAGAGGTGGTGTATGATTTACTAGATGAACCTGAAACTCAATGTCTAAAAATAAATCCTAGACAACCTATTATTGAAGTCATTGTATTTAATGATAAAGTTACTTGTTTAATTGACAGTGGTTCTGAAATTTATGCTGTGTCACAGGTATTTGTGAATGCTCTCCCAGTAAGTAAGGGAGTTGTGATAATGCCAGTAAGTGGATTAAACATTATTGTGGCCAAGAAAAAGTTAGTGAAGCAAGAGTTAATGATACCCATTACTATAGGTGAGGTTCAGTTGGAACACAACTTTTTGATTATTAAAATACTTAGTGTTGGGATGCTGACAGGTGCCGACATTTTACAGAAATACAAAGGAAGATTAGATTTTGGAAGTATTGAGGCACAAACCATATCCATTCCTTTTGGTGGAGAAAAAGTGTCCATTGCCAAAGACTTGCCAAATCGCTTTTGCAGAACCACAGAAAACATTGAAGAGATTGATGAAGAAGTAGAAGGGAAAGAAGTTGGTCCTGTTGAAATAAAATCATTTAAGCTATCGGCAATCAAAAACATACTCGATTTAAAGAGATACTTAATGGAGCACCAAATAAATAGAAGTAACTAAGAAGCTTCAGGGAACACACATTCTTTGCGTTGTCAGGTGGTTGACGATCACCACGCACCCCAGTTGTTGACAATACTATTTTCCCTTTCTTTTCGTGTTGTCAACTGTCCTCTCCTTCATTCAGAACTTAAGCTATCTTCTTTCCTTCTTCCCTATCAGTAAATAGTGTACTAAAGTGGTACAAAGTATACAGAGAGCTAGTGTCCCAGTAAAAACTAAAAGGACTAACCGGAAAGAGAGAGGAATGAAAAGTATGCTTTAATGTGACGATACAGTAATATGGCAAGAGTTTTCAGAAGCTTTTGTGACGTGTAAAGATGCTGTAAAAGTAATGTGTCAGAGGCACGAGAGGATCGCCTGCCTAACGAGAAAAAAGAAATTTGAACTTGATGTCTTTTGAGAACCAGAGAGGTATTCTTAAGTGTATTTAATGTTTTTAGTGACTTGTGTTTTTCTTGAATGTAGTGTACGATATGGGTTTAAGAGCCACATAAGTTGGCATGAGTTGTGCTTAATGCTTTTCTGTAAGGAAATTTTTGTATGTACTCTACATATACATTAGGTAGAAGGTATATGTGAAGAGCCACAGAAGTTGGCTGGAGTTACTTGCAGTAATGAGTACTGAAGAGCCACAGTAATCGACTAGGAGGTTCTATACGGAATTTTGTATTTGTGTACGAGATGTACAGAGCCACAGAGGTGGCATGAATTACGTTCTAATTTTTCTGCAAGGACTTTTGGTATTGTATATGCCAATAATGATGAGTATTACTTATATAATATTAGTCTAATGTGTATTGCTTAAGCTACAGAAGCTGGTGTAAAGTATTTTCAGTATGCCAACCACAATATTGTAACTTTTTGTATATAGGGTCTCTGTGAGGAATTTTCTAAAGCCACAGGAGCTGGCAAGGACAATTTGCAGCAATTTTATGAAGACTTTTCTGTAGAATTGGTATTCTTTGTATATAGTAGTATACAAGATGTCCCTCAGAGCCACTGAAACGGACATAAGTAATTTTAGTGATTTTCTAAAATAGTTTTGATGTATATAGGAGGTGTTGAGGAACTGTAGGAGGTGGACTGAATGGTTTTCAGTGCTTAATGATTTTGTATCTATTTGTGAAATGTGTATTGATGTTTTTCAGAGCCACAGATGGTGACAGAAGTAGTTTTTCATTGTATTTAATAATATTGTATTTTTTGTGTACAATATCTTATTACTGTAAAGTCAAGTAGTAAATTTTGTATTCTGAAAGAAAGTTAAGGAAGACTAAAATTTTGAATTACCACATACTGTATATTACAGGTGCTGAGAGAGAACCCAAGGCTGAGACAGAGCTGGACGCCAAATACAAGGGATGAGCCATTTGTGATTCAAATGTAAGTGCTTATGACCTATAATCATTTTACTTCGTTAGTGAAAATATTTGAACCCCCCCCCCCCCCAAAGTGACAAAAATCTAGCGTGATAGTTATAGATGACGTAATGCTTCAGCTAGATTTTCAGTAAAGTTTTTGGACGAAACAAAACTAGTTTTTTTGTTTTTGAAAATGAAAGAATTAGATTAAAAAAAGAGTTTGTTGTATCAAAAACGTTTGTAAAAATATCTCCATTAATGTTTTGAAAATTTATAGAATTTTGAAAAAAATTGTAATACATCAATTTTGAAAGTTGAATTTTGTTAAAGTCATTCTTTGAACAAGAAAGAGTTCAATAGTAAAGAATCGTGTAAGAACATTAGATGTGTTATTTCTTTTCAGCTGATGAAAAACAACTTTTTCTCCTAAAATTAATTTCCTGTACATCATCAAGCCCTAGCCAATAACAACTGATATAAATAGATACATCATGTTGAGATGTTATGTAATTTAAATAATTTGATCAAATGAAATTTTTTTGGTAAAAACAGTTTAATAAGTGTCAGTGTAGTCAAGGAAAAAAATAGAGCAAAAATTGTAAGAAATAGAAAAATATGATCAGGAAAATTTTTAGTTTGTTAGAGGGTGTGTAGCGTCACAGCTATTACGCGACTGCAGATTTTTGCAGTTAGTTTTTTTACGTTATGGCAAGCTGTTTTGGAAGCCTGCAGCATAGTAGCATTCAGCGGTGGCCGACTTGTGGCCTGCCGTTGCTATAGCGGGTCAGGAGAATGCTCACTGTAGCGCGTACTAAACTCACTTATTCACTTCACCTAAGAAACTAAATAAATATTAAGTGTTTCATTCCAAACTTCGAACATGACCTTCTGTTATTCAGACCAACTTTGTATCAGAATTCGATACCACTACCTATAATAAACCCATTAAAAAAAGTACTTAACCGACACTTAAGAAAGTAAATTCAGATGGGAAGAATAACAGTTTGTATTACTTTTGTTAGTTGAAAACAGTAATAGCACTTCAGTGTGCCGATTTATTTTATAAATATTTTGAATTCTAAATTTTCGATAATATTTCTTTCGTAATGAAAATAACAGTTTAAAAGTTAATATTTATATTTTGTGATAGGGTGAGAGTAAATGAGAGTGAATGTGTATGTGGGACATACGTCAAATTTCAATTCTATATTGTATTACACCTTACGTAACTAGCAAGTGTTGCGCCACCAGGGTGTCATGAAAACTATAAATCCCCATAACTGGTGGATGACCTATATCTACGAGTGTTTGCTTTTGTAATAAGACAGCCAGAAAGGTAATAAGAGGATAATCAGTTCTAAAGTACATTTGAAGCATAGTTTTCCCTAAGTTTTCGTTTGGTTTGGTTTGGAGGAGCATTTTCTTAATATTTGCAGCTTGACAGGACGTAAATGCATCTGCGAATGTTGATTGGAGTAAAACAGTTTAGGCGCGAATATGATCTTAAAAGATTGATCTGATTGGCTGTTCGTTTTGATCAACCAATCAGAGTAAAGTCTTTCCCGCGCATTGGAATGAGTTATTTGCCCTGAAAGCAACGGCATTCGGAGAGTCGTGGACGAGAACGTCATGTCTGACGTGTCCGAAAAAGTTATTTGTAAAATGAAGACGTGACTGTTATTTCACGTTCGGTTTATATCGCCGTGCAAACAGATGTATTTACGGACATTTGTGTGAAGTTTGGGAGATTTTGGAGTGTTTGTTGAAGATAAAACCGCATGCGAAACTGTCGGCCTTTGTGAAGAATTCTGCGTGGCGTGTCCAGTATACATTTACAGAACATTTTTTGGCGAGCATCTTCCTTTGAAGTATCCACTGAAAAGGACCGAGTGTGAAACTCATTTCGTAGCCTAGAGTTGACTGTATTAATCTCGTAATATTTCGGGTTGGACTTGGCACATTTCTGGCTGTCTTGCGTGTGATAAAAGCTGCATGAACTAGTAGCAGATGTGCTATCGACGTAAATGTGGGCTTGTTGACACCATAACTAATAGACAATAAAAAACATTAGTATCGAATAGCGGACATTTTCAATGAAGGAAGGAAGCATACCCTTATGCCCGTTATTACTAGAGATTTACAGGTTTATTTTGTTTTCTGAGTTATGCGGACTATGCAATCGTAAGTATGGACGATGGTTTACTTCAACGCTGCTTTTAACATCGTCTGCATAGTACCTACAAATGCAGAGCAACGGATGGTGAACGAACGCTGTACTGAGGTAGGTGTAGATTAATTTGCAGCTTGCTTCACTCAGTGCTAGCGTACTTTTTAACTCCGCTCCGCCGCAGTATGTGTCAGTAGAGGCTCCAAATAGAGACATCCCACGCCGCCTCACTTTTAGAGTCGTGCGAACAGATGCAAGGGTACTGTGGCCACTGTCGGGTAAGAAAGCGTTCCAGGTTGTGATTAATGTTAAACCCCGTTCTGAAATCGAATGCCAATAAAGGCACCGGAGCTAGGGTTAAGAAAATACCAAACGAGGATCTCAAGCAAACGAGCTTCGTGTCTTGTAGGACTAGTGATAAAAGGTGCCATTTCTCAGAGTTGCCTATTTTGTTGGTATCATCGCGGAGCGCCCAGCATATCTAGAAGACACGATGTTCGACTCACTGCCATGTAACACGGCATAAAAACATTGCTCGCGAAAATATCCTAACCGACAGAGAACGCAGAATTGTGTTTCGTCTTGTCAACAACTATCGGTTTCAAGTCTGACATGAATTGTATCTGTCAGTGAATGCAAATCCACCTCAACCAGATTCCGACCGAAAATTGCGCAGTGAAGACTATTCAGTGGAGATTTGGAGTCGAGCACCTTCAATGGACCAAACAACACAGAAACCGAAAAGCAGCCGACTACAGGCATGCTGTGTGGTCCAACGAGCCGCGATAGTGACCCTTTTGAAATGATGCGAAACGTCGAGAACACCGACGACGCAATGAGGCGTTTCACTGGGGGTGTGTGAAAGGCGTAACTCAGGTCAGTGGTGGTTCAGAGTTCTCTCGCTTGTATGAAGCTGGATATTTATAAACAAGTGTTGCCTTTCTTCTATATCCGTATGATAAGTGTGTTGTGAATAATCCCCTCTTGCAAGATGCAACAGCAGTGTTGACAGCGCTGCACGCATACATTCCTGTTTCGATGGAGACTGCGGCACCCGATCGCAACTTGACTGACCCACTAAACAACCCGAACTTAGTCGTAGCCCCGGAATGTCTGGGACTCTCTGGAACAGCAGGTGAAACGTAGCATACATCTCAGCAGTTTGGTAGCTCTATGGCATATAGTCATCAGTGTACGGTTTCAGATGAATATAGCATGCCTGTTAAAACTTGAGGGATCTGTTCCTCTACAGTATCAAGGCAACAGGCGATGAAATGAAATGTCGTGTGGCTAGGGTCTCCCGTCGGGTAGACCGGTCGCCTGATATAAGTATTTTAGGTGACGCCGCTTCGGCGACTTGCGCGTCGATGGGGATAAGATAATGATGATGAAGGCAACACAACACCAAGTCCCTGAGAGGGGAAAATCTCCGACCCAGCTCGGAATCGAGCTCCGGTGTCTAGCATGGCATTCCGTCGCACTGACCGCTCAGCTATCGAGGCGGACAACAGGCGATTATTCGCTTTATGTCACCTGGAGAGAGGGAGACGACGACGACGACAGCGACGACACTGTCCTTTTGCTTTACTCCAGTTTGCTTATTTAGTAAACCTGATACTATACAAGTTAAGAGATCAGATAAGAATTAATAGCCTGGACTACAATCCATAAAGCCAACGTCAATTCGGTAGAACAGATACTCCTAGGATAAGTTGACAAGTTTCATGTACTGACGAAAAGAAAAGAGAGTGCCGGCCGGAGTGGCCGAGCGGTTCTAGGCGCTTCAGTCTGGAACCGCGCTACCGCTGCGGTCGACCGTTCGAATCCTGCCTCGCGCACGGATGTGTGTGATGTCCTTAGGTTAGTTAGGTTTAAGTAGTTCCAAGTTCTAGGGTACTGATGACCTCAGAAGTTAAGTTCCATAGTGCTCAGAGCCATTTTTGAAGAAAAGAGATTGACTGGATTATTAGAACATTATTTGTTGTGGCGATTTAGTGAGTGATTGCTTTCGACATTGCACTGTGTCATTACGCTCAAAACTGACCAATTCTGAAGAATGGGACGTGTTAACGTCGCACGGAAAAGACGCACAAACATCTTTCTACCAGTGGAAGGAGCGCACTCCGACATATGTGAACTATATGCAGCCATCATCTACAAAATATGTTAATTTACTGAAAATATGACTGTGAAGACATCAGACTACCTGACACTGAGTTATAGCAAAATTTCATTATGCAGGGTAGCACTGTTCTAGTTTCACGATCACTTGCTGACAATTGGTAATTAGAATGAAACAGCTATGACAAATGGAAGATTGACATGTAGTAGCTAACGATGTGGTACGCTGCATCACTGGGTCACATACTAACATAATAACGTAGTAACTACAATAATCATTCACATTCACAAGCATACACTTCAAAATACTATTCATGGACAAATCTAAACAACTGCTCATAAAGATAAAAACAGTGCAATTATTAAACTGAATGTTTTACTGCGCTCTCTAATAAGACTTTATACTTGAATTCCAAAACAAACTGTAGTGAAAGGTTGTGAGAATAGCTCATAAAAGAAATCAGTTTTCTACACTGTATGTAATCCCTTTTTTCTGAATGTGAAGGCAAAACGTTAGTGAGAAACTGCTCTTTACAAGTAAAGATCACTTAACTCGATTGTTCCAGTGACGTCACTGTTCAGTGTCGGATAAATAATTTCCACACTCTTCCTAGTCTCTTTTACTGCCATGTTACCGCAATTATTACATAATAGCGCCTTTCTTCTTGCAGTATCTCCAGATATAGCCATATGCATTTCATCGTTCGTCACAGAATGCCCCAAGACGCACACAGAGCGCATACCTTTGCCACAGAAAACAGATTGCCACATATTACTCCCCTCACAGTTGTTATGATGAAGAAAGTTTACATCTACACCTACATCTATACCCTACAAACCACAGTGAGGTGCATGGCACAGGGTATGTCCCATTGTACCAGTTATTAGGGCTAGGGCTCCTTCCTGTCCCAGTCACGTATGGAGCGCGAGAGGAAGATTGTTTGAATTCCTGTGCGCGTGCAGTATTTATTTTAATCTTATCCTCGCCATCCTTATGTGACCGATACGTACATAGAGGGCTGTAGTATATGCCTAGAGTAATGGTTTAAAACCGGTTCTTGAAACATTGGTAATAGACTTTCTTGTGATAGTTTACGTCTGTTTTCAAGAGTCTGCCAGTTCCGTTCCTTCAATATCTCTGTGACGCCCTCCCACGGAATAAACAAATCCCTGCAAAATGTTACACCCAGGTAATTGTGTGAGGTGGGTGAGTCCAACAGAGACTCATTAATATTGTAGTCATTGGATACTACGTTTGTTTCGTTTTGTGAAGTGCAAAATTTTACATTTCTGGACATTTACAGGCGACAGCTTCGGCCAACGAGAACTGAGGGTGCTGAATGACCAAGTAGAGTGCAAGTTCTGAAGGAGGACAAAGCGTTCTTCTTCACACCTATTCCACGTTAAAATCTTATCAAAATCTGATTGAATATTTATCAGCTTCACTCAGACCTTACGTCATTATATATAACTGCATCATCTGAAAAAGCCTGCTTTGCCTATTAACATTGTCTTCAACATGAACAGCAAGGGTCCTCACACATTTCCCTGGGGCACACCCGAAGTTACTTCTACATCTGACGATGTCTCTCCATCCGGGATAAGATACTGTGTCCTTCCCACCAAAAAATCCTCAATTCAGTTACAAATTTCACTTTGTATCCCATATTATCGCGTAGGTGAGGTACTGAGTCAAATGCTTCTCGCAAATCAAGAAACACTGCATCTACCTAGTTGTCTTGTTCCATAGCTTTCAGTATGTCATACGAGGAAAGTGCAAGTCGGGTTTCACATGATCGATGATTCGAAATCCATGCTCGGTGGCACTGAGGAGGTCATTCTGTTCATGATACATCATTATTTTTGAGTTCAGAATATGTTCTTAGATTCCACAACAAATCAATGTCAAGAATAGTAGACGGTAGTTTTGTCGATCACTTCTACTACCCTTCTTGTAGACGGGTGTGACCTAAGCCTTTTTCCAATAACTGGGCGCGGCTTTTTGTTCGAGGGATCGACGACAGACTATAGGTAGAAAGGAGCTAACTTAGCCGCAAATGCAGTATAGAATCTGACAGGGATCTCATCGGGGCCTGGAGCTTCGTCCAATTTTAACGATTTCAGCTGTTTTTCAACACATCTTTTCAGTCGTACGAGGATTAAATTGGGAAAATCCTCCTGAGTTTTCCTTTGTAAAGGAACATTTGAAAACTGTGTTAAGCATTTCAGATTTTGCTTTGATACTCTCAATTTCAGTTTTTGTTTTATTCACTAGAGTCTGGACACTGTCTTTGATACCACTAACAGCCTTTACATTCGACCAGAATTTCTTTGGAGTTTGTGAAATGTCATTTGACAATATTCTGATACATTAGATCGTTGAAGGCATCACTCATTGGTTTCTTGACAGCCAAACGCCTTTCAATCAGCATCTCTCTCTCTCTCTCTCTCTCTCTCTCTCTATAGCCCTACACTTTGTTTCATACCCATTATACAGTAATCTCTGTGTCTTTAAAAGTTTCTTTACAATGATCGTATACCATTGAGGTTCCCTCCCATTGTGAACTATTCTGATGGGCATGTATATATCCAGTGCGTGGTGAACTATTCTTTTAAACTTGACCAACAGTTCCTCTACGTGCTTCTGACCTGTGCTGAAAGTTTCAAGTTCCTCACTGGGCTATGACACTATAGATTTTTGTCTAGTTTACTCAACACGTATATCTTTCTGATTGTTTTAGTTGTCCTTTGCACTTTGGTAATCATTATTGTCACAACCATGCCATGGACACTGACACCAGTTTCGACATGGACAACCGTAACGACGTCAGGTCTGTTTGTCACCGTTAGATCCAACATATTTCCATCTCGAGTGGGGTTTCTAACTATCTGTTCTGGGTAGTTTTCACAGGATGTCTTATCACGCCAACACTAACAAATCAGTAATTTTCCCAATTAATTGTTGGATGATGAAAGTTTCCACAGATGGTTACAGTGTGAATGGGGAAATTACGCATATGTGAACTGAGGTTTTCTCTGAAATTTTCGACTACATCAGCAAATGAGTCTGACGAGCGACAGAAGGATTCAATTATCATTTTATGCCCACCCCTGATACTGAGTCTTGCCCAAACAATCTCACATGCAACTTTTCCATAACTAGTGCAGTTTCTCGTAAAAGGACAATAAATATTTTACATACGTACTTTGTTTATAGCTTAACTTTTAAAATACTGGATTACGCAAGTAAGTTGATCCGGAAATACTAACCTGCTCAGACAGAAGTGACAATCTGGTTAATGTTACAGAACAGTGGCTCACATTTTGAAACATTCCAGACCGTATTATAGACTGAAATTCATAAACTCGACAATACAAATTGTGCTGTGCTTCTACGCTTCGCAAGTGAGTGACGTTAAATGTATATTACTGTCCTGTTAAAAGTGTGTCGGTACAGGACTCAGTGGATCCTGCCTCTAACTGTATTCGGTAGGGACAGAAGTTTACAGCACCAGTCTCGTTTCTTTAATGTGATACCTAGTACACGACAACCGCTCGTCCGCTTCTAGCGAGTAAACACTTTATTTTCTAGAATTTGTTACAGCGTAAGGTCACATGACAAGGTCGAGATATGGTTGCCCTTTACTACATCACGAGAAATAGCTCCTTAGTAATGCGAGCAGTCTCGATACTTGACTGATATTGTATGTCTACGACATTGTTAAAAATTTAGTCTGGCGATAAACGTGATTCTAGCAACTATTTTCTTCAAACTATCAAACGTATGCATGTTGCAGGATTTTGTTGACAACTATTTAAAGCGGCTGATGGAACTTACTTCGTGAAAAAAGTGTCAACGCGTATCGCCTTAGAATAAAATATTTTTATAAAAAATAACGACAGTGGACAGCGAAGCAAATACATACAGACATACTAAATGCTCATGGAGACTGTGCAACAGCTCTCAGAGTGACATGTGAAATAAAATGGGAAGTTACTTGAGTAAAAATACGCTGTCCAGTCACATTAATGTGACAATCTGCCAAAGGCCTGAATAAGCACCTTTTTCATGGCGAACCACTACGAGACATGCAGGAAGAAAGTCAGTGACGTTCTAAAACGTACCCACAGAAGAATGTCGACTCCAGCGTCGTGACCAGCCACGTTGAGTTTCTCGGTTGAGGATCCATGGCGTGAACAGCCCAATTGAGATAGTCCCATAGATTCTCCACTGGTTTTAAATCCTGTAAGTTTTGATGCCCAGGGGAGTACGGTGAACTCACTCTGATGCTCTTCGAAACACTCACGCACACTGCGACCTTTGTGACACGTTGCATTTGTCCTACTGGCAGATGCCATAGGGCCGGGGAAAGAAAAACTGCAAATAGGAACAGACATAATACTGAAGGATAGATGCGCTCTTGTGTTGATCCACTGGGCCTTTCTGAATGACGAGATCACGCAGTGAATGGGACAAGGACATTGCCCAGTCGCTAACGCTCCCTGCTAGTTGCAGGATGTATGCTTTCAGACGTTTCACGCTACTCACACTAGTGTCCATTGTCTGATTGGCCAGCTGTTGTACTGGCGTGCAAATTCCAGCCTTCGACGCCGACGCATAGCGCTCCTGGCTCACCGACGTACAAATTGGCATAACATTGGCCTCTCTGCTCCAGCCACACGTGGGGAAGACCGACACACACATAAAGGACTCAGGAAATTTCATTGAGAAGCTGAAGAAACTGAAACATGCACCAAATGACATCCTGGTCAGCTTCTATGTTGTTTCTTTGTTTACGAAAGTGCCGCTCACTGACGCTCTGGAGCACATCGGTTCCATTTTCCCGCAAGACATCACAAAGCTCTTCCATTCATATCTCACCACGACCTATTTCACGTGGAATGGCGATTTCTACGAACAGCTGGAAGGCGTCGCCATGGGTAGTCCTCTTAGTCCAGTGGTGGTCAACCTCTTCATGGAACAATTCGAAGCACAGGCACTGGACTTGGCAACTTCCAAACCTAAGGTGTGGTACAGGAACGTCGATGATACTTTCGTTGTGTGGAGACATGGTGAAGAACAGCTCGGTGACTTCCTATTGAACAGCCTCCATGCCAACATGAAATTTACCATGGAAGTAGAAAAAGGACAAAAAACTGCCATTTCTAGATGTGCTGATCACAAGAAATGGGGAAAACCTGGGACACATCGTGTATCGAAAACCCCACACACGGACCGATACCTGCACAAACTATCAAACCACCACCCGAGCCAGAGAAGAGGCACGATTAATACGCTCGTAACGCGAGCAGGACGAATATGTAAACCGCAACACCTCAGACGCGAAATGCACAAAAAAAAAAAAAAAAAATTGTCCAAATGACTCTGAGCACTATGGGACTTAACACCTTAGGTCATCAGTCCCCTAGAACTTAGAACTACTTAAACATAACTAACCTAAGGACATCACACACATCCATGCCCGAGGCAGGATTCGTAGCAGTCCCGCGGTTCCGAACTGCAGCGTCTAGAAACGCACAGCCACCGCGGCCGGCCGAAATGCGACACCTGGAAGGTGTTCTGAGGAGCAATGAGTACTGCACAAGCTATATGAGAAGTGTAACAGAACCAAACACTCGGCGAAAGAATCAGAAAAAGAAAGGTCGGGTACCGCCTTTCTGCTATACATTCCCAGAGTGACGGACAGAATCGGCCATATATTTCGCAAACACGGGGTCAAGACGATTTTCAAACTGACAAGGAAGACCAAAGAGTGTCTTAGATCGGCAAAGGAGGAAAGGGACCCGCTTTCAATGTAGGGAATATACCGTATACATGCACATGCGGAAAAGTTTATGTCTGAATGACTGGACGATCAATCAACACCAGGATCAAAGAACATTAGCTACATTGCAGGTTGGGGCAGGTGGAGAAATTGGCCGTGGCAGAGCACGCACTGAGTGAGACCGACCTCGTAATAAAATTCGCCGACACGGAAGTTCTGGCTGTAGAGAAGCACTATCACACGCGCTTGTTCAGAGAAGCTGTAGAAATACAGAAACACGCGAAGAGCTTCATCAAGAAAGACGAAAGCCTTAAGGTAAACGGATCCTGGCTTCTCGTACTGCAGCGAGCGACCGTCGATGGTAGCAAGAGGAGAACCGCACCGGAAATGACCGAGGAGAAGCCCGCGGACGTTGGCGCGCAAAGTACATATAGCCTGCGGCCGCGAGCTCGGCTCCCGTTCACCACCGGCAATGGAGGGTGAAGCTTTGACAATGCCAGCCACTCGTGCTGGCAAAACATCAGTAAAATCATTAGACGAACGTCTGCCAAAGAACCCGAGACAGAAGCCAATAGGCAGTTTGTCAACAAGTGGCCACGAAAGCCTTAACAAACCTGCAATTACTGGGCTGAAGACACCAGCCGCTGCAACGTCGATACCACGTCTTTGATAGTGCTATGACCATGCCCTGAAAGCCAAGTCACACTTCAAATGACTATTACCAAGTTGATCCACTCACTTAAAGTAACAGAAAAGATTAATAGCCTTAACACGTAGAACTGTGTCAATTTTGTTATTTTGCCACTCATTCACGTCCATATGCCACCAAATGTTCTTGCTGACTGGAACAGCGATAAGAGTAATTTACCTTAAAGTTATTCGACTGAGCCCCAAAATGTAAGATTATAATTTAATAATATATGTAGCGCCTATTTTGTAAGTATGTCGCACATATATATTGTTTCAGTACAACCACGTTGTGATATGTGAGATAATTTTTGTAAAAAATGTGTGTGTAAGTAAAATGCAAAATTTGAGAAATTAATGTTTGTATGAATGGAATTTCTGTAATAATATGAATTTTTGTTACGACCGTCACTTACACGTTTCCAGAAAACTGCATCGTTCTTTGCAGCTTTGTGGTAGTGTATGAAAAGTGTTGTTTTTGTGTTTAGGAAGGAAACCATAGAAGGAAACTTAAGTTCTACGTTCCACCAGAATTCAGATAATCTCCTTCATCACGGTGACCAGTAGCCTCATCGGCTTTATTAAGCATACATAAGCGCAATGTTAATTAAACTAGCATCGTTCCGCAACAGAAGTTTGCTAATTATTACGCTAACACCAGTTAGGCTCACAGTAGTCTGAGCGTGTGGGACCGCAGACGTAATTGATTACCTGTTTTACCTTGTCGTTGGCGGGTCATTAAAACCCTAATTACCCTTCCTTATTATTCCTTCTCTGACACGAGCCTGTGTCTAATGAACTCGGTTACTGCGGTTCTCTAGAATCTGCTACTGCAGTAATTTAAATTTCGTTTCTATGAAAGCGAGAAACTGACATGTTCAAATGCTCTCGTATAAATAAACCATCACTTAACAAACGATGATTGAATAAAGCGTTATTGAAAAAAGTGTGTTCTCACTATTACGTGATTGTGTGGCATCGTTCCGACCACTCTGAGAAACGGACTTTAACATTTTCGGAATATTCTGTTACTTAGGTTTTGCTACTTGACTGTAGAAACCGAGTTGCGAAACTGGCCCAGAACGATCTTGATGCTAGTAATACGAGAGGTTTTTTCTTTCGTGAGGGTGAAATATGATATCGGATTCTGTTCTTGACAGGTTATGGAGATACAAATACGTGGTCGGCTTGACAGCTTTTTGTCTTTTGAATTTTTAGCTAGAGTAAATTTCATTGTTTAGCTGCAAAAATGATTTGGGTCATGGAGAGTGGTCAAAATATTTTAAGCTGACTTTTCCTTGAGCCTACGCTTTGGTTGTCGTTAGCCATACAGTATTCGGGAGCGTGTTTCAGAAGTGCTGAATACTCATTTGGGGCCCTGTTGAACTCACAATAGAAGTCCTTGACTTCGAACGCTGAGATCCCCGGGAAAATGTGCGTACTATTAGAATATAAATCGCTTATCTCGAAAGCAGCGATATGAGCCATTCCCATCCAAAACTGTGCTACTTACCTCGAGAGATATTTGAATGATCACCGATGCAAGGTCTAATAGCGTGATAGTTGTCTGCTATGATTTTCCAACTTCCATAAATTATACCTTACCTGTCTACTAGTAGCGAGTAATGTTTCCTGACATATCTGCGTCCGCTGATCTGTTTTCTGCATACTTACTGCTGCGGTTGCTATCCTGGGCTATCTTGCTTCAGCTCTTTCAGGCGACAGCTTCGGCCAACGAGAATTGAGGGTGCTGAGTCACCAAGTAGATTGCAAGTGCTGAAGGAGGACAAAGCGTTCTTCTTCACAGCAATTCCGTTTGAGCCGTCCTCGAGTGAAGATGTCTTTTTGCTTGTGTGAGATATGTTGTGCTTTTGAGTGCAGGTGCATTGAATTTGACTGAGAGAGATAGAGAGCGATATATATAAACTCTTATAGTTTATTTTCATGAAGTGATACTGAGAATTGTGCACCTCCACGCAAGCCTTATGGACGAAAGTAACTTACACATGAAGTATCACTACCAAATAACTCAGCTCGATGGCTGTTGCACCATATATACAATGAAGCGTCGAAGAAAGTAGTATAGGCATGCATATTCATATACAGAGATATGCAAACAGGAAGAATACGGCGCTGCGGTCGGGATCGCCTATCTAGAACAACAGGAGTCTGGCGCAGTTATTAGATCGATTACTGCTGCTACAATGGCAGGTTATCAAGATTTAAGTGAGTTTGAACGTGCTGTTTCAGTCGGCGCAAGAGCTATAGGACACAGCATCTCCGTGGGGATTTTCCTGTACGACCATTTCACTAGTGTACCGTGAATATCAGGAATCCGGTAAAACATCAGATCTCCGACATCGCTGCTCCCGGAAAAAGATCGTGCAATAACGGTACCAACTACTACTGAAGAGAATCGCTCAACGTGGCAGAAGCTCCACCCTTCAAATTGCTGCAGATTTCAATGCTGGGCCAACAACAAGTGCGAACCATTCAACGAAACATCATCGATATGGGCTTACGGAGTCGAACCCCCACTGGTGTGCCCTTGATGACCGCACAACACAAAGCTTTACGCCTCGCCTGGGCCCGTCAATACTGACAATGGACTCTTGATGAGTGGAAACATGTTTCGCTTCAAATTTTATCGAGTGAGGGAGAGGTGTGGGCATGGAGATAACCTCATAAATCCATGGAGCCTGCATAACAGCAGGGAACTATTTGCTCTGTAATGGTGTGGGGCGTTTGCAGTTGGAATGATATGAGGTCCCTGATAAGTCTAGATACGACTCTGATAGGTGACAGGTACGTAAGCATCCTGTCTGACCACCTGCATCCATTAATGTCCATTTTGGATTTCCCCGGACTTGAGCTATTCCATAAAGACGATGGACACCCCACACGGCCAAAATTGCTATAGAGTGGCTACAGGAACATTCTTTTGAGTTTAAACACTTCCGCTAGCCACAGCACTCCCCAGATATAAACATTGCTGAGCATATCTGGTATACCTTGCAACATGCTATTCAGAAGAGATCTCCACCCCCTCGTACTTTTACGATGTCTTTTCTGGAGACTAGAAATCTACTCTGTAGGAATCAGCATGGGTTTCAAAAAAGACGATCGTGTGAAACCCAGCTCGCGCTATTCGTCCACGAGACTCAGAGGGCCTTAGACACGGGTTCACAGGTAGATGCCGTGTTTCTTGACTTCCGCAAGGCGTTTGACACAGTTCCCCATAGTCGTTTAATGAACAAAGTAAGAGCATACGGACTATCAGATCAATTGTGTGATTGGATTGAGGAGTTCCTAGATAACAGAACGCAGCACGTCATTCTCAATGGAGAGAAGTCTTCCGAAGTAAGAGTGATTTCAGGTGTGCCGCAGGGGAGTGTCATAGGACCGTTGCTATTCACAATATACATAAATGACCTGGTGGATGACATCGGAAGTTCACTGAGGCTTTTTGCAGATGATGCTGTGGTGTATCGAGAGGTTGCAACAATGGAAAATTGTACTGAAATGCAGGAGGATCTGCAGCGAATTGACGCATGGTGCACGGAATGGCAATTGAATCTCAATGTAGCGAAGTGTAATGTGATGCGAATACATAGAAAGATAGGTCCCTTATCATTTAGCTACAAAATAGCAGGTCAGCAACTGGAAGCAGTTAATTCCATAAATTATCTGGGAGTACGCATTAGGAGTGATTTAAAATGGAATGATCATATAAAGTTGATCGTCGGTAAAGCAGATGCCAGACTGAGATTCATTGGAAGAATCCTAAGGAAATGCAATCCGACAACAAAGGAAGTAGGTTACAGTACGCTTGTTCGCCCAATGCTTGAATACTGCTCAGCAGTGTGGGATCCGCACCAGGTAGGGTTGATAGAAGAGATAGAGAAGATCCAACGGAGAGCAGCGCGCTTCGTTACAGGATCATTTAGTAATTGCGAAAGCGTTACGGAGATGATAGATAAACTCCAGTGGAAGACTCTGCAGGAGAGACGCTCAGTAGCTCGGTACGGGCTTTTGTTGAAGTTTCGAGAACATACCTTCACCGAAGAGTCAAGCAGTATATTGCTCCCTCCTACGTATATCTCGCGAAGAGACCATGAGGATAAAATCAGAGAGATTAGAGCCCACACAGAAGCATACCGACAATCCTTCTTTCCACGTACAATACGAGACTGGAATAGAAGGGAGAACCGATAGAGGTACTCAGGGTACCCTCCGCCACACACCGTCAGGTGGCTTGCGGAGTACGGATGTAGATGTAGATGTAGATGTAGATTTGTGGAGAGCCCTGCTGGATTCATGGTGTCAGTTCCCTCCAGCACTACTTCAGGCATTAGTCGAGACCATGCCACGTAGTGTTGCGTCAGTTCTGCGTGCTCGCGGGGGCCATACACGATATTAGGTAGGTGTATCAGTTCCTTTGGCTCTTCATTATAGAGACGAACTGCCACGGTAAAGAACAAAAGATAACTGATAGAGGTACGCAATGAGACGAACAGAAGTGACATTTTTACGGAAGGAAAAATAATTACAAAGAAGTCACCGCTGTTCGTGATGATCCCCTGGAGATTGCAAAAGCGG